>NC_044038.1:178483546-178791842 GCF_901765095.1 Microcaecilia unicolor | reverse complement strand
GTCTATTCCTCCGCTCCTCTCTGCTACTGCCTAGGAGTTAGAGGCATTTTCACCACCCTCATTTGCCAGACACCAACACTCTGACAACCTCCCACAAATGTTCAGACTGACCTCCTTCAGGTAATTAATTCCCACAGTTCCATGAAGTCAGACCGCATCTAGGCATTGTCACTTAGCGGCCTCAAATCTCTGGCTTCTCTCTCTCTGCAGTCTCTTCCTTTTCCATCGCCCTTTGTCCTGAGCAAAAGAACTCCATTTGCTCCTCACCCCCCTCTTTCCTTTCGCTTTCTTCTCCTAGTTCAATCTCCTCCCACTCCATGGAGTCTTCCCCCACCCTCTCTCCCAGGTGCTGTTCCTCCCCCTGATTATCCTCCATCTCCCAATCACCCCCTGATTCTACTACCTGCTGGGAGTTGTGGTACTGTTTCTCTTGTTCCCTCCTTCCTTGCAAGTGTTGCTGGGCTCTGTAGTTCTCTTCCCTTTTCATCAATCTCCTCCTCCCTTTTCCCCTCTGAGGGTTTTTCTCCTTTCCCCGCTTATTGTCACTATCAGCTCTTCTCTGCCTTCCTTCTACCTCCTCCTTACAATATGCTTTTTAAAAATTTTTTATTAGCGATGGAGTATGAGTTTTAATCACTATGCACAAAAAGACGGGTGACACGGAGTAGCAACAGACCGCGCATTTATCTAACTAGCCACGATAAGTGAAAGCAGTTTTGTTTAAGACATCATTATCATTGACAGCACAGATTTGAACGCTTTTTTAGATTGGATAGGAAGGGAGGGTCAGTGCTGTGATGTTTTGGCGGCTGTATGCTTACTCCGTAACACATGGTTATAAGGCACTACAGCATTATACTGAGCACTGCAAATAAAAAAAAAAAAGCATATATGACACAAGTTATATGTAGGCATTTCTGGTGCAATTGATACATTTAGTTAAAATTTAATGCCAAGAAATGTAGAGTAATGCACTTGTTGTGTGGAAACCCAAAAGAGAGATACCGGATAGGAGTGGAGAGTTTAGTAAGATCGACTCAGTAGAGAGACCTTGGGGTGTTGGTGTCGGAAGATCTGAAGGTGAAGAAACAATGCGACAAGGCGACAGCCGTGGCCAGAAGGATGCTAGGCTGTGTAAAGAGGGGCATAACCAGCAGAAGAAAGGAGGTGTTGATGCCTCTCTACAAGTCGTTGGTGAGGCCCCACTTGGAGTATTGTGTTCAGTTTTGGAGGCCATATCTTGCTAAAAATGTAAAAAGACTGGAAGCGGTGCAAAGAAAAGCTACGAAAATGGTATGGGATTTGTGTTGCAAACCGTACGAGGAGAGACTTGCTGACCTGAACATGTATACCTAGGTGGAAAGGAGAAACAGGGGTAATATGATTCAGACGTTCAAATATTTGAAAGGTATTAATCCGCGAACGAACCTTTTCCGAGACAGGAAGGCGGTAGAACTAGAGGACATGAATTGAGGTTGAAGGGGGGCAGACTCAGGACTAATGTCAGGAAGTATTTTTTCATGGAGAGGGTGGTGGATATGTGGAATGGCCTCCCGCGGGAGGTGGTGAAGATGAAAACGGTAATGGAATTCAAATATGTGTGGGATAAACTCAAAGGAATCCTGTTTAGAAGGAATGGTTCCATGGAATCTTAGCAGAGATTGGGTGGTGATGCCGGTAATTGGAAACAAAACGGGAGCTGGGCAGACTTCTATGGTCTACGCCCTGATCGTGACTGAATAGATAGGGATGGGCTGGAGTGTAAATTTTAAGGGCCTTCGATGTTAGCTTCAGAACTTAGTACAACAGTACTGGGCAGACTTCTATGGTCTGTGCCCTGAGAAAGGCAAGGACAAATCAAACTTGGGTATCCATATAAAGTATCACATACCATGTAAAATGAGTTTATCTCCTGGGCAGACTGGATGGACCTTACAGGTCTTTATCTGCCGTCATTTACTATGTTACTATATAACTGTCTCACTTCCCAACCCATCTATCCAGCCAACCCATTCCCCTACTGTTCTACCGACCCCCTACCTTCTGACCTAATCTCAGGGGTGTTGATAAATGGGAAATAGTTCAGAAAGGAGGTAGGGATGGTTAGTTGGGGAGTGCGTGTGGATTCTGTTGTCCTGAGGTAGAGTGTCTTTGCCTTGGAGCTTCCCTTTCAATAGTTAAAATGTGTTAGTTAAACTTAACTGCTACCTCTGACCGCTGAAGTTATAATGGAAGTAATGTTGATATCAAAGTTAGCTTTTTTTTCCATTTTAACACTCTGTTTTACTTTACTTTGGTTCTCTTACATAAACTTTAACTTGTGCTATGCATCTTATTGCTTTTTTACTTCTGAAATAAAGTTTAAAAAAATTCATGGTAACAAAAAGAAATGTGCTTTAAATATTTTACATGGATTTGTAGTACAATCTTAGGGGCCCTGTTACCAAGCTACAGTAAAAGGGGCCCTGCGGTAGCGTTAGCATTTGCCGAGCGCTGAGGCCCCTTTTACTGCAGTAGGTAAAAAAAGAAAAAAAGAAATGGCTGTGCGGTAAGTACAAACTTGCTGCGTGGCTATTTCTTGAGGGAGCCCTTAATAGGAGGTGGTAAGGGCTCCTGCACTAATTCAGTGATAAGAATAAAAAATATTTCTGGTCAAGCTAGAAATGGCGCATGGTGGGGTGGCAGAAGTATAGCCCAGACTGTCCTTCTACCGTATCTTGATTATTGCTACTCTTCATATGGGGAAGTTACATTGAAGTTATTACGAAGATTACAACTTCTTCAGAATACAGTTGCTAGACTGATTTTAGAGTTAATAGTTTGAGAGAGTGATTTTTCTCTTTTTAAACAGTTACTTTGGCTTCCGGTTCAATCAAATATTAACTTCAAAATAGCCTGTATGGTTTTTAAAACTTTAGTGAGACAAAATTCAATCTGTTTATCTGAATATTTGATGTTATTGTCTGTTGGACAAGCTTTTGTTCTAGGCACCTAAAAACTTTATTGTTTCCAAATTTTTGAGGAGTCAGGCTTAAGATCTATTTGAGTAATTCTTTTCAATATTTAGCTGTAAAAATTTGGAATGTTATTCCTTATCAGATTATATCTACGTTGTGTTATCATTTGTTCAGAAAAAAGTTTAAAGTTTTTTTTTCAGATATAGACTCGGGGGGGGGGGGGGGGGGTCCTTTTACTAAGGTGCACTGAAAAATGGCCTGCGCTGGTGTATTGGACATGTGTATTGGACATGTGGAGGTCCATTCTTCTGTGCGCCTGCAAAAAAGGCCTCTTTTTTTTTTTTTGTCCAAAAATGGATGTGCGGCAAAATAAAAATTGGTGCGCGTCCATTTTGGGCCTGAGACCTTACCGCCACCCATTGACCTAGTGATAAAGTGTCACGCGTTATCTGAGCGGTAATGATCTACATGCGTACAATGCCAATTACTGTCTGGTTAGCGCCGCACGCCAGAAAGGTTCCTGCGCATTTAGTGGATGAACATAAAAAAATGAAATTACCACCCGGTCCACTTGGTAGCAGGGCGGTAGTTCAAAATTGACATGCATAGTACATGACTTAGTAAAAGGGCCCCTCAGTTTTATTTTGATTGTACTACTACTACTACTTAACGTTTTTAGCACATGCTAAAAATTAGTACACGCTAGTGCTAGACATACCCATAGGAATATATGGATATCTCTAGCGTTTAGTGTTATTCCATCTGATTGTGATGGTTCTTTTCTTATAATCTGCACTGAATCCTGTGGAGATATATCAGAATATAAGTTATACATAGAATAGAATCATTATTCTGCACTTCTGGGGAGGGGGTGTCACACAGTTTTATTTGGCTGTGATCATGGGGTCACGGCCACAAAAAGATTGACAAGCACTGAGTTAGCTTGGAGGTGGGTCTGAAGATTGATTTTGTTTGACCCTTCCAAAAATGTATTCACTGCCACTGTGTACTCTAATGTTTACAAATATTCCCACCATCTCTAGATAGAAATATTTGGGATGGCTCCAGGGGACAAGTTAGGTATGGGGGGGGGGGGGGGGGGGGGGGGGAACAATCTAAGACATTTCTTCTCATGATTACTCTTCTTCCTCCCACTTGTAAATTAGCAATATAAGACACCATAGCCTTCTATTTATTTATTAGAATTTAGCTCACACCTTTTGAAGAAGATTGCAAGGCACCTGTTCACCAGTAGCTATTTCCTTTGGGGTCTAAACAATGACCCCTTAATTCTAGAAAATTGCATGCCCAATTGTTGACTGAAGTGCAAAGTTGCACATGCAACTAATAAAATAAGGTCAGTTGTGGCATAACTAAATAGATTAATTAGCCAATATTAAGTACACAAGTACATAAGTATTGCCATACTGGAACAGACCAAAGGTCCATCAAGCCCAGCATCCTGTTTCCAGCAGTGGCCAATCCAGGTTACAAGTACCTGGCAAGATCCCAAAATAGTACAATACATTTTATGCTGTGTATTCTAGAAATAAGCAGTGCATTTTCCCCATTTTAATATTGGCTTATGGACTTTTCTTTTAGGAAGCTATCCAAATCTTTTTTAAATCCCGCTAAGCTAACTGCTTTTACTACATTCTCTGGCAATAACTTCGAGTTTAATTACCTGTTGAGTGAAGAAATATTTTCTCCCATTCATTTTAAATTTACTACTTTGTAGCTTCATTGTGTATCCCCTAGTCCTAGTATTTTTGGAAAGAGTAAACAAACGATTCATGTCTACCTGTTCTACTCCACTCATTATTTTATAGACCTCTATCATATCTCCTCTCAGCTATCTTTTCTCCAAGCTGAAGAGCCTAGCCACTTTAGCCTTTTCTCATAGGGAAGTCGTCCCATCCCCTTTATCATTTTCTTTGCCCTTCTGTGTACCTTTTCTAATTCCACTATATCTTTTTTTTGAGATGATGTGACCAGAATTGCATACAGTATTCGAGATGTGGTCACCGTAGCTATAATTGCTATGTATTGGTGCTAATTTGCACTAATTGCCAGTTGTGCGTATGACTTTCCTTAATTGGTATTCTATAACTTGCTCAAATTCCAGAACGCGCAACTCAAAGGGTGGGGGGGGGGGGGGGCATGGACCTTGAAAGGGGCATGTTAGGCAGTTACGTGCGCAGGTTATAGAATTCTAGAATTTATCTGCCTAACTGCCTATATCTAGGCGCAAACATTTACATTAGCCGTTTGGCATGTTAGGCATGTAAATGCGGACTTATTTTAGTATTCTATAATGCACAACTGTTGTTTATAGAATCTGTGCTTAGGCACTAGGATAATGTGCTATCTTTAGGCAAATTATTGAGAATTACCCTTTGAGTATATTGGTCTGCCATACTTTGAAGGTTAAGATTTCTTGAAAGATAATGCGAGTAAAGTGACATAGTCTGTAGAAAATAAAAGCAGAACAATGAGGGACTCATAAAACTAAAGTGGTACCATTCGACAAAAGGTTTTCATTTTAGTATCCTATTTGTATCCTGTTAGATTTCTTTTCAGTTAATAGAAATACACTGGTGTTGATAGTGAAGCATATACATTGCTTAAAGTCACCATTAAAGCAACTACAGTATTTACTCTGAAAAAAATGGTCTGATTTAAAGAGTGCCTGCTTTCTGTATGGTGAACATTAGACATGTAGAAATACTGCCTTAGAAGGCATTTCATTCTGTGCTTTGATCTCTGCTTAACATTTATTTTTGTAAAGTGTATATTTTTAGTAGAATAGGCTGCATATTTTTAATCTTGGGAGGCTTCTTCTTTTAAGATTGCTTTTTGCTCATAAGCTCACTAACAACTCTTTCTACATTTAGGGGGTCTTTTTCTAAAGATTAATACACATTTTCTGCAGCAGGACCCAGAGAAATAAAATGGATTCTGTGGCAAATAACATGCGCTAATCTCTAGTAAAAGACCCCCTTAAAGTTTACTCAGTTTGTTTATAGTAAATTTGTTTTACATGCATTTCTGCCCAGCCCAGTTGAACATTTTTTAAAAATTATACTTTAAAGGAAAATGATCAAATCACAGCAAAGAAAAGGACTTATTTACTAATCCTGGAAACATGCATTACTGTATGTAGTGAATAGGCCCCATAATTTGCATACTTTGGAGAGTAGCCTTTGTAAATATCCCCATAAAGCTTTTTGATTGCTTCAATTTGAGATCATCCTTCAGAAATAGTATGTGTTTCTCAATTTCTGAAATGCGCGTAAGTTTTTTTTTTTTTTTAATTATTTATTTAAATTTTCCAATATATCACCACTTAAAGTGAATATGCAATGGGCATTATTTAACATTAGGAAACAAAAATGATAAGTATATATCTTTACAGCCCGTTTGTCCACAAGTTAAAGAAATTTGATTCCAAGATTAAGGAAATTAAAAAAAAAACCCAAATATTAATAATCAATAGATGCTTCCTCTGGTTCAGACCCCAGCCTGCTAATTAGGGAAGGTTTATTATATTCACATCAACTCTTGCATCAATAAACTCTTTCAACTTTGGATCTACAAACTGAAAATGTTTACCCTCAAGCATCACATTACAAAAACAAGGAAATCGCAAAACAAAATTTGCTCCCAATGCCACCACCCTGGGGCGAAGTTCCAAAAAGGCCCTTCGTCTCAGCTGTGTAGGCCGTGAGAGGTCTGGAAAGATATGGACCTTTGAGCCCAAGAACAGATTTTCTAAGTGTCTCAACGAAAGCCGTAGTACGGCATTCCTATCAGGCTCCAACGCAAAAGTGACAAGCAGAGTTAACCTCTGAGTAACTATTTCTAATGTGCTTTCTAGGAATGAGGTAAGATTCATTCCCTCCCCTATTACGGGGGGGGGGGGGGGGGGGGTTCCTACCACCACTCCAGTACTCCCGATGTAATAAGCCCGTGTAATGGGAGGGAGTGAGTCCTTGTCCATTCCCAGGATGTCCACCAAATATTTTTTTAACCATCTCCAAAGGAGAGATTAACGGCGATTTGGGAAAACTAAGAAACCTAAGGTTAAGTCTTTTAGTCTGATTTTCCAGGTATTCAAGTCATTTATGTAGGAAATTATTGTCTTTAACCAAAGCTGTTTCTATAGATCCCATTTCTTGAATTTTGATATCCACATGTTCCAATTTCTGGGTTTGCTGTGCAGTCACTTGTGCTTGAAGCAGGGCAGCCTCAGAAAGAACTTTAATATCAGAAGAATTCTGCTTTAAAGTAGTTTGCATAGAGGTTTGGATATTGTAAACCATGTCCCGTAGTGACTCCAGCGTCACAATTGCTGGTCTAATCACTCCACTAGCCACAGGAGGAGATTGAGATAGACTATCAGCACGAGCTAACTTGGAAACAATAGCTTGAGGCAATACCTTTGAAGCCTGTTGTAGTAATGTTTCCCGAAGTTGAGAATCTATCTCTGTTGCTGCAGTCACACCCTCAGACAGGACCAGCTGAGCCACTTGGCGTCTGTCTCTGTTTGAACAGCCAGCAACTCTCTTCCAGGCTGGGGAGGTGCAATTCGCTCCACAGGGCTCAAGGAAGCCCCGTTTCCACTCTCAATCGACTCCGAAGTGCTGAGAGCTGCAGAGGGGGTCGAAGTTCCCTGAGGACCCGGTTGCTGCCTGGGAAATTGCAGGGTTGTTTGTTTCATCATCGAGGAGGTCACAGGAACCGAGGGATATTCCTTTACCTTCCCCCTCCGCTTCCCCATCGTTGACGAGGCTACAGAGGCACCGAGAGAAACTCACAAACACAGCAGCCTCCAGGAGCAATCACAGGTGCGTCTGTTCACAGCGCCATCTTGGAATCTCCATCGCCGCGCCTAAGTTTTGTAAACATTTTGGGGCCCTTTTATTATGCTGTGGTAAAAGGGGCCCTGTGCTTGCAGTGGAGACTGTTTTTGTCATGCACCAGGGCCCCTTTTACCTCACCGGTTGAAAATAACCAAAAATGAAATGGCCATGTGCTTAGTTCGCAGTTGCCACACAGCCATTTAAGGGGGGGGGGGGGGGGGGGGGGGAGAGAAACACAGCCACTCATTGAGGTGGTGGTAAGGACTCCTGCTCTAACCCAGTGGTAACCGGGCAGCACACAACACCACAACACTACCCAATTACCACCGGGTAACACACTGCGGAAATATTTTTTTAATATTTCTGTTAGCGCCAGAAGTGGCGTGTGCTGGGGGTAGAACTACTGCCAGCACCCATGTTAGGCCGGTGGTAGTTCTGGGTTGTCGCGTGGCAACTCTGTAGTAAAAGTGCCCTTTTATGCATCATACTTTCTTCTTGTCCTGCTAGAAAAGTCCAAACTGACAGGTTATGCCACCTTACCAGCAATGGAAGCAGAGAAGCTGAACTTACAGAGATGTCACATTTATAAGGGGTGGTGCAACCTGGAACTAGTCAGTGTTTTCTCTACCTTCTGCAGATGATGCAGATTGGACTGGGTCACTTCAAGGCAGGCCTGACTCCTCAGAGCACAGTCTATGACTTGTAGTCTAGTGGTAGAGTTTCTTATTGATGTCTCCTAGGGATCTGTTCATGTGGCTTGGCTGGTGATGTCTCCTAGGGATCTGCTTTCAGATCACAGTGCAGTGCTGGAGGTCCCTCTGATATCTGCAGGGCAGGCTGCAGAAGAATGTTTTTGGTGGTAATGGCAGCTATTTTGGTGCTGGAACATTAGACTGTTGCAAGGCCCACAGGGGGCAGCTTCACCCTCCTGTTAGTGCTTGGGTTGACTCTTCCACCCCCACTGGAGGTTGGGAGCCTAAGACAGGTCTGGGATACTAATGTTTTCATGTCCTCACAGAGAGTGCCTTTGGAGGATGCTGCTAGGGCTGCAGGACCTGGTCTGTGACGTCATGAGACAGACCAGGGGCTCCAGCTTGTGGGGGCAGCTTCAAGACCATTGTGGGCATTGAGCTGAGTGAGCAGTTGTCTCAAAGTCCCTAATGGGGGATCAGAGGACGAGTGGACTCTGATCCTGGCTGCATCCTCTTTGGAGGATTACTAGGAGGTCTTTCCCTGGAGCAGGGGAGCTCTCCCCAGAGGTAGAGGATGAATCCCTGGTGTGGCAGGAAGAATTGTCTTCCCTCTTTGGTCAGATGCTCACATTTGTTTGCAGGTCAGGTACAGCTCAAGATGAGATCATGAATGGGGATCCAATTCTGGAGGGGCTGTAGAAGCCCCTCCAAAACTTTCATGCTTCAGAGAATACTCTCTCAGAAATGGGAGGCCCCAGACTTCGACTTTGGGGTATGAAAATAATGTACAGGCTTTATCCCTTCCCTTGAAAAGACCTAACAGTTTGCTAGGGTAGATGCCTTGATCATAGTAGTGATCAAAAAGATCACAATTCCAGTAGAAGGCTCTAAGGGATTTGTATGATGGGAAGAAGCCCTTACCACATAACATCTACAGATGGCTACCTAAACACCAAGCAGTGAAAAACCCAATCCAGCTTTGATCTCAACTTCTCAGTGTTTGGTGTAGGTGGCAGTCTGTAGAAATTACATGGCTAGAGCTGTGTTGCACTGGTTGCAGCTGCTGCCAGCCTTGCTGGAGGTGGTGTGGCTAGAGTCAGGTGCAGCCTTCCTGACTGATATAATGTATGACTTGATATGGGATATGATATGGTTGATGGCTTTGGTAACTGGTCAGCAGATTCAATCTCTAAAGACTTGAGCAAGTTTTACCTTTGGGGGCGATTGTTCAGTGAGCATGAGGGGAAGCTAGCCACAGCAACTTCCTGAGGGCAGAATACATTTGGTGACCAAAGGATCTTGGGGAAAATTCCCTGCCAAGGAATTAAGGTTGGTTTCATTTAGGCAGATGGTGTTCCTTGACCGTTGTTGTGACACAGAAGGGAAAGCCCTTTTGTGGAGGTAGAAAAAGAATGGCTCCTCTTTAATGCCAGGGGTCCCCAATTAGAACAGTGGACCTTCTCTGCAGAGGTGCAGGTAGGAAGGAGTGGACCCTCATTACTTCCAATCAGTGGGTCCTGGAGGTGGTGCAGCAGGGGATATGAACTCACAAAGCCCATTTCAGAGGGCTTTATGTTGTTGCCCTCTGGTTTGGTTCTTTAGAGGAGCAATCGGGAACACTGCAGTGGTTGGTCTGACTGGGAGCCATTGAGCTAGTGCCCATACAGGTCCTCTTGTATGTGACTGTCTAGTTAATTGCTTCATTCACCTTCTTCCTGAAATAGAGAAAGTCTTGTGTTAGGTGAAGCCTTTCTGGAAGTGCGTTACGTAAATATTAGCTTTTGCAATCACGTACTGACTAGTTCCAGGCATACCACTTCTTATACCAGCTTCTCTGCCTCCATCTGCTGGTAAGGTGGCATAAGCCATCAGTCTGGTCTGCTCTAGCAGGAATCAAGGAAAGAAAATTAAAAGGTAAGAGCAAAATTCACCTTTCTTTTCATACTGAGAAATCTAGACGGCTTGACATACACCGCGGTTAGATGCGGGCTGGTAATTTGCTGAGCTGCCCTTAAGCCAGCATTGGGAGATGCTTTTTTCTTTCTATTGTAGATGAGCTATGACTGTACTGTAGCACCTTGTGGTTTTGCCCTTGCAGAGAAATCCCAAAACTGTCTAGTTCCCACAACTAATTAAAATAATTACATGAATTAAAATATTTCAATGTGCATGGTTGTGCACAAAATTTTGCAGCCAACTTGTGCATTCATGGTGGCACATTGCTGTGCCTCAAAACCTGGATTGGGAAACATTGGTCTAATTGGGTTGTTTCACATCTATATTTGCTTCTTGTCAGATGTACTTTTTCTGGATTTTGTTTCAAATATTTTGTTTCAGAATGCAAGAGAAAATCATTGTAGGTCTAATACATTAAAATTTGTAACAGCTTAAAATATTTTTGAACCTGACTACATTAGTAATGCAGCAGGAAATTCTTTTTTTCTTCAGTCCCCTTACACACTGTTGTAACCCTCCCCCCAGAATATTGTTTTGATTATTCATACTATATAGTATCTTGAATGTACTTAACTTGATGTTTGTCTTTAATTGAATTCTTTCAAAAAGTGGCTTTCATGATAAGGAAGCTAAAATGATCAATGCACATAGGACTGAAATTATGTAGTAGTACAATACATGCGGGATCAACATTTTTTAAATAAAATATACAGGCAGCTCTTTTGGTTTACGCATTCTGCATGTTGTAAAGAAATTTATAAATTTCTACATTGCAGTTAGATAATCCTGGAATTTTCATTAAATATGTTTTAATTAATTTGCAGCTGGTTCTGTGTGTTGGGAGTTCTCTACATCTATCCATTTTGTGTATGTGAATAAGATCGCAGAACCCTAAAGTAATAAACATTCATGTTGAAACTAGCTGTGTTTGTGTTTGCAGGACCGTACAAGAACATTTGACATGAATTCACTGGAAAGCTCCCTGATTGATATAATGAGAGCAGAAAGTGATTCACTTAAAGGTAAATTTGAAATTTTATGATCATTTTCTTCAGGAAATATCTAGGATCATGTTGTTGCTTAGAATGTTAAGCACTTTCTTGGTCTGTCAGAGTAATTATTTATTTATATGATGATAGCAAGTTTGTTGATTTTACTTCAATTTTTTTTAGGGGGAGGAAAACACCTCAGATGCTCGGCATATTGTCACTGTCACAACGACAGGAATGCCGTGCGAATGTCATCACTGGTCAAAAATCCTCCTCACTTATTTCAAAATTTTTTATACATATTTTAATTTTTTTCTTTTCATTTACTTGTTTTCTTTGCTTTACATTTTAATCATTATATCCTAATTGGGACATTAGAACTTGAAGGACACTTATCTGCTTCAGAGGAAATTCTTCTCTCTTATTCTCGTTTGCTCAACAGAGCACCTTCGTTTCACTATGTGCTTCTTCGGGACCAGCTTTGCTTTCTTAGGGCCCAGTTTACTAAGCAGCGTTATAGGCGCTTTAACGTTTTTAACATGCGTTAACCATGTACTCCCACAATAACATTGGTATCTGTAGTGAAACTTTGACAGTGCAAAATCCAGTCACAGTTGTCACATGTACAAAGCTCTCTTATAAACTGTTTTTATAGGTGCCCCACAGTGTATTTGGATTTTCATAACACAAAGTTTCTCATAAAAGACTACTCAGGAAATGAAAAAGTAATGGGATAGGGCTAGGAGGCAATGTCCTACTGTCACTCTGAAATTGATTAAAAAATGAGAGGCAAAGATTAGGCAACGTGGGCCCAGTGGAAAGAGGTTGATAGTGCAATGCCTCAGGAATCTGTACAGTAGACGAATAGAGTACATGCAAACATTTATGCCTTCTTTAAGTGAAATATATTTGAATCTGTTCCATCTTGAAACGCAGCAATAATAATAATAATTTGCATATTTTTTACTTGCAGGTCGTCTAAACTATTCTCATCCTGTATCTGAAAGCTCTCTTTCAATTAATGGTAAGTGCTAATTGATTTAACACATGGAAATTTTTGAGAAGGAGAAGAGCATTCGTGCTGACTGTGAGTCCTTGCTGAACTGTTGTGGCTCAAGTGAACGTGTTGCAGTTTGTTATTAGTGTTATAAAGCAACATGGAGATAATACATGTATTCAGTTTGTTCTGGAGCTGAGAGCACATACATGAAGAAAATCACAAAATTTCAATGTAAACAGAAAAAAACAGGTAAAAGCAGAACAGTATCTGTTTAAAAAAAAGTTTCCTGAGTTCGTGCATCTTTGTAATGCTTCATTTACTCTCTTGTGCGTACATTAGCTTTTTGGGATATGTCATATTTTCTTGACAACAGACAAAGAGAAATCTGAGGATGTTGTATGGTAGGTATTAAAAACAGAAAAACACTATCTGATCAACTTATTTTGTGCATGTTGCTGCAAAGTTTTCCTATGCTATTTTTATTGTTCTTCTTTAGAAAACTATACAAAAGCATAATATAACAAAAGTAGAATACTGCTAAAGCCTGGAACTGGTATTATATTCTTGGAATTTAAATTTTTTTGAAAACAGGATTTGCTGGTTTTATTAAGGATGTTAAATATGTTTCAATAGTTAACAATTTTAAACAACTGCTAACTGTTCAAACAAGAGCTACACCAGAAGCACTTGCAGCTGTGGGAGAGGGGGTGAAAGGGGATTCACTATTGTGCCCTTGTAACCCAACTTCCTGTTGTGCCTGCCTGCTTCCTGGCTATCTCTTTCCCCCCAGAATGCCTTCTTCCTTAGCATCCCTCCGGACCGGACCAGGATTGGACTGATGGGTTGTGCTCGCCTACCAGCAGGTGGAGACTGAGAAAAAACTCTGACTCTAGAGAGCCAATAGGAGCCCTGGCCATGTGACCTTAGCCCCAGTATTTTCTCAGTCTCCCAGCAGGTAGGAAGTGAGCCCATTAGTCTCTCTCCTTTTCTCTTTAGATATTACAGATATTTGTGATAATTCTTCTGTGCCTGGAATCTTATTTAGAGGCTTGACAGGGTTTCCTTTCTCTTCTTTCTTTGACAGCCTCGGGGGTGTTAAACTCGGGTGTCTCGAGTCCACCCCCCTTCCTCCCCATCTCCCTGGCTTAGCAGGGAAGGGCCGTCCCTTTCTCTGGAAAGGTGTACCGTCTTTGGGAGAGGCAGCCACTTTTAACAGGTAGCTGCTTTAAAAGAATTAAATCAAATAAAAGTAAATTCAAAGAAGCAGCCTTTCTTTCCCCAGACTTCTAACGAGCAGGCAGCTCCAGTGTTTTATTATGATTGAGGGGTTATAAAAAAAAAAAAACAGAAGAAAATAATTCAGTATCTGTGACTTTAAACAGCGATTTTTCTCGTCAGATTTAATTTCCTCCATTTTCTTGCGTTTTGGCGGCGGCAGTTTAAACAAATGAAGAAAAAAAAAAAAAAAAAGAAAGGTGCGAACCGCGTAAGCGCGGCCACCTGTTTTTTCCGATATGGCTTAAAAGTTCAAACAGCTGCTGTCGGTCAGCGTCGCGCAGTTCGCGCAGCCGGAACATGTAAATTTTGCTCTCCCTTCAAGGTTTCTTCGGGTCCGGTGCTGCCTCCAGTTTTTTCGGGGCCTTTTTCGCCGGCTGTTGTTTCTTCGCCGTTCCACTGGGCTCCGCTTGTTCGGAGGTGTCGGGCGCGCTGTCGACGATCGCCACAGGGCCAGTGGAGCGAACGGCGGCCATTTTGTTTCTCCCTCCATCTTATCAGTCGGGGATCTCTCTGCTGAAGGTAAGGCTGCAGTTCATAGAGCAGTTCGGCTCCAAGATGTGTACACTTTTGTATGTGCTGAACGGCGTATTCTAAAATGCTCTTCACATCAGCAGGCAATATTTGGTTGAAAGGGGGCTCCTTTCATATATGGATATATAACAAGCTTTTCTTCTTTTAAATTTCTATGTATCATGGGGCTGTTAACACTAGTTTTTTCTGGTGCTCAGTCATTTTTCATTGCCTGGTGGAAAATCTGCATCTTATCATAATATCATAATTCATTTCAAGCATTTTCCTCAATAGCTGTAGTATTATACAGTGTTTTAAGAACTTTAGAAACTTTCTCTATAGGCATAGAGTAAATTTCTGTCTTTCTCATTCCCTGGTGAATAGGACTACATTGTCTAAGAGTCAATTGATTGGTACTTTGCAATTCTGACCATAATATCTTAGTTCCTTTCAAGCATTTTACTCCATGCGTATGATGTTATATAGTGTTTTAAGAACTTAACAGACACTCTCAATGGCTGTAGTGTTACACAGTGTTTTCTTTTTCCGACTTTAAGAAGCCTTCTCTAGAGGCATACAGTATATTGTTCAGATGCCATGGGGATATATCAGCTCTTTCATATTCTCTGAGGGACAGTCCTGTCTACCAAGCTCCCAGTCACTCAGCTGCCTTAGCAGGCATGCTTTATTCATGTCTTCCCTTCTTTTCCAACTGCCTTGAAGCCTCTCATTTTTCATTTTAGCTTTCTTCTGGTTTTTACAGGACATATGGTCACTTAGAGAATAAAGTCATCCTTTCACTTAAAGATAGTGGACGGTCCTCAAACCATCTACTCGTGTTTGTCACTACTCTATCAGTTCAGCATTGGCAGATTATAAACATCCTGGTTTGGTCCAGTATGCCTATACATACCATCTGCTATCTCTTCCTCTTCCTTAGAGACCTGATGTTATATCAAGCTTTCTTGAATTCAGATACAGTCTTGTCTACACTGCCTTCACCAAGTGGCTGTGGCACAACTTCACTTTTTTCGTTACAGGTAATTTCCAAGTTTGTCCTTTTTCATTTTCATTCTATGCGCCTTCACTCCAGAGTGTTCTTTCAATTGGAAGGGGATTCACTCACTTCCTGTGTATTTATACCATAGGTACATAAGTATGGTTATGCTGGGTAAGGCCTAAAGTCCATCAAGTCCAGCATTCATATCTAATGGGCATAGGTACATAAGTTTTGCCATTCTGGGGAAGCTCAAATGTCCACCTTTCTACAGCCAGAACAGCATTAAAGAAAAAAAAAAAAACCTCTCACGAGAGTATCGAACAGAAATCTCTGCTCCAAAAGCAAGGCTTTGCAGTAATTCTGCAAACTAACGCATACAATATTTGCCATGGCTGTTCACCACTAGAAACACCGGGGACCCTGGGCCTAGGTTCGGTGTTTTAACCTGAAACAAGCTCAACATTCATATCTATTGGGTGTGAGTCTGGTACTACTACTACTACTTAACATTTCTAGAGCGCTACTAGGGTTACGCAGTGCTGTACAAATTAACAAAGAAGGACGTTCCCTGCTCAAAGGAGCTTACAATCTACATCTCAGTGAGGGAGGACGCATGACCGTGGTACGTGGATTAGTGGTATGTGGATTAGGGAGATCCAAGAAATTACAGGCCGGTGAATCAGACGTTCATACTGGGACAATTTTTTTCTGTCCGGAGCGTACTACCATAGCTGGTGGACTCCTATATTCAGAACTTTCTATATTCAGAACTTACCCAACTATGGAACGCCATAGAGATAGGGTTGGAGTTTGTAGCCCTATTTAACTGGTGTCCTTGGTCACCCTTCCTCTTCTCCTCAGGATCCAGAGAATGGCTAGTTTTTTGCTTATGCATTAACCGGTCATTTTCAGCAGTACTCTCTCTTCCGTTCTTTTATAGATCTAAGAGGATGTTCATTGCGCTCTTAGGGTCATTTCATTCTTACCTAGACGACTGCCTAATTGGAGAAAGTCTTATCAGCAGAGTTCTCAGGTCACGCACCGGGTGTTGCATTTCTTACAGTCTCTAGGTTGGGTGGTGATTGTAGCCAGGCCTCTCATTTGATCTCTCATTTGATCTCTCATCAGATATCTCTGATTTTCTCTTTGTTTAGTCAGGTTGGCGCACAGTCTTTTGTCTCCTCTGCAAACATCCCAGTTTATATTTTTCTTGGTGACCTTGGGCCTTCGGCCATTTCCTCGCTCTATTCTGCAGAATGCAATTTTACTTTCTAATGCCCAAGAAGGAATTTTCCTTCATCCTATTGCGAATCTCAGGGTCATCAATCGCACTATTTAAGTGTCATCTAGTTATCTCAAGAACCTTAGTTCTGTCATTGGGATGCTTCGTGCAGTACACTTTTTGGCAGAAGCTTGTTTGTATATATTTTTTTTCTGGGGGACCTCAGCAATTCGTTTTACCTTCGGGTGAATTTTGTTTTCCCTACTGACAAACAAGGCGGAGAGAGCTATGTTGGTCCTTGCCATGGCAATGGGTTATGTCATCCGCCAAGGAGGAGTTAAGAGTATACTCTTGAGTTTGTACTCATTTTTTCTTAGTTGTGTCACCCTGCATTTAGGTGAATGGACTCTCATTTTTTCAGCCTTACTTCCTCACTGCGACACTTCAGGGCTATCTCTTTTTGCCTTCAGGCTCACGAACATTTCTTGCTTCTTCCGTTCAGCAACAGTCTTGACGGAGACAGGGACAGATGCCAACGTCCAGCAGGGGTTTTTCAGCCTTCTTTATGCGTTTCTTCCATCATCTCACTAGGTGTTTACGCAGAACCAAGGCACCCTTCTACATCCGGACCCCCAGTCACTCAAACTTATGGCGTGGTTACTGGGTCTGCAACATCTTTGATATTTTCGCAGGAAGTACTTCAAGTTTTAATTGCTTCCAGACAGAAATCTACATTAAAGTTCTATGAATCAAAGTGTCGACGGTTCACTCTGTGGTACTCCTCTCGCCACTTCATTCCACAAACAGTATCCATTTTGCATGTTTTGGAATATCTTCTGCATCTTGCAAAATCTTGTCTGTCTTACTCATCCATTAGAGTTCATTTGGCAGCTCTATCAGTGATGCATGATACTGTTGACAACCGCACGCTTATGCAGCATCCACTGTCAAAGCGGTTTCTTAAAGGAGTCCTGCACCTGTACCTCCCGCTTCGTCCACCAGCTAGGTGAACTAGGTGAACAGACTCTTAAAGTTCTGTTTTCTAGTAGCCATAACTTTTTCTATAAAGTTTTCCTCTTCAAGCAGTGTTTCCCAGTAGCCATTGCAGCAAGTAGATCTATGTGTGGAATACTTCTACGGTTGGTAACTTCTTTTCGGTCTGTTGTAGTTTAAAGTTTTCACCTTTCCCAATCGGTTTTTTCTTATTGGTTTTGTCCTTCTAGCCAGTAGGCGTAAAAGTTTTTCATTGTTTCTAACCCGCTATATCGCGAAGGATCAAGGAAATGAGAATGTCTATTTCTCTTCTCGCTGAGAGGGCAGTTCCACAGCGTATTACAACATATTCCACAACTTCAGAAGCGGGCTCTATTCTTACTATGGCGATTTTTGGTGCTCTCGGTGCACATTGGTAAGTTGGCAACTTAGTCCTAGTTTCATTTTATTTTGCTCATTGGGACACACTACATGTTAGTTGTCGCCAGGTGGCCTATGCAGCATGAACATTTCTCTGCAGTTTTCATAGGGTCCCTCCCTTCAGATTACTGCTTTGGTACTTCCCATCAGTCCAATCCTGGTCCGGTCCGGAGGGATGCTAAGGAAGGAGAAATTAGATCTTACCTGCTAATTTGCTTTCCTTTAGTCCCTCCGGACCGGACCAGGCCCCTCCCATGTTCTCTCTACTCTTTAGCTTCTTTTATTAAGTAGGAAGTGTATTCAGTAGGAAGTGTATTCATTCCTTTACGATTCGTGGAACAATACTATATATATATACAGAACTTTACGTGGTCTATACCACTTCTCTGGTGGTTGCTGGTGAGCTCAATTGCTGGAATCTATCTATAAAACCTTAAATACGCCATACCACTTCTCTGGTGAGAGTTGTGGCTGAGCTCAGTTGCTGGAAAATCTATAAAACCTTAAATATGATTTACCACTTTTCTGGTGAGAGTTGCTGGTAAGCTCAGTTGATGGAATATATATAAAATCTTAAGTGGGCCATACCACTTCTCTGGTGAGAGTTGCTGGTGAGCTATAAGACAAGTGAGCCATACCACTTCTCTGGTGAGAGTTGCGGGTGAGCTATATTATACGTGAGCCATACCACTTCTCTGGGGAGAGTTGCTGGTGAGCTATATTACATGTGAGCCATATCGCTTCTCTGGTGAGAGTTGCTGGTGAGCTATAGTACAAGTGAGCCATACCACTTCTCTAGTGAGAGTTGCTGGTGAGCTGTAATACATATTGGGCCATACCACTTCTCTGGTGAGAGTTGCTGGTGAGCTCTGATACTTGGCATTGCCGAGTGCTTTGTGGCTGCTAGGATTCCATACGGCACAGAAGGTCTTTCTTTCTTTCCTGCTTTGTTATTCAAATACTGAGGCTAAGGTCACATGGCCAGGGCTCCTATTGGCTCTCTAGAGTCAGAGTTTTTTCTCAGTCTCCACCTGCTGGTAGGCGAGCACAACCCATCATCCAATCCTGGTCCGGTCCGGAGGGACTAAAGGAAAGCAAATTAGCAGGTAAGATCTAATTTCTCCTTTTTTATGTTAAAGGTTTTCTGTATATGTCATTCTCCGAGGACAAGCAGGCTGCTTGTTCTCACTGATGGGTGACGTCCACGGCAGCCCCTCCAATCGGAACACTTTCTAGCAAAGTCCTTTGCTAGTCGTGCGCCGATGCGCAGCGCGCATGCGCGGCCGTCTTCCCGCCCGAACCGGCTCGTGCCGGCCAGTCTTCTTTTGTCCGCGCTCGGTACGGTCGTGTTTCACCATTCGCGCCCCAAAGTTGACCTCGCGCGTCGTTTTATCGACTTCGTTCTGAAAAAAAAAAAAAAAAAAAGGTGTCGGAAGGAGACCTTTATGGTTTTCTCCCTTCCCGTACTTCCAGTCTTTGCCCCGGTAAGTTTTCTTTCGTCGTCGGGGTAGGCCCTATTTAGGCCTCGGTCGAAGTTTTTCTTCCCCCTATTTTTGCGGTGCCTTTTTCGCCATTTCGAGTTTTGATCTCGCCGGCGTGATTTTTCTGCCCATGACATCGAAGTCTTCCAGCGGCTTCAAGAAGTGCACCCAGTGCGCCCGGGTAATCTCGCTCACTGACAGGCACGCGTCGTGTCTTCAGTGTCTGGGGGCTGGGCACCGCCCTCAGGCCTGTAGTCTGTGTTCCCTTTTACAAAAGCGGACTCAGGTAGCGAGGTTAGCCCAGTGGAACATTTTGTTCTCGGGCTCTTCGTCGGCATCGGCACCGGGAGTATCGACTGCTTCGACGTCGTCGGCGCCTGGACCTTCATCTTCGCCCCCGATTGCATCGAGTGCATCGAGGCATCGGCCCTCTGCATCGGGGCGACATCGGAAGGCTGCGTCAGCGTCGGTATCGAGACCTCCTCGGCTGCTGATGTCGTCGGACGGTGGTGCTTCGTCTGGAGTGCAGGTGAGGGCTGTCCATTCCCCTGCTGGTGGCGGTGAGCCTTCGGGTGGGTCTCCCCCCATTCCGAGGGCTCCTGCAGTACAGCCCCCCCGAGACCGACCTCCTTCGGTCTCGGCCCCGAGGAAGCGACGGCTGGATTCTACGTCCTCCTCGTCGGTGCCGGGAAGCTCCGGTGACATGCTTCGTCCCAAGAAGTCGAAGAAGCATCGTCACCGGTCCCCTTCCCATGTCGGCACCGAGAGCTCTGGGTCGCCGAGGGAGTCGGCATCCAGCAGGCATCGGCACCGAGAGGACCGCTCGCCCTCTGTTCAGGAGGTGTCGATGCGCTCCCCTTTGGACAGCCCGGAACAGCCTCCTCACCCGGAACAGACTCTGACATCGACGCCTGCATCGGCTTCCATGCCTTTTTCTACAGCCGCTCTGAACGAGAGTCTCCAGGCCGTTCTCCCAGAGATCTTGGGAGAGCTGTTGCGCCCTACCCCTCCGGTACCGGGGGTGCTTGCGCCACCGGTACCGTCGAGCGAGGCGCCGGCTGGCCCATTGCCCGGGGTGAGGTCTCCGGCGTCGGTGCCGCGTGCGGTACCGACTGCGGTAGCTTCCCAGGAAGGCTCCCCGACTACGTCGGCAGAGGGAGCTTTGCCGGTGCGGGCGAGGGAGTCTACCTCTCGACGCTCCCGCCGTGGTTACACGGAGTCGAGCTGGGCACGGTTGCAGACACAGGTCCGTGAGCTTGTGTCTGACACCGATGGTGAGGCCTCGTGGGAAGAAGAAGAAGACATCAGATATTTCTCTGACGAGGAGTCTGAGGGTCTCCCTTCTGATCCCACTCCCTCTCCTGAAAGACAGCTTTCTCCTCCCGAGAGTCTGTCTTTCGCTTCCTTTGTCCGGGAGATGTCTACGGCCATCCCCTTCCCGGTGGTTGTGGAGGACGAGCCCAGGGCTGAAATGTTTGAGCTCCTGGACTATCCTTCTCCACCTAAGGAAGCGTCCACAGTACCCATGCATCATGTCCTCAAAAAGACATTGCTGGCGAACTGGACCAAGCCATTAAGTAATCCCCACATCCCCAAGAAGATTGAGTCCCAGTACCGAATCCATGGGGACCCAGAGCTGATGCGCACTCAGTTGCCTCACGACTCTGGTTGTGGATTTGGCCCTAAAGAAGGCCAAGAGTTCTAGGGAGCATGCTTCGGTGCCCCCGGGCAAGGACTCTAGAACCTTGAACTCCTTTGGGAGGAAGGCCTACCATTCTTCTATGCTCGTGGCCAAGATTCAGTCCTACCAGCTCTACACGAGCATACACATGCGGAACAATGTGCGGCAGTTGGCGGGCTTGGTGGATAAGCTCCCCCCTGAGCAAGCCAAGCCATTTCAGAAGGTGGTCAGGCAGCTGAAGGCGTGCAGAAAATTCCTGGCCAGAGGGGTGTATGACACCTTTGATGTTGCGTCTAGGGCCGCTGCTCAAGGTGTGGTGATGTGCAAACTCTCATGGCTGCGTGCCTCCGACCTGGAGAATAGAATCCAGCAGCGGATTGCGGACTCGCCTTGCCGTGCGGATAATATTTTTGGAGAAAAAGTCGAGCAGGTGGTAGAGCAGCTCCACCAGCGGGACACCGCATTCGACAAGTTCTCCCGCCAGCAGCCTTCAGCCTCTACCTCTACAGGTAGAAGATTTTTTTGGGGAAGGAAGACTGTTCCCTACTCTTCTGGCAAGCGTAGGTACAATCCTCCTTCTCGACAGCCTGCGGCCCAGGCTAAGCCCCAGCGCGCTCACTCTCGTCAGCAGCGTGCGCCTCAGCAAGGCCCCTCGGCTCCCCAGCAAAAGCAAGGGACGAGCTTTTGACTGGCTCCAGCAGAGCATAGCCGCCATCCAAGTGTCAGTGCCGGGCGACCTGCCAGTCGGAGGGAGGTTGAAAGCTTTTCACCAAAGGTGGCCTCTCATAACCTCCGATCAGTGGGTTCTCCAAATAGTCCGGCAAGGATACACCCTCAATTTGGCCTCAAAACCTCCAAATTGTCCACCGGGAGCTCAGTCTTACAGCTTCCAGCACAAGCAGGTACTTGCAGAGGAACTCTCCGCCCTTCTCAGCGCCAATGCGGTCGAGCCCGTGCCATCCGGGCAAGAAGGGCTGGGATTCTATTCCAGGTACTTCCTTGTGGAAAAGAAAACAGGGGGGATGCGTCCAATCCTAGACCTAAGGGCCCTGAACAAATATCTGGTCAAAGAAAAGTTCAGGATGCTTTCCCTGGGCACCCTTCTCCCCATGATTCAGGTAAACGATTGGCTATGCTCTCTGGACTTGAAGGACGCCTACATGCACATCCCGATACTGCCAGCTCACAGACAGTATCTGCGATTTCAGCTGGGCACACGTCACTTCCAGTACTGTGTGCTACCCTTTGGGCTCGCCTCTGCGCCCAGAGTGTTCACCAAGTGCTTGGCTGTAGTAGCAGCGGCACTTCGCAGGCTGGGGGTACACGTGTTCCCATATATCAACGATTGGCTGGTGAAGAACACATCCGAGGCAGGAGCCCTGCAGTCCATGCAGATGACTATTCACCTCCTGGAGCTACTGGGGTTTGTGATAAATTATCCAAAGTCCCATCTTCTCCCAGTGCAGAAACTCGAATTCATAGGAGCTCTGCTGGATTCTCGGACGGTTCGCACCTATCTCCCAGAGACGAGAGCCAACAACTTGTTGTCCCTCGTCTCACGGGTACGAGCGTCCCAGCAGATCACAGCTCGGCAGATGTTGAGATTGCTGGGCCACATGGCCTCCACAGTTCATGTGACTCCCATGGCCCGCCTTCAGATGAGATCTGCTCAATGGACCCTAGCTTCCCAGTGGTTTCAGGCTGCTGGGGATCTAGAAGACGTGATCCACCTGTCCACGAGTTTTCTCGAATCCCTGTATTGGTGGACAATTTGGTCCAATTTGACTCTGGGACGTCCTTTCCAAATTCCTCAGCCACAAAAAGTGCTGACCACGGATGCGTCTCTCCTGGGATGGGGAGCTCATGTCGATGGGCTTCACACCCAAGGAAGCTGGTCCCTCCAGGAACGCGATCTGCAGATCAATCTTCTGGAGTTACGAGCGATCTGGAACGCTCTGAAGGCTTTCAGAGATCGGCTGTCCCATCAAATTATCCAAATTCAGACAATCAGGTTGCCATGTATTACGTCAACAAGCAGGGGGGCACCGGATCTCGCCCCCTGTGTCAGGAAGCCGTCAGCATGTGGCTCTGGGCTCGCCGTCATGGCATGGTGCTCCAAGCCACATATCTGGCAGGCGTAAACAACAGTCTGGCCGACAGGTTGAGCAGGATTATGCAACCTCACGAGTGGTCGCTCAATTCCCGTGTAGTGCGACAGATCTTCCAGGTGTGGGGCACCCCCTTGGTAGATCTCTTCGCATCTCGAGCCAACCACAAAGTCCCTCAGTTCTGTTCCAGGCTTCAGGCCCACGGCAGACTGGCATCGGATGCCTTCCTCCTGGACTGGGGGGAGGGTCTGCTGTATGCTTATCCTCCCATACCTCTGGTGGGGAAGACTTTGTTGAAACTCAAGCAAGACCGAGGCACCATGATTCTGATTGCTCCTTTTTGGCCGCGTCAGATCTGGTTCCCTCTTCTTCTGGAGTTGTCCTCCGAAGAACCGTGGAGATTGGAGTGTTTTCCGACCCTCATCACACAGGACGAAGGGGCGCTTCTGCATCCCAACCTCCGGTCCCTGGCTCTCACGGCCTGGATGTTGAGAGCGTAGACTTTGCCTCTTTGGGTCTGTCAGAGGGTGTCTCCCGCATCTTGCTTGCTTCCAGGAAAGATTCCACTAAGAGGAGTTACTTCTTTCTGTGGAGGACGTTTGCCGTCTGGTGTGACAGCAAGGCCCTAGATCCTCGCTCTTGTCCTACACAGACCCTGCTTGAATACCTTCTGCACTTGTCTGAGTCTGGTCTCAAGACCAACTCTGTAAGGGTTCACCTTAGTGCAATCAGTGCATACCATTACCGTGTGGAAGGTAAGCCGATCTCAGGACAGCCTTTAGTTGTTCGCTTCATGAGAGGTTTGCTTTTGTCAAAGCCCCCTGTCAAGCCTCCTACAGTGTCATGGGATCTCAATGTCGTTCTCACCCAGCTGATGAAACCTCCTTTTGAGCCACTGAATTCATGCCATCTGAAGTACTTGACCTGGAAGGTCATTTTCTTGGTGGCAGTTACTTCAGCTCATAGAGTCAGTGAGCTTCAGGCCCTGGTAGCCCAGGCCCCTTACACCAAATTTCATCATAACAGAGTAGTCCTCCGCACTCGCCCTAAGTTCTTGCCAAAGGTTGTGTCGGAGTTCCATCTGAACCAGTCAATTGTCTTGCCAACATTCTTTCCCCGTCCTCATTCCTGCCCTGCTGAACGTCAGCTGCACACATTGGACTGCAAGAGAGCATTGGCCTTTTATCTGGAGCGGACACAGCCCAACAGACAGTCCGCCCAATTGTTTGTTTCTTTTGATCCCAACAGGAGGGGAGTGGCTGTAGGAAAACGCACCATATCCAATTGGCTAGCAGATTGCATTTCCTTCACTTACGCCCAGGCTGGGCTGGCTCTTGAGGGTCATGTCACGTCTCATAATGTTAGAGCCAAGGCAGCGTCGGTAGCCCACTTGAAGTCAGCCACTATTGAAGAGATTTGCAAAGCTGCGACGTGGTCATCTGTCCACACATTCACATCTCATTACTGCCTGCAGCAGGATACCCGACGCGACAGTCGGTTCGGGCAGTCAGTGCTTCAGAATCTGTTCGGGGTTTAGAATCCAACTCCACCCCCCTAGGCCCATGTTTGTTCTGTTCCAGGCTGCACTCTCAGTTAGTTGGTAATTTTTTTAGGTCAATCTCAGTTATGTCCTCGCCGTTGCGAGGTCCAATTGACCATGTTTGTTGTTTTGAGTGAGCCTGGGGGCTAGGGATACCCCATCAGTGAGAACAAGCAGCCTGCTTGTCCTCGGAGAAAGTGAATGCTACATACCTGTAGAAGGTATTCTCCGAGGACAGCAGGCTGATTGTTCTCACAAACCCGCCCGCCTCCCCTTTGGAGTTGTGTCTTCCCTTCTCTTGTCTTGCTACATATGAGACTGGCCGGCACGAGCCGGTTCGGGCGGGAAGACGGCCGCGCATGCGCGGTGCGCATCGGCGCGCGAGGACTAGCAAAGGACTTTGCTAGAAAGTGTTCCGATTGGAGGGGCTGCCATGGACGTCACCCATCAGTGAGAACAATCAGCCTGCTGTCCTCGGAGAATACCTTTTACAGGTATGTAGCATTCGCTTAACATGGGGAGCTGTATAATGTGCTGTGAGAGAAAAACTTAGAAGTAAATCACAGTTTGACTTTAGCCCCTGGCTCCCCTCAGTACCACCAGCATATGTTAATAAGTGAGGCTTTAATAGTGTAACTATTTAATAAATATGCCACTATTTATAATGGCAAAAATAACAATAATTTAGGTTCATAAAATACTATTTATCCAAACAAGGTCTTGGTTCATTTTATAATAAAGTACTCTAGAAATATGTAGCCAGATTTGATGTGGATGGTCTGGCAGTATATTTCTGGCACCTTGATGCATGAAACTGTCCCAAAAGGGGGGGGGGGGGGGGGGGGGGGGAGACAGAAAGAGATAATGTTGTTGTTACTCTGTTACTGATGTATTAATTGTTACTGATGTATTAATTGAAGCACAGATAATAAAGATTTGACCAAGGTTACACAGTTAGTCAGTGAGAGAAGGGTTTTGCAAACTCATTCTCTGAGCTTTCCTGACTTGGCATACAGATTTATGTATGCCTAATATTTGTGTGAACTCCATTGTAAGATGCTTGCTGCCATTATAGAGATGTATTTGGAGTTCTAGAATTTTTAGATTAATCATAAAATAAATTTGCAAAAATTTCAAATGTTCATTTATTATTTATTAGGATTTATTTAGCACCTTTTTGAATAAATTCACTCAAGGTGGTGTATAACCTGAACATAGGCAATAAAGATTACAACAGTAAAATGTTCAAATACACATTAAAGCATAGTGTGCACAACTATGCAAAGGAACAAGCAGAGGTGGAACAAGAGTTTAGATAGATATGGGTGACTAACTTGAGAAAAAATTGCACATGTATTCAGAAAAGGTGCATATAGTCAATGTTAGTCTTTGTGTGTGTGACTAGCTAGTTAGTTGTCTCTTGCTGAAGGGCTTATGGGAAGAGTCAGACCTTTATGTGCTTTCTCAGGTAGAGATAGCCTTGCATTAGGTGAAGCCTTTCTGGGGATGAGTTTGAAATATGAGGTCCACACATGAGAAAATTTGCTGGCATTTGTCACATCCTGTGATTCTTGTTTGAAGAGGGTGTGATTTAGGATGCTTCTTGGGAGGATCTTAAAGACATTGGAGGTTCATAGAGGGGAAGATTCCTTGAAACTTCACAAATACTTCATCTGTGACAACGTTCACATCCGTAATCAATGACCATCACACCACTTTTGAGTTGAGGACTCTTGCTTTAGCGGTGTCCTTGGATTTAAGCACAGCTTTTGACCTTGTAGATCATGGTCTTCTGCTGATTTGGCTCTCAGATGCAGGCATCACAGGTACTGTATTTTGTTGGTTTTCCTTTGTTCCTTCAGAACAATCCTTCTCTGCGGTTCTCCCTTCTTCTATGTCACCACGATACTCCCTCCAATGTTGTGTATCCCATTGGTCAGTGCTTGCACTGCTCTTGTTCAGTATTTTCTTGAATACCCTTATTCAGGAGCTCTATATTAGGGCCTACTTTTACATTGTATCTCCATACAAAACCCTTACTGTCCTGATCTTTCCTCACTACAAGCATATCTTGATGCAATTTTGAAATGGCTTGATTCTCACTTCCTGGCACTGAACCCCAGTAAGTCCATAGTATCATGGATCACTGAATGCCCACTTAGAATCCCAGTGTCTCAGACTATAGCAACAACGAGTGTTTAGGAGGTGGTGGAGATGAAAAGGGAGGTGGTGGAGGTGAAAACGATAATTCAAACATGCTTGGGATAAACACAAAGGAATCCAGTTTAGAAATAATGGATCTACGGAATCTTAGCGGACATTGCGTGGCAGCACTGGTAATTGGGAAGCAAAACCAGTGCTGGTCAGACTGGGCAGACTTCTACAGTCTGTGCCCTGATCGTGATTGAATAGATGTGGATGGGCTAGAGTGTAAATTTTAAGGGGCTTCAACGTTAGTTTCAGATCTTTTAGTACAAGAACAGTGCTGGGCAGACTTTTACGGTCTGTGCCCTGAGAATGGCAAGGACAAATCAAACTCGGGTATACGTATAAAGTATCACATACCATGTAAAATGAGTTTCCTTGTCATCAACAGCAGATGAATCCATTAACTGATGGGTTGTATCCGCCTACTAGCAGGTGGAGATAGAGAACACTGAAAGATACTGTGACTCTGGACGGCCAGCCCCTTCCGCCTCAGTATATCTCTATCTCCCAGCAGGTGTGGACGTCGCTTTAGCAGCTCCTGGATTTCTGCCTGGGGAGGCTCCTGTGCTTTGCCAGTAGAGCGGGGATGTTGTGGCTGGTCGTGCCCACTTTGAAGGCATACTTGGTTTTGTTCCCTGTCCCTGCCTTACCCCATACCCCCATCCTCCCGGAGTCCCTCTGTTGCTGCCTGCCTCCAACTTTCCTCACAGTGTAAAAAAAAAAGGGACACGCTTTTACTGTGCAGCTATGCTGAGGCTTTATCCAGAGATTCTGGTTCTGTGCAGCGTGACCGGAGCTCGTTGACTCGGTCTTCTGAGGTGAGAGTGGTGTCCAGCTCCTCCGGGGTGGTTCCCGCGGACAGCATTCTGTGCGGGGTAAGTTTTGGCGCGAAGCTGCCATCTTATTAATTTTTTTCCGTCCAGTTGGGTGATGGCTGCTGAAGGAGTTAAGCGCTGCTTCTGCTGTGGTAAACGCAGGTCAGCTCCTTAGACGCTCGTGCTAGTACGAGCATGGCGAGCATTCTTCCCGCTTGATGGAGCTGGCAGCGGGCGCCATTTTGGATTCGCCACATGGTGCGACCCCCGCAGAAGCGGAGGGGTTTGAAACTGGAGGGGAGCCTCGTGTGGAGGCTAGCAGGGGAGCTTCTATCCCCGGACTGGAACCGGGAGGCCAGGGTGAGCCCTTCTCCCCTGATTTTGTGTTGCTGCTACATAAAGCATTCATGTTAAAAAGAGCTCTCCCGCAGGGGTCTCATTCTGCCCTGCTAACTGTTCCCCCTCCAGTGGAGCTCGGCCTCAGATTGCCGTCAGGCGCGTTTTCCCCTGACAGCTGGCTGCAAGACAAGTGCAGAAGGGTTAATTCCCCTTCAGAGAGTGGCGCACCCCCCTTCTCCCCCCCCCCCCCCCCCGTGGTCGGGATGTGAGGATTCTGAGGGGTCTGGCAGGCCCTCATGGTCTGAAGAGCCAGAGGAAGGTGCAGGATTGCCATCGGATCCAGATGATCCTTCCGCGGTGAGGATTTTCTACTGCGACGAGCTGCCAGCGCTTATTTCTGATGCCTTGCAGGTCCTCTCTATTGAAGATCCTGGGAGTGGCGAAGCCTCCTCTGGTAATCCGAGGATGGCAAGTACTAAGAAGCCTGCTCGAGCCTTTCCTTTGCATGACTCCATCCAAGAGCTTATTTTGGCTGAATGGGCTGACCCTGAGGGGCCTTTGAAAGTTGCCAGGGCAATGGGGCAATTATACCCTCTAAATGAGGAGCATTTGGCGCGCCTAGCAGTGCCTAAAGTGGCTGCCCTAGTCACGACTGTGACAAAGAGGACTACCCTCCCAGTTGAAGGAGGAGTCGCCCTGAAGGACATGCAGGACCGACGCCTGGAATCAGCTCTGAAACAGTCCTTTGAAATTTCAGGCCTATCCTTACGGGCGTCTGCATGCAGCTGCTATGCTGCCCGAGCCTGCCTCGCTTGGTTGCACCAGGCAGTGGAACAGCCCGGGGATGGAGCGGAGCCCCTTATGAGATGGCACCGCGGATGGAGTTGGCCTTGTCTTTCTTGGCTGACGCCCTTTATGATCTGGTCAGAGATTCGGCTAAACAGATGGCTGTGGCGGTGGCGGCTCGCCGCCTTCTATGGCTACGGCATTGGGCGGCTGACATGGCCTTTAAGCAAAGGTTGGTGAAGTTGCCCTTCCAAGGCCTTCTCCTATTTGGTGAGGAGTTGGAGAAAATTGTTAAAGGCCTCGGGGATGCTAAATCTCAGCGCTTACCCGAGGATAGGCCGAGGCCTCTCTCCAAGGGTCAGGTGGTTCCCTCCTCTTACAGGCCTCGCTTCCGTGAAGCTAGAAGGTACCGTCTGGGGCGTTCTGCTGGGTTCACTTCTCGTGCCTGCTTTAAGCAGAGGAACTCTTTTTGTTCAGACAAGCGTTCCGCAGCGACCGGCTCAAGGTCTTGAGTTCAAGGGCGACCCTCTCAATGATGGTGCGCCGGCCCTCTCCTCGATTCCTGTGATAGGAGGACGACTTCCCTCTTTCTTGAGGAGTGGGTCAAGATTTCCTCAGATCAGTGGGTTTTGGACCTGATCCGAGATGGCTACAGAATAGAATTCAATGCCCCGGTGAGAGATGTGTGTGTGGAGTCCCGATGCGGTTCTGCCGTCAAACGGGCGGCAGTAGAGGAGTCCTTGCAAGGCTTGATTCACCTAGGGGGCGGTGTCCCCGGTGCCTCCCGCCAAACACGGTTCCGGCCGTTGCTCCATTTACATTGTGGTGCCGCGAAAAGGTGGGTCTTTTCGGCCCATCCTCGACTTAAAAGAAGTCAACAAGTCTCTAATAGTGCGGCATTTTCAAATGGAAACCCTGCACTCTGTCATTGCGGTGGTACAACCAGGAGAGTTTCTCATGTCTCTGGACCTGAAAGAAGCTTACTTGCACATTCCTATTTGGCCCCCGTGGCAAAGGTTTCTTCGGTTTGCGGTGATGGGAAAACATTTCCAGTTTCGGGCCTTGCCTTTTGGCCTCGCCACAGCTCCCTGAACCTTTTCCAAGGTAATGGTGGTAGTAGCTGCTTTTCTCAGGCGAGAGGGTATTGGGGTTCACACGTACCTAGACGACTGGCTCATCAGAGTGGACTCGACAGAGGAGAGTCATCAGGTAACAGCCAGAGTGGTCTCAGTACTCTGGGCTGAGTCGTCAATACAGCCAAAAGTCACCTGACCCCCTCTCTATCTCTAGAATATTTGGAGGTCCGGTTCGACACAGCTTCGGGGTTTGTTTTTCTTCCCAAGCAAAGGCGGTGCAAGCTTCAGAATCAGGTCCGTCTGCTCCTGAGGATGCCTCGCCCCCGCGCTTGGGACATTGTCCAGCTGTTAGGGTCAATGACAGCCACCTTGGAAGTGGTGCCCTGGGCGAGAGCGCACCTGAGACCTCTGCAGTGCTCCCTGCTTCAACGATGGTCTCCAATTTCTCAGGATTATCAGTGCAGACTCACGTGGCTCCCTGTGGCCCGGCTCAGTATGGAGTGGCGGCTCTGCAGCGAGGAATGCAGCTAGCGCTCCCCGATTGGTGCCTGGTGGTAACAGATGCCAGCCTGAAGGGCTGGAGTGTACATTGCTGGGGAAGGCATGCCCAGGGTCTCTGGACATCCGAGGAGTCGGAGTGGTCCATCAATCGCTTGGAGTTGAAAGCAATTTTCCAGGCTATTCTGGCTTTTCACTCAACCCTGGAAGGATTGGCTGTCAGAGTTCTGTCGGACAACACGACAGCAGTGGCCTACATAAATCGACAAGGCGGCACTCAGTGCAGAGCACTGGCCACGCAGGCCACGCATATTTGCCACTGGGCTGAGCTACATCTGCAGTTTCTGTCAGCAGCTCACATTGCAGGTCAGAGCAACGTGCAAGCCGATTATATAAACAGGCATCAAATCGACCCAGCGGAGTGGGAACTGGCAGACGAAGTGTTTCTTCAGATCTGTGCCAAATGGGGGACGCCCATAGCGGATCTTATGGCCTCAAGCGCAAATGCCAAAGTCCCGTGCTTCTACTGCAGACGGAGAGATCCTCGTTCGGCGGGGTTGGATGCCTTGGCTCAACACTTGGCCTCAGGTCCTCCTGTATGTGTTCCCTCCTTGGCCCTTGTTAGGCCGAGTGCTCCTGTGGATTCGGCTACATCAAGGAGAGGTGGTTCTCATTGCCCCAGATTGGCCCAGGAGGCCATGGTAGGCGGACCTCTGGCGGATGCTGGTAGAGGCTCCCCTTCCTTTGCCTCTGGTACCGAATCTGTTGTCACAGGGCCCGGTTACCATGGAGGACGCCTGCCGCTTTGGTCTTATGGCATGGCTATTGAGAGGGCGCAATTGAGAGACAAGGGTTATTTCAGTAAAGTCATTTCCACTCTCCTACAGGCCCGCAAGCGTTCCTCTTCCGTGGCTTATGCCAGGATTTGGCGCCAATTTGAGCTTGGTGTGCTGCTAAAGCGATTACACCTATGCGGTCTTCTATCTCGCCGATACTTGACTTTTTGCAGGATGGTTTACAAAAAGGCCTTGCCTATAATTCCCTGTGTGTTCAAGTGGCAGCCTTAGCATGTTTTCGAGGGAAGGTCGCTGGCCTCTCCCTGGCTGCTTATCCAGATGTGGCACGGTTTCTTAGAGGGGTGCTTTGGCTCCGTCCTCCCATGCGGGCTCCGTGTCCGGCCTGGAACCTGGGGTTAGTTTTAAAGGCCCTTCAGTGTTCACTCTTTGAGCCGCTAAGGCGAGCTTCAGAAAAGAATGTGACCCTAAAGACGGTCTTTTTGGTGGCCATTACTTTGGCGAGATGGATGTCTGAGCTCCAGGCTCTGTCCTGTCCAGACCCTTTTCTGCAATTCTCAGAGTCCGGAGTTATGGTACGTATGGTGCCTTCCTTCCTGCCTAAGGTGGTTTCAGCGTTTCACCTAAACCAGCCTATTTTTCTGCCTTCCTTTTCCAGAGAGGAGTTTCTGGATGCCTTTGGGCAGTTGCACCTCCTAGATATGCGAAGGGCTCTGTTGCAGTATCTGCGCATGTCAAATATTTTTAGGACCTCTGATCATCTTTTTGTCCTGTTATCAGGTCCATGCAGAGGGTCTCCAGCGTCTAAAACCACTATAGCCCGTTGGCTCAAGGAAGCTATTTTTTCAGCCTATCTGCTGTCTGGTCGGCCTCCGCCTGAAGCCTTCAAGGCACATTCCACAAGGGCGATTTCCTCTTCTTGGGCTGAAACTGGAGCACTCTCTCTTCAAAAGATATGCAGTGCAGCGACATGGGCTTCTAAGCTCTCTTTTGCCTGACATTACAGGCTGGATGTGGCTGCCAGGAGAGACGTGCATTTTGGCGCACAAGTGCTGGCGCGTGGTGTGGCTTGTTCCCTCCCTATCTAGGGATTGCTTTGATACATCCCATTCATAATGGATTCATCTGCTTGATGACAAGGAAGGGAAAATTAGTTTCTTACCTTGGTAATTTTCTTTCCTTTAGTCATAGCAGAAGAATCCATGAGCCCTCCCTCAGTGATTCATTGTGTGATTGATGTTGTTTTGTGTTCAGTTTTTCCTGTAGATATGTTCCCTCATTGGGAGAAGTTGGAAAACAGTCTTCAGGATTTCTGTTTTGTTGAGGTTGAGTTCGTCCCTCCTTTGCGTTATTGCTCCTGTTCTGGGGCGTTCATCCGCTGTGAGGAAAGTTCATGTTATGCTACTTTGCGGTGTAACACTGCTTTGGAAGCTTCAAATACTGAAGAGGCAGATGGAGCTAGCAGGCCATGAGGCACTATGGTTTTTCAGTGCTCTTTATCTCCCCCTGCTGGTTGATGGACACAACCCATTCAAAATGGATTCATCTGCTATGACTAAAGGAAAGAAAATTACCAAGGTAAGAACCTAATTTTTCCTCCTATGCAACATGGGCCTGCCTTTCCTGGTTACAGCAGGCGGTTGATCAGCCCACAGATGGTGCGGGGTCCCTCGCCGAGGTTGGCCCACGTATGGAGTCTGCCCTGTCCTTTTTGGCTGATGCCCTTTATGATCTGGTCAGAGCTTCGGCTAAACAGATGTCTGTGGTGGTTTTGGCCCGCCGCCTTCTTTGGCTGCGACATTGGGCGGCTGACATGGCCTCTAAGCAGAGGCTGGTGAGGTTACCCTTTCGGGGCCTTCTGCTCTTTGGTGAGGAATTGGAGAAGATTGTTAAAGACCTAGGGGACTCTAAGTCCCAGCGGTTGCCTGAGGATAGGCTGCGGCCTTCTTCCAAAAACTCTGTTTTTCCCTCCTCTTCCAGGCCATGTTTCTGCAAAGCCTATCTGGGGTGCTCTGCTAGGTTTTCTCAACTTGCCCGTTTCAGCAGAGGAACTCCTTTCGCGCGGACAAGTGTTCCGCCGCGGCCAGGAGTTCAGGGGCATCCTCCACAATGATGGGGCGCTGGTCCACTCGTTGATTCCTGCAGTAGGAGGTCGTCTTTCCCTCTTTCTCGAGGAGTGGACCAAGGTTTCTTCGGATCAGTGGGTCCTAGACCTGATTAGAGAAGGTTACCGATTGGAATTCGGTGCCCCGGTGATAGACGCCTTTATGGAGTCCCGATGCGGCACTGCCGTCAAACGGGCAGCGGTAGAGGAGATCTTGCAAGTCTTGCTGCACCTCGGGGCGGTGATTTCGGTGCCTGCTGCCGAATGTGGCTGTGGTCGCTACTCTATTTATTTTGTGGTACCTCGAAAAGGCGGGTCTTTCAGATTGATTCTCGACTTACGAAGAGTCAACGAGGCCCTAAGAGTTTGTCACTTTCACATGGAAACCCTGCGCTCCGTTATTGCAGCGATACAGCCAGGAGAGTTTCTCATGTCTCTGGACCTAAAAGAAGCGTATTTGTACATACCTATTTGGCCTCCGCATCAGCGGTTTCTTTGGTTTGCGGTTTTGGGCCAACATTTCTAGTTTTGGGCCTTGCCTTTCGGCCTAGCCACAGCTCCCCATACTTTTTCCAAGGTGATGGTGGTGGTAGCTGCTTTTTTCAGGCGAGAGGGTATCATAGTTCACCCTTATCTTGATGACTGGCTCATCAGGGCGAATTCGGCAGACGAGAGTTGACTCACCACGACCAGAGTTATAACGGTTCTTCAGACTCTGGGCTGGGTGATCAATTTGCCCAAAAGTCACCTGACCCCCTCTCAGTCTCTCGAGTATTTGGGGGTCCGGTTCGACACGGCCTTGGGGTTCGTCTTTCTCCCCGACCACAGGCGGTGCAAGCTTCAGAATCAGGTCCGTCTGCTCCTGCGGATGCCTCGCCCTCGAGCTTGGTACTTTGTTCAGCTCCTGGGATCGATGACGGCCACCATGGAGGTGGTTCCCTGGGTGAGAGCTCATATGAGGCCGCTTCAGATTGCTGTGCTCCAGCAATGGTGTCCGATTTCCCAGGAATACCAACGCAGACTTACGTGGCTCCCTGCGGCCCGTCTTAGTATGGATTGGTGGCTCTCCCACAGGATGCTGCGCCAGGGAATGCTGCTCGCACTTCCTTCTTGGTGCTTGGTTATAACGGATGTCAGCCTTTCGGGCTGGGGAGCTCATTGCCAGGGAAGCTATGCTCAGGGTCAGTGGACACCCGTGGAAGCAGGGGTATCCATCAATCGCCTGGAACTGAAAGCGATATTCCAGGCTCTTCTGACCTTCCACAAGACTCTGGAGGGGCTTCCTGTCCGTGTTCTGTCAGACAATATGACAGTAGTGGCCTACATCAATTGCCAGGGTGGCACTCAGTGCAGGGCACTGGTCGCGGAGGCCGCTCAGATTTTCCTCTGGGCCGAGATCCACTTGCATTTGCTGTCGGCAGCTCACATAGCAGGTCAGAGCAACGTGCAGGCTGATTTCCTCAGCAGACATCAAATCGACCCGGCGGAATGGGAACTGGCAGAAGAAGTTTTTTTTTTCAGATTTGTGCCAAATGGGGGACTCCTGGATTGGATCTAATGGCGTCAGGTTCAAATGCCAAAGTCTCTTGCTTTTTCAGCAGGAGAGATCCTCGCTTGGCGGGGTTGGATGCACTGGCTCAACCCTGACCTCCTGTATATGTTCCCTCCTTGGCCCTTGATAGGGCGAGTCCTACTGCGGATTCGACAGCACCGAGGCTTGGTAATTCTCATCGCTCCGGATTGGCCAAGGCGTCTGTAGTATGCGGATCTCCGTCGGATGCTGGTGGAGGCTCCACTCCCTTTGCCCCTGGTGTCGAACCTATTCGTTCAGGGTCCGGTGACGATGGAGGACCCCTGCCGATTTGGTCTTACTGGCTCTTGAGAGGGAGCAATTGAGAGACAAGGGCTACTCTGACATAGTCATCTCTACTCTCTTGCAGGCCCACAAGCGGTCTACCTCCGCAGCTTATGCTCGGATCTGGCACAAGTTTGAGGCATGGTGTGTTTCAAAGGCGATCACACCCACGCGGGCTGCAGTCTCGCCGATACTGGACTTCTTGCAGGACGGCTTACAAAAAGGTCTGGCTTACAATTCCCTGTGAGTCCAAGTGGCAGCATTGACATGCTTTCGAGGGAAAGTTTCTGGCTTGTCCCTTGCCGCGCATCCGGACATTGTCCGATTTCTCAGAGGGGCGCTTTGGCTCCGTCCTCCCGTGCGGGCGCCGTGTCCGGCCTGGAACCTGGGGCTGGTGTTGAAGGCTCTCCAGCGTTCGCCTTTCGAGCCGCTTAGACGGGCTTCTGAGAAGGATGTGACTCTCAAGACAGTCTTTTTGGTGGCCATGACATCGGCTAGACGCGTTTCTGAGCTTCTGGTGCTTTCCTGTCAGGATCCTTTTCTACAGTTCTCGGAATCCGGGGTAACGGTACGGACAGTGCCTTCCTTCCTGCCTAAGGTGGTTTCAGCGTTTCACCTGAACCAACCCATTTTTCTACCTTCCTTTTCTAGGGAGGACTTTCCGGATTCCTTTGGACAATTGCGTCTTTTGGATGTCCGCAGGGCACTGTTGCAGTATCTACAGATGTCAAATGACGTCAGGACTTCTGATCCCCTTTTTGTATTGTTGACAGGTCCTCGACGCGGGGGTCCGGCATCTAAGGCCACTATAGCCCGTTGGCTCAAGGAAGTCATTTTTTCTGCTTATCTGTGTTCAGGATGGTCTCCTCCTGAAGCGTTTAAAGTGCATTCCACGAGAGCGATTTCCTCTTCGTGGGCTGAAACGGGTGTGCTTTGTCTTCATGAGATCTGTCGTGCGGCTACTTGGGCTTCTCAGGTCTCGTTTGTACAGCATTAAAGGCTGGATGTTGCAGCGAAGCAGGACGCGCATTTTGGTGCACAAATACTTGCTCGCAGAGTTGCCTGTTCCCACCCTATGTAGGGAGTGCTTTTGTACATCCCATCAGTTAATGGATTCATCTGCTGTTGATGACAAGGAAGGGAAAATTAGGTTCTTACCTTGGTAACTTTCTTTCCTTTAGTCACAGCAGATGAATCCATGATCCCTCCCTATCTGATTTTGTTTTTTTTTGTTGTTCGGATCTTTCATGCAGATATTGTAGCTCCTCGGAAGGAGTTGAAGACGTTCTCAGAGTTTCTACATGCTCTTCTATTGCAGGAGGTTGAGATCGTCCCTCCTTTGTTTGGTTATTGCTCCAGTTCTGGAGTGTTTGTTCACTGTGAGGAAAGTTTGTTATGTTATTCCTTTCTTATTCACTCTGCTTTGGAAATTTCATATACTGAGGTGGAAGGGGCTGGCCGTGCAGAGTCACTGTGTCTTTCAGTGTTCTCTATCTCCACCTGCTGGTAGGCGGATACAACCCATCAGTTAATGGATTCATCTGCTGTGACTAAAGGAAAGAAAATTACCAAGGTAAGAACCTAATTTTCCCTTATCTTGTTGGGCAGACTGGCTGGACCGTTCAGGTCTTTATCTGCTGTCATTTACTATATGTTACTATGTTACTATAAGAGGGAAGGATTATAGATGAGCCAGATCTGGTGCATGCCTGTTTACACACTGATCTGGTTATTTTAGCCCCTGAAACAGCCATTGGTGAAACTTGGCCAAGTCAGACTCTGTGTTGAAAATCCTCCACTCTTGTTGAAATATAAAGGTGTTTTTGTATTATTTTGGACTTCTACAGCCTTTTTGTGGTCTGCTCACCATTTCCTTCAGACTATAAAATGCCATCCCTTAGTTCTTGTAGACTCTTTCCGTTATCTTGGGATTCGCTTAGATTTCCAACTCTCATTCCAAACCCAGAACTAGATGGTGGTCAAGTCTTGTTTTAATTTGCTTCGTCTCATTCATTCAGTCTGGCTCTATTTGGAAAACTTTACTTATATTACTCTTCTTCATGGCCTAGTAGCAACTAGATTAGACTATTGTAACCTAACCTATGCAGAAATTAGTTCTGCCCTCCTCAAGAAATTGCCCATGTCACTCACTATGAGGCATATTTTCAAAGCACTTAGCCTTCCAAAGTTCCATAGGTTTCTATGGAACTTTGGAAGGCTAAGTGCTTTGAAAATATGCCTCTATGCCGCTCATCACTGGTTACCAATTCCCTACAGTTGTGGAGTCTATTGCCAGAGGATCTGGACAAGGCGACTAATACAGTGGAATTCAAAGGTGAAATGGTATCAAATTTCTTAATACCTTCTATATCTAAATGTGACTTGCCTTGAGCTATAACTGAAAAGTGTATCATCCAAAATCCAAATAAATAAACATCAGAACAGAGAAGCAGACCATACTCAAACAAAGTGTACCTTAGAGAAAATAAATGAGAAACAAAAAAATACAGTTGGAAATTAAGGGGGTAGTTAAATGGCACAAATCGTGCTTTATTGTACCATAATCCATGTTAGTTTAAGGTATCATGGGCTACATAATACCTTTTAGATATACATGGTTAAGATGTTTTTTGTTTGTTTGTTTTTATTTCTTAATTTTCCTTTCTTTGAACACTTCTTTACATTTCCTTTTTTCTGTATGTTCCCTGCCTTTGATGTTTAATTATTTTTGACTGTCCCTTACGGGCATCAGCTGCATCATACTTAAGTCTCCTGAGGAAGACTTCATACCAAAACATATTGGGCACTTGATCCACATACAGATATTTCAACTGGAGATGTTTGTGGAGGACATGTTGATGCTATTATATATAGGTGTACTTGTGTTTTGTTTTTAAGAAAAATAAACTTAATAAAAGTAATTGACCTAGGGCCCTGTTTACTAAGGTGCACTAGTGTTTTTAGCACACACTAATGCTAGAGACACCCGTATATTCCTATAGGTGTCTATAGTGTTAACGCATGCTAAAAATGCTAGTTCACCTACAGCACGGCTTAGTAAACAGGTCCCCTAGTTTTCTTGTTTATGCTAATATTTTTTTTTTAGTGTTCAATGTGTTTAATTCTCCCTGCTCTTGTTTGTCCATATTGCTTGTGCAGTGGGGTTGCAAGACCCAAAAAAATGAAACAAATGAGCAAAGATGATGTGGTAGAAAGGTCTGAAGTAGAAAACCAAAATGTTTGGAATGATAGCAGAAGACAGACTAAAAGAGCAGACAACAGATTAAATGAGGGTATTATTCTGTACTAATTTTTGTACAGCCCATACTAGATGTATGCAGTACTGAGCAGAGCAAGATAAATCACTGTCCCTATTCCTTGAAGCTTATAGGCCACTGAAGACTGATAATGTGTGCAACATAAAACAAAAGCCTTTGAGTTAAGCTGAAATGTTTTAAAGTGGTGCTTATAGGAAAAGTTTAAATTATAGGAGTGTACAGGCAGAAAATTATTGTGTTTTTTTGGAGTTCTGTTTTTATTTAATGTTGGTTCATTTCAGGAAACTTTTAGTGTGTGCTATTTAATTTTAATATGCAGTAAAAGGAAGTAGTGGCATCTGCTTTCTTTTTTTTGTATTAGTGCACATTAGGGTCAAATACTATAAAGCAATTCTTTAACTGGCTGCATGTAGTTACACATGCTGTGCACATTTACTTGGGTGTTAAGCAGTAGGGAGCGTTTAAGTGCTATAGCACTTAACTGTAAGGAGGCGTACAAATGGGCAGGGCATGAGCATGTCTCCAACTTACACACACAACTTATAAGTTATGCATGTTGCATGGCACGCTTAGGCGCCCGATATGCCTGCCATTGACCTGGTGAAAGTGGTTGTACCAGAATTGGTGTGCCCAGATGCTGTTATAGAAGAGGTGCTCCCCGAGCAACACTAGGGCCTCTAAATGAGGGCACCCAGATGCAGAATTGCCCTTATGCATTAAAATGTTTAGTATGCTAAAATTCTTTTGTGTACTAAAAGAAAGGTGGGAGGAGGGTTGCCAGAACATGATTGCACATTGGAGCATGTTCATGGCTGATTCTGTACACTAGGAGCATAGGCATGTGAGAATTCTCCGAGGACAAGCAGGCTGCTTGTTGTCACTGATGGGTGACGTCCACGGCACCCCCTCCAATCGGAATCTTCACTAGCAAAGATGTTTGCTAGCCCTCGCGCGCCCATTAGCACCGCGCATGCACGACCGTCTTCCCGCCCGAACCGGCTCGTGTTCGTTAGTCTTCTTTTGTCCGCGCTCGGGACGGTCGTGTTTTGCCGCCGTTTCGTGCCCCTCAGAAGACCTCGTGCGTCTTTCGCGTTTCTACCTTTTTCTGTGTTTGTTTAAAAAAAAAAAAAAAAGAGGACGGTTCCCCTTTTCCCCGTATTTCTAGCTTTTTCCCAGCGTAAGTGTCCTTTCGCTTTCGGGGTCGACCTTGTTGGCCGCCCGTACGGGTTTTTCTCCCTTTTTTTTCGGTGCCTATTGTCATCATCGCGAATTTTGATTTCGCCGGCGCGATTTTTCCGCCCATGTCATCGAAGCCTTCCAGCGGCTTCAAGAAGTGCATCCAGTGCGCCCGGATAATCTCGCTCACTGATAGGCATGCTTCGTGTCTTCAGTGTCTGGGGGCTGGGCACCGCCCGCAGGCCTGTAGTCTTTGTGCTCTTTTGCAGAAGAGGACTCGGGTAGCGAGATTAGCCCAGTGGAACGTTCTGTTCTTCGGTGCTTCGACGGCAACAGCATCTCGGGATTCGTCGAGTGCATCGGCGTCGGCAGCACTGAAGTCTTCGGGGAGTGCATCGGCGTCGACGGCATTGAGGTGTATTCCTCCTGCGTTGACGGTACTGAGACTTCGGAAGAGTACGTCGGCATCGGTGGTACCGGGACCCCCGCTGGTGCTGATGTCGTCGGACGGTGGTGCTTCGTCTGGAGTGCAGGTGAGGGCTGTCCATTCTCCTGCTGGTGGCGGTGAGCCTTCGGGTAGGTCTCCTCCTTCCCTGAGGGCTCCTGCGGTACAGCCCCCCCCCCCCCCCCCCCCGGGATCGACCATCTTCGGACCCGGCCCCGAGGAAGCGACGTCTGGATTCAACGTCCTTCTCATCGGTACCGGGGAGCTCCGGTGATATGCTTCGCTCGAAGAAGTCGAAGAAGCATCGTCACCGGTCACCTTCCCGACTTGATACCGGGAGCTCTGGGTCGCCGAGGGAGTCGGCACCCAGCAGGCATCGGTATCAGGAGGACTGCTCACCCTCCATCCAGGAGGTGTCGGTGCGCTCTACCCCGGACAGCCCAGTACCGCCTCCGCGCCCGGAACAGATTCTGACCTCGACGCCTGCACCGGCTTCTCAGTCTTTCTCCACAGCCGCTCTGCACGAGAGTCTCCGGGCTGTTCTTCCAGGCATCCTGGAAGAGCTGTTATGCCCTTGGGGTACCTGAGCCACCGGTGCCGTCGAGTGAGGCGACGGCTGGCCCTTTGCCCGGGGTGAGGTCCCCGGTAGCGGTACCGGCTTCGGCTGCCTCCCAGGTGGACTCCCCGACGACGTCGGGGGAGGGACCTTCGCCGCACCCGGCCAGGGAGTCCACCTCTCGACGCTCCCACCGTGGTCGTGTTTCCACGGAGTCGGAACGGGCGCGGCTTCAGACACAGGTTCGTGAACTTAGGTCTGATACCGATGGTGAGGCCTCGTGGGAGGCGGAGGAGGACATCAGATATTTCTCTTGACGAGGAGTCTGATGGTCTTCCTTCTGATCCCACTCCCTCCCGTGAAAGGCAGCTTTCTCCTCCCGAGAGTCTGTCTTTCTCGGCCTTTGTCCGGGAGATGTCTACGGCCATCCCCTTCCCGGTGGTCGCGGAGGATGAGCCAAGGGCTGAGATGTTTGAGCTCTTGGACTATCCTTCTCCACCTAAGGAAGCGTCCACAGTACCCATGCATCATGTCCTAAAAAAGACATTGCTGGCGAACTGGACCAAGCCACTAACTAATCCCCACATTCCCAAGAAGATAGAATCCTAGTATCGGATCCATGGGGACCCAGAGCTGATGCGCACTCAGTTGCCTCACGACTGGTGTGGTGGATCTGGCCCTGAAGAAGGCTAAGAGTTCTAGGGAGCATGCTTCGGCGCCCCCGGGCAGAGACCCCAGAACCTTAGACGCTTTCGACAAAGTCTCCCGCCGGCAGCCTTCAGTATCTACCTCATCAGGTAGACATTTTTATGGGGGAAGGAGGGCTGTTCCCTACTCTTCTGGTAAGCGTAGGTACAATCCTCCCTCTCGATAGCCTGCGGCCCAGGCTAAGCCCCAGCGCGCTCGCTCTCGTCAGCAGCGTGCGCCTCAGCAAGGCCCCACAGCTCCCCAGCAAAAGCAGGGGGCGAGCTTTTGACTGGCTCCAGCAGAGCATAGCCGATATCAAAGTGTCCGTGCCGGACGATCTGCCGGTCGGGGGGAGGTTGAAAGTTTTTCACCAAAGGTGGCCTCTTATAACCTCCGACCATTGGGTTCTTCAAATAGTCCGGCAAGGATACGCCCTCAATTTGGCCTCCATGCCTCCAAATTGCCCACCGGGAGCTCAGTCTTTCAGCTTCCAGCACAAGCAGGTACTTGCAGAGGAACTCTCCGCCCTTCTCAGCGCCAATGCGGTCGAGCCCGTGCCACCGGGGCAAGAGGGGCTGGGATTCTATTCCAGGTACTTCCTTGTGGAAAAGAAAACAGGGGGGATTCGTCCCATCCTAGACCTAAGGGCCCTGAACATATATCTGGTCAAGGAAAAGTTCAGGATGCTTTCCCTGGGCACCCTTCTTCCCATGATTCAGGAAAAAGATTGGCTATGCTCTCTGGACTTAAAGGATGCTTACACGCATATTCCGATACTGCCAGCTCACAGACTGGGAACATGTCACTTCCAGTACTGTGTGCTACCCTTTGGGCTCGCCTCTGCGCCCAGAGTGTTCACAAAGTGCTTGGCTTGTAGTAGCAGCGGCGCTTCGCAGGCTGGGAGTGCACGTGTTCCCCTATCTCAACGATTGGCTGGTGAAGAACACATCCGAGGCAGGAGCTCTACAGTCCATGCAGATGACTATTCGCCTCCTGGAGCTACTGGGGTTTGTGATAAATTATCCAAAGTCCCATCTTCTCCCAGTACAGAGACTAGAATTCATAGGAGCTCTGCTGGATTCTCGGATGGCTCGTGCCTATCTCCCAGAGACGAGAGCCAACAACTTGTTGTCCCTCGTCTCGCGGGTGCGAGCGTCCCAGCAGATCACAGCTCGGCAGATGTTGAGATTGCTGGGCCACATGGCCTCCACAGTTCATGTGACTCCCATGGCCCGCCTTCACATGCGATCTGCTCAATGGACCCTAGCTTCCCAGTGGTTTCAGGCTATTGGGACCTAGAAGACGTGATCCATCTGTCCACGAGTTTTCTCAAGTCCCTGTATTGGTGGATGATTTGGTCCAATTTGACTCTGGGACGTCCTTTTCAAATTCCTCAGCCACAAAAAGTGCTGACTACGGATGCGTCTCTCCTGGGGTGGGGAGCTCATGTCGATGGGCTTCACACCCAGGGAAGCTGGTCCCTCCAGGAACGTGATCTGCAGATCAATCTCCTGGAGTTAAGAGCGGTCTGGAACGCTCTGAAGGCTTTCAGAGATCGGTTGTCCCACCAAATTATCCAAATTCAGACAGACAACCAGGTTGCCATGTATTACATCAACAAGCAGGGGGGCACCGGATCTCGCCCCCTGTGTCAGGAAGCCGTCAGCATGTGGTTCTGTGCTCGCAGTCACGGCATGGTGCTCCAAGCCACATATCTGGCTGGCGTAAACAACAGTCTGGCCGACAGACTGAGCAGGATTATGCAACCTCACGAGTGGTCGCTCAACTCCCGAGTAGTGCGACAGATCTTCCAAGTGTGGGGCACCCCCTTGGTAGATCTCTTTGCATCTCGAGCCAACCACAAGGTTCCTAAGTTCTGTTCCAGGCTTCAGGCCAACGGCAGACTGGCATTGGATGCTTTCCTCCTGGACTGGGGGGAAGGTCTGCTGTATGCTTATCCTCCCATACCTCTAGTGGAGAAGACTTTGTTGAAACTCAAGCAAGACCGAGGCACCATGATTCTGATTGCTCCCTTTTGGCCGCGTCAGATCTGGTTCCCTCTTCTTCTGGAGTTGTCCTCCGACGAACCGTGGAGATTGGAGTGTTTTCCGACCCTCATCACACAGGACGAAGAGGCGCTTCTGCATCCCAACCTCCAGTCTCTGGCTCTCATGGCCTGGATGTTGAGAGCGTAGACTTTGCCTCTTTGGGTCTGTCAGAGGGTGTCTCCCGCATCTTGCTTGCTTCCAGAAAAGATTCCACTAAGAGGAGTTACTTCTTTCTATGGAGGAGGTTTGCCGTCTGGTGTGACAGCAAGGCCCTAGATCCTCGCTCTTGTCCTACACAGACCCTGCTTGAATACCTTCTGCACTTGTCTGAGTCTGGTCTCAAGACCAACTCTGTAAGGGTTCACCTTAGTGCAATCAGTGCATACCATTACCGTGTGGAAGGTAAGCCGATCTCAGGACAGCCTTTAGTTGTTCGCTTCATGAGAGGTTTGCTTTTGTCAAAGCCCCCTGTCAAACCTCCTACAGTGTCATGGGATCTCAATGTCGTTCTCACCCAGCTGATGAAACCTCCTTTTGAGCCACTGAATTCATGCCATCTGAAGTACTTGACCTGGAAGGTCATTTTCTTGGTGGCAGTTACTTCAGCTCGTAGAGTCAGTGAGCTTCAGGCCCTGGTAGCCCAGGCCCCTTACACCAAATTTCATCATAACAGAGTAGTCTTCCGCACTCACCCTAAGTTCTTGCCAAAGGTTGTGTCGGAGTTCCATCTGAACCAGTCAATTGTCTTGCCAACATTCTTTCCCCGTCCTCATTCCTGCCCTGCTGAACGTCAGCTGCACACATTGGACTGCAAAAGAGCATTGGCCTTTTATCTGGAGCGGACACAGCCCAACAGACAGTCCGCCCAATTGTTTGTTTCTTTTGATCCCAACAGGAGAGGAGTGGCTGTGGGGAAACGCACCATATCTAATTGGCTAGCAGATTGCATTTCCTTCACTTACGCCCAGGCTGGGCTGGCTCTTGAGGGTCATGTCACGGCTCACAATGTCAGAGCCATGGCTGCGTCAGTGGCCCACTTGAAGTCAGCCACTATTGAAGAGATCTGCAAAGCTGCGACGTGGTCATCTGTCCACACATTCACATCTCATTACTGCCTGCAGCAGGATACCCGACGCGACAGTCGGTTTGGGCAGTCAGTGCTTCAGAATCTGTTCGGGGTTTAGAATCCAACTCCACCCTCCTAGGCCCATGTTTATTCTGTTCCAGGCTACACTCTCAGTTAGTTGGATAAATTGTTAGGTCAATCTCAGTTATGTCCTCGCCGTTGCGAGGCCCAATTGACCATGTTTGTTGTTTTGAGTGAGCCTGGGGGCTAGGGATACCCCATCAGTGAGAACAAGCAGCCTGCTTGTCCTCAAAGAAAGCGAATGCTACATACCTGTAGAAGGTATTCTCCGAGGACAGCAGGCTGATTGTTCTCACAAACCCGCCCGCCTCCCCTTTGGAGTTGTGTCTTCCCTTGTCTTTGTCTTGCTACATACGGGACTGACGAACACGAGCCGGTTCGGGCGGGAAGACGGCCGCGCATGCGCATCGGCGCGCGAGGACTAACAAAGGCTTTTGCTAGTGAAGTTTTCCGATTGGAGGGGCTGCCGTGGACGTCACCCATCAGTGAGAACAATCAGCCTGCTGTCCTCGGAGAATACCTTCTACAGGTATGTAGCATTCGCTTTAACCATGCTGTAGCATTTTGAATCATTTTGTTTTCTTAGTGCATTTGTGATCCTGATTCATTTACTTTGGGGTAACTAATACCATATATAGTCATGGGTTTATAACATTGTGAAAACAGTAGCAGAGCATGCAGAAATGTATCTTAGTTAATGAAACCTTTAACTAAAATTGCTTATAAATCCCTGGCTCCATTCTCCATAATATCTTATTGGAAATAAATGTCAATGCAGGCCGATGCAGAGCCTTTTCTAAACTACCTGCAGGGGGTGCATGTTTATGTGCTAGCATGTGCAGCGGGAGCAACAATCTTACAAATGTACATGTTGAAAAATGAACAACACGAATCTGGCAGTTTTCATTTGGAGGTGTCAGTACTTCCATGTGTATCTGCTGCCAATTAAGTGTTGAGGTTGTAATTTTAACTTCGTTGTGGAAGTGGAAATAAACTACATTGAATTAAGGATAATGACTCCCTTAATCCCTCACGTAAAGCCCTGGACAAAATAATCTCTTTTCTAAAACCTGAGCATACATTTGAGCAGGTGTAAAACTCAACATGGATATTTTTCTCTATACATGTGTATTCCCTTTATAAAAATGTGGCTTGTTGCTGTTAGCTTGAATGGGAATATAATTTTGTGGTGGCGTAATCTATCTACCAGTAATAGGCAGATTGTTTTCTTTACTAGTTACATTTCATTTTGGTGGATTTTAAATATATGTCCACAAAATACATGGACACAGAATTCTATTTCTGTACTATTATTTGTTACATTTGTATCCCACATTTTCCCACTTTTTGCAGGCTCAATGTGGCTTACATATAACCGTTAACGGTGTTAGCCGATTACGGTCTGAACAAATACATGGTATGAATGAATACAAGTAGAATGAGGTACATGTATGGTAGGTACAGTTGGGGGGAACTTAGAGAGGGAAAGGGGGAAGAAGAGTCAGGTAATGTCCGTTACGGGTTTTGGTTACATTGTATCGCAAGTGACCAGGTATTTTTATGTTGGGTCGATGGGGTATGCTCTTCTGAACAGGTCTGTCTTTAGTGCTTTCCGAAAATATAGGTGGTCGAGCGTAGTTTTTACTGCTTTTGGCAATGCGTTCCAAAGTTGTGCGCTTTGGTAGGAAAAGCTGGCTGCGTAGGTGGATTTGTATTTGAGTCCTTTGCTGCTTGGGTAGTGGAGGTTTAGGTATGATCGTGCAGATTTTATGGTGTTTCTGGTTGGCAGGTTGATGAGGTCTGTCATGTATCCCGGTGCCTCGCCGTAAATAATTTTATGAACAATCGTGCAGATTTTGAAAGTGATACGTTCTTTGATTGGTATTTTGAAAGTGATACGTTCTTTGATTGGTAGCCAGTGCAGTTTTTCTCTGTGTGGTTTGGTGCTGTCAAAACGTGTTTTTTCAAATTCAAGCCTGGCTGCTGTGTTTTGGGCGGTCTGAAGTTTCTTTATGATTTGCTCCTTGCATCCCGCATAGATTCCATTACAGTAGTCTGTGTGGCTTAGTACCATGGACTGTACCAGGTTACATGTTTGAGTTTCCACATTGAGAAAAAATATTTTCTTTATGGTGGATTTCGCTTGGGTCTCTAGTGATAGGTTACGGTCGATTGTTACTCCGAGAAGTTTTAGGCTGTCTGAGACAGGGAGGGTGTATCCTGGGGTGTTAATGTTTGTGGGTTTGTATGTATTGTATTGGGATGAGATGATGAGACAGTGTGTTTTTTCTGTATTGAGTTTTAGTTGGAATTCATTTGCCCATGAGTTCATGATGTTTAAGCTTAGCTTGATTTCGTTGGTGATGCAGTTTAATGTTGGATATCATTGTTAAAAAAAAAAAAAAAAAAAAACTACTGCTTCCTATGAGAGTGATGTTACTAACTACCAAAAATGGTGTTAGAAGAACTTTCACAGAGTGTTCTAGAAGTGTGAATGCCCTAGTTCTTAGGAATGAGTTATCATTCTATGTACACATCTTATGTTTCATTAAAAGTTTTGGTACAGCTACAACATGAAAATTAAGGCTCTAGGCAACTTTTATTGGATGGCTTTGATAAAAGCTTGAAGACAACCAGTCTTTCATTACTTAATGAATGTTAATTGCTATAAAGAAGGGATGTTTTCATAGGACACAAGACAAAACCACCTCACACAGAGGTCCTTTTACTAAGCTTTGATAAAAAGTGGCCTTAGCATGCTCTTACAGAAGTTTTTCCTGCACGCTAAGGCCATTTGTTTTGCTGTTGGAAAATGCTTGATTTGCTATTATTTTTATTAATGATCATGCTCGAATGTTGCCATTAGTATGCATCCATTGAAAAGAATTACTACGGGAGCACTTACCAGCACCTGTTTTATAGATGGTAAGGGCTCACGTGGTAATCCTTTGCTAACCAGTTAGAACACAATAATGCAGACATGCTGACTGTTTAGTGCAGAACGCCTGTTCTCTGATCCCCCCGACATGCCCCCTTCAACAAAACTAAAAAATATTTTTTAGTGCGTGGGTAGCGCATGTAGATTTAGAACTTACCACAGGATGCCTGAGTGCATCCCACGATAAACCATTTTAAGCTGTGGTAAACACACACTAGACCCTACCGCAGCTTGGTAAAAGAACCCCATAGATTGCAAATCAAATAATTAGGACACACAATTAAAAAACAAGGGTATTGTAGTCTGAATTTTTTTCCAGCTTGCTATGCATTTTACAGTTAAGTTTATGAATTAAAAAGGTTATCAATAGAAATCAAACAAAATAAAACATGTAAAAGAAAATAAGATGATACCTTTTTTATTGGACATAACTTAATACATTTCTTGATTAGCTTTCGAAGGTTGCCCTTCTTCGTCAGATCGGAAATAAGCAAATGACATTTGCTTATTTCCGATCTGACGAAGAAGGGCAACCTTCGAAAGCTAATCAAGAAATGTATTAAGTTATGTCCAATAAAAAAGGTATCATCTTATTTTCTTTTCCATGTTTTATTTTGTTTGATTTCTATTGATAACCTTAAGAGTGGACTAACACGGCTACCACACTCCTCTGAATTAAAAAGAAAACCTACTTCCTTATCTTGCAAGACTTGTCCAGACAAGTGAGTTATGCTCCCCAACCAGCAGAAGAGGCAGAGAAAACTGACAATACAGTGATATCATCATCAAAATAAAAGGTAATGCAGCCCTGAAACCTGCTAGTATTTCTCTGCCTCCAGCAGATGGTGCAGCTGGATTGGATTGGGTTGGGTTGTGGGGCAGTAAAAAGTTTTACTCCCTGCACTCGTGGTAAAAATGCAGTAATTTTTGTTTACTGCGGATCCTCCATCCCTGTGCCATTCATTCTCTAGCTGTGACCAAACGATGGGTCTGGGGGACCCAGGGTTTGATCTGATGTGGCTTTGACTGGCATTTTTTTCTCATAGAGCCACTGTCAGCATGAGATGAATACGAGTTGCTCTCTCTCTCGCTCTCTCTCTCTCTCTCTCTCTCTACACCCCTCTATTCCTTTTCTATGGCCTCCTGCCATTCCCCCCCTCCCAAACTAAGGCTGCTGAGCATATTCTAGGCCTCCTCAAAATAAATAAATAGAAGTATGAACAATGCAATGGCAGGGAGGGGCAGCCTGGCTCCACATGGTGGATGGCAAGGGAACCTAAGTGCTACTGCCTGATCTACAGAGCGGGGTGGGGGGGAGGAGGCAGAAAAAGAGCAGTGCCAGGCTGCCTGGATTGATAATTTTGGGAGCTGCACATATCAGGCCCTCAGAACTGGGTGAAGGCAGAGCAGGGTATAACAGGACACTTGGCTTTGTCTCTGGGTGACATGGGGGCACATCAGGGCAATTGGCCCTATCTCTGGGTGAGATGCGAACACGTCAGGGTACAAGCCCTTTTTTATGTGTTTTCTGTCAGTTATCAGACTTGTCCACTGATGCTGTTAACCCTCTGACCTTATAACTTCTACATTAAAAAGTTGACTTAATTTCCAGGGGTGATGTAAAGATTTAACACTAAGCTCAAAATAAAATATGCTAAACTTTTATTTATTGGGATTTATTAACCACCATTATGACAAGCTTTACCTGTGAGTGCGGTGTGCAGCTCAATATCAAGGATTTGCTTTGGGATAGTGCTCTACTCTCATAGCACAGATTTTTTTTGGAAGTAATAGTGCACAAAAGTATGCAGATGAGATGGTTCACAGCAAGCATAGAGAAAACTGGTACAACAGGCATCTGTAGGTTTTGTGAGAAAGAGACGGAAATGATCACTCATCACATAGCTGGCTGCACTAAGGTAGTCCAGTTTATTATACTGACCCCATCATTCAACCAGACGTTATAAGTTTAAATTGTATAACTTTGTGCTGAAGTTGAGCATGGCCCTGTTTGCTAAAGAGATAAACTAGGGCTTTTCTAAGGTTAGCAGTGAATTAGCATACAGATATATGCACCGTCACTGAATTGAATCAAGCATATAATTGTAAACAAATAAATGTACAGTACTTTAGCTCACTTGTTTAAGAATATTTAACAATATAATTAGGGCTTCCGATTTTTGGTTATAACCAAACAATCCCAATAAAGCATTCCTGAAGGTGAATTCTTTGGTGCTCTAATTATGACGTCTGGCAGCTGCTGTCACAGCCAGGTGATGTCTTTGGAGACAGCCACTGTGGCACAGTCCCTCGGTGGTAGAAGCTTGCTTTCTTACTCCTGTCACTCTCTGCTGCTTTGCCGGCTCTGCTGCTGGCGCTAGAAAGGCTTTTAAATGTGAGAAAAAGCACTTCCTGTTCCTATGTTTCAAAGCCTCCCCATGGTGCCAGCTGCAGAGTTGGCAAAGCTGTAGAAAGTGGCGAGATTAAGAGCTGTAGCAGGTATGTGTGTGCTGTGTTTGTGTTGGGGGAAGCAGGGTCATTGTTACTTGGGTTAGGAGAAAGGGGGAGCTGATGCAGAAGGTTGGTGGGGAGGGGGAATGGGTCTGTTGCAGGAAGGGGGGGGGCTTTTGCTGGGCCTGGGAGAGTATCTTCTTAGGCTGCAAGACCCATATCCTGAAAAAACTTCAGACTACCCAAAATACAGCAGCAAGACTCATTTTTGGCAAACCACGATTTGAATGCGCAACACCTCTTCGACAAAAATGTCACTGGCTCCCTATCCGAGAACGAATCAACTTCAAGGTCCACAAATTAATCCACAAAATTATGCACGGTGAATCTCCGGACTACGTGCTCAATCTGATTGACCTTCCCACCAGAAACATGTCTGAAACCTCGCGAACTTACCTCAATCTACATTACCCCAATTGCAAAGGACTCAAGTACAAAACCTATTATGGATCTAACTTCTCCTTCTTAGGCAGCCAACTCTGGAATGCCCTCCCCAGACCTATCCGATCAATCAGGAACTATCTACCCTTCCGGAAATCACTAAAAACCCATCTGTTCAAGCAAGCCTACCCAAATGAACCAAACTAATCCTATGAACCCTTTTACCCAACACTTACACATCTCTACCCACCTATATCTTTTATTATTCTGCTATACTTAACTTATATTTTCCCTATCAAGTTTCACTATCAATAATCCGTAATCCCTATTACTATGTAAGCCGCATTGAACCTGCTTTGAGTGGGAAAGCGCGGGGTACAAGTGTAATAATAAATAAATGGGGGCTGACAATGGAAAATTGTGTTTTAGGTCATTGAACAGAACGATCTAAAAAGCTACTAAACTTCTGGCCCCAGGAAAGCACCTAATTACCTACAAAATCCTAAATTTCTAAACTATAAATACCTAGAATCGGAAGCCCTAATTATTGTAGTAAAGAAACTGTTTAATTTCAGTTCATACTCATCTTAAAAATTATTTAATTCCTTATGTGTATTTGTGTTTTATTGTAAGCCATTTATTTTTATTTATTTTTGCATTCTTGTATCCCACTATTATCCAAAAACAAGTTTTGGTTCGGTGGACAGTTTACATTTTGGTGGAGTTTCAGTAGTGTTGTGCAATGTTGCATATATAGTTCGCGTGGTTACTCATAGAGTTTTTGAAGAGAGAGATTTGAAGTGGAAAAGGTAGTGGTAGCTTTTGTGTTCAGTTGTAGAGTTTTGGTGATATTTATTTATATAGTTTTTGAAGAGGTAGATTTGAAAGGAAAAGGTGACGATATCTGTGTGATTAGCTTCCTGCAGCCAATCCTGGAGCCTTCACTGTGAAGAACAGAAAGTTGCTCTAGGCTCTGAGAGGGGCGGGACACATCAGAGGGAAGGTTCTGAAGCCAGTCACAGGCAGCATGTGTGAATTGCTGCTGCTGGTGACCTGCAGAAATAAAGACAGGGCAAACTAGGGGGGGGGGGGGCACTGGAGAGATGCCACCTAAAAAAACATTCACATCACTTAAAAGCAGCCCAAAAATCCATATCCCCTCACAAAACTAGCTCAGTATGATGTGAAGCCCACCCAGTTGGCAGGTTCTTGTTCTCCCTCTCCCCTTTCCTAGCCGGCTACCAGCACCCCCCCCCCCCCCCCACCAGTTAAGGCTTTTCCTGAGGGTGAATAGATAAACAGCTGTAGTGAGGAAAAAACAAGAGGCAGGTGGCACCATAGGTGAACAAGATGAGAGGAACAAGAAGACAACACCAGTATGGCAGGATCTGCTTTATTGAAGGATAATCTCATGCTATAAAACCAGACATGGCCACATTTTGGCAAATGCTTGCATCAGGGGAGTGTAAATATCACTGGGCATAAAACGTTGGAACTAAAAGCTGTTGGGTAAGAGTAAACTAAAAAATCAGTATCAAAATAACTTGAAGCAAGCTAAAGGTCACTGTGTGCAAACTGCAAAAACAGCTGTGCTTTAGTGTTAAAACTCCAAAAGGAGACCAAAACATAGTAACATATAGTAACATAGTAGATGACGGCAGAAAAAGACCTGCACGGTCCATCCAGTCTGCCCAACAAGATAACTCATATGTGCTAATTTTGTGTATACCCTACTTTGATTTGTACCTGTGTTCTTCAGGGCACAGACCGTATAAGTCTGCCCAGCACTATCCCCGCCTCCCAACCACCAGCCCCGCCTCCCACCACCGGCTCTGGCACAGACTGTATAAGTCTGCCCAGCACTATCCCTGCCTCCCACCACCGGCTCTGGCACAGACCGTATAAGTCTGCCCAGCACTATCCCTGCCTCCCAACCACCAGTCCCGCTTCCCACCACCAGCTCTGGCACAACAGCCTGCTCCTTCTTAAAGACAGGAGGCAGAGCCATTGTTGGGCTTGATTTGGAGCACAGTTATTCAGTCTCCAGTCAGCTATGTTTGTTCAGTTATCACTGATAATGCAACTTTGGGAGCATTCTTAAATAGACAAAAGGTAGGGACAGACTTCCTGACTATGCCTCTCTCTTGAGGTCAACAATGGTACTCCCTTCCTGTCATTTGAATTAGAATCAGGTGGCCAGATACCAATGCTGCTGCTTTCAGGGCTGTCAAGGGGGAGCAATGTTTGAGAGGGAGATTTTAAGCACATTGTCACCTTCCCTGCCCCATTCTGCCTCCTAGTTCTACCCCATCTCACACAGCATATTCCTTCTCAAAAAATCATAACATAAAAAAAAACACCCACACTGCTCAGGAATGACTCAAAAACCCACAACCTACCACTGCTGGTATTTTCCTGCACCCAGTGTTCAAAACTAGACCAATATGGCATGAAACTTGTCCAACTGGGAACGCCAGCTCTTATTTCCCTTCTTCTCCCTGCCAGCTACCAGTTTTCTTTTTTCAATGCATTGTCCATAAGGACACCTAGATCTTTTTCTTGGGTGGTGACTCTTAATGTGGAACTCAGCATTATGTAGCCACAATTTGGATTATTCTTCCCAAATTTGCATTACTTTGCACTTGGGGGATGCCCAGTCTTCTAGACTCGTAAGGTCCTCTTGTAATTTCTCACAGTCAGCAGGCGATTTAACAACTTGGAATAGTTTTCTTATCTGCAAATTTGATCACATTGATCGTCAGATCATTTATAAATATGGCCCTCCACTATTTATCTTCTCCATTTAGAGAACTGTCCATTTAACCATTTACCAAACCACAACAGCATCTCCTCAGGCTTCCTGTCCCTTCCCCCCATGTCCAGCATCTCCCAAGTCTCCCTGTTCCTCCCTCCATGTCTTTGTCACTGTGGATCAGCTGAGTCAGCTCACGTTTAGCAGTAAGAGTAGCCATACTAGGTCAGACGAATGGTCCATCTAGCCAAGTATCTTGTTTTCCAAACAGTGGCCAAGCCAGGTCACAAGTACCTGGCAGAAACCTAAATTGTGGCAACACTCCATACTACAAATCTCAGGGCAAGCAGTTGCTTCCCATGTCTGTCTCAATAGCAGACTATGGACTTTTCCTCTAGGAATTTGTCCAAACCTTTTTTAAACCCAGATACACTAACCACTATTACCACATCCTCCGACAAGCAGTTCCAGAGCTTAACTATTTGTTGCGTGAAAAAAAATATTTCCTGTTTGTTTAAAAATTATTTCCATGTAACTTCCTTAAATGTCTCCCAGCCTTTGTACTTTTGTAACTAGTAAAAAACTGATTTACTTTTACTCGTTCTACAGCACTCAGGATTTTGTAGACCTCAATCATATCTCCCCTCATCCGTCTCCAGGTAGTTGGGAAAGTTTGGCTGGGGCTGCATTGGGCTGAGGGTGCCCTGCTGCTGGGTATAGGCAGCAGTGTGCTGTAATGGCAGTATTAGCTATGGAGGCCTGAACTGAGTCTTTGCTTCTGACTCTATGTGGGGTTGGGTGATACTGCTTGTTGGAGTGCTGTTTCGTTGGGTCACATGCCTGAATCCAAACTCTCTTCTTTCAACCTTTGTCCCAGTCGATGTAGAGCAGAGCACAACTCCAACCATTATGTCACTTATCCATCCTCCTAGGCAAGTTTAAGGTAATTTATAGATCTGGCTACTCTCTATAACTTTGAACAGAATTGAGAGTAGCCAGATCTATAAATTACCTTAAACTTGCCTAGGAGGATGGATAAGTGACATAATGTAGATACTATTGAGTCTTTTTATTAAATGCAGTAAGTTTTCCCACTTACCATTCCTTTTTAACTGCCGATATTAACACACAGTAAATGCATAGGCTGTTCAGTAACAGTTGGTGGCATATACAACATGGCTTCTACAGGTAACACCCTGACAATTACTTTTCCGCACATTGACTAACTGCAGTTAGCATGGATGCTTTTAACCACCTCTTACTGAGGAAGCGGTAAGTGCACTCATGCTACCTGCATAATTGACTGTGCATGGTGAGTGCTGTGCAGTCCGTGCTTATTCTCCACCCATACCTGCCCAGTTCTCACCCCCTAAAATGCATGCAGTTAGTGTACAAATTAGCACATGCTATCATGCCACTACAGTAACAGTTACAGCGCTCGTGTGATAACTGCACACACTAATTCATGTGTTAACTTAATAACACGCTTTATTAAAAGGGCGTCTAAAAATATAGTAAGACTGTTGCTCTGTATGATAATATACTGTTCTATGATACTGTATTATAATTCCTATACATGCATGGTTCAATTAGTTAGATTCCCTTGGGCAATGTGCGTAGCAAAAGCAAGATAGCAACATTATCACTATTTATAATTATTCTGTTTCTATTTAGAATGTATTTGATATAGCCATTCTTAGTTTTAAAAGTTTCAAAATTTCATAAACCATTGGCAAATCAAATGTTTTATATAGAGCTACCTAAAGATTACCCACTGATATCAAAAGTTTGTGTTGTATATGGATTCACCATGCATTAAATCAAACTAAATTGCTATGGTGAACATAAACATACAAACAATTGGGGATTCTGATGTTCTTCAAATCCTGCATGACTTTGGCCAAACATTTCATTATCTGCTGAAGGCAGCATTGGAGAGAGCAAACGCACGAAAGAAAATGTGTGGAGGTGAGATGGGCTAAAGTGGGATAGAAATACCATAAATAAATAAATAAATAAATAAATAAAATGGGCCTACATTAATTCATTTAAGATCAGAGATAGTGAGGCAGTGTAGAAGAGATGTTAGATTTTATAATCATTATAACAATGTTTGAAAGGTTCTTTTCTTTCTCTGTTGACATGCAGCAAGGACATATGGGCGAAGGAGAGGTAACGACATTATCACTGAGTCTGATGTTTCTGATTATGTTTAAACTGTGTGTGGTGTAGCCATTCTTAGCTTTCAGGAGCTACAAGGTTTCATAAACACAATTTGAAGTCGAGACAAGTTGTCGGTATTTGACATAGCAAGCTATAATTATTTTTATATGAAGGAAGATTTGTCTACCTAAAATGTAGGTAGTATATCAAGTTTTAAGAAACGAAAGAATATAAAAATGTATTTTATAGTAGTAGTCAGTATATAAATGTAATATCCTGCACAAACTTTGAGAAACAAATAGGTAAAAAGAGCACTAATGAGCGGGGTATATAAGCAAGTTCTCACAGTGCTGAAGTAGAGGAGTGTGGTAGCCGTGCTGAAAAACAAAATTCTTTCTTGGGGAAACCTTCTGAGCCAGTGGGAGACCAAAAGAAAAACAAGTAACTACTATTTAGAGAGATTAAAATAACATCTTGCTCGACTAATTTCAGTACATTCGTTTGAGGGAAGTACATGTTTTTTGGTTATGCAGGACAATTTCCATTTCAATTATAAATAAAGAATGATTTAGTATTTTGTTACTCAGAAGTCTATTCTTGATGAGATTTTGCTTTTATAAGTATTTTTTGTTGTTGTTGATTTGTTGCTGTGGCTTTTCTGTTTCTCTAATTCTGTGGAGATAATTTGTGAAGTTAACCAGAATTCCTACAGTTTATTGTGTGAGAATTTTGTTTGCAGCTTGCTGATAATGCACATGGAATTGGCAGTTGGAGCCGTTAAGGCAATTTTGATATTCATAGTTGACATTGTGGTGGAGACGTCTTAGCACTTAAATGGCTATCCACGAATATTCAGCAGGAGATAGCCGGTTATCTCCTGCTGAATATTCACAGTCAGCACTTAGGAGGGGATTCTATATATGGTGCCTAAAAAATTGGCGCTGAAATCAGTGCCGACTAAGTGTATTCTAAAATTGGTGCCTAGATTTAGGCGCTGATTATAAAATATGCTTCATTGATATTTCAGCTCCTAAATCTATGCACATCCATTTACACTAACGAAAACATGCCGTAAATCCCAGTGCTTAGATTTAGGTGCACTGGGCCATTCCATATATTAAGGTGCATAAATTTCAGAATGCCCATGATATGCCCATTTCCACGCTCATAATCATGCCCCTTTTAGCCTGCTTGCGTTAGAAGTGCATAAGTACATAAGTACATAAGTAATGCCATACTGGGAAAAGACCAAGGGTCCATCGAGCCCAGCATCCTGTCCACGACAGCGGCCAATCCAGGCCAAGGGCACCTGGCAAGCTTCCCAAACGTACAAACATTCTATACATGTTATTCCTGGAATTTTGGATTTTTCCAAGTCCGTTTAGTAGCGGTTTATGGACTTGTCCTTTAGGAAACTGTCCAACCCCTTTTTAAACTCTGCTAAGCTAACCGCCTTCACCACTTTCTCCGGCAACGAATTCCAGAGTTTAATTACACGTTGGGTGAAGAAAAATTTTCTCCGATTTGTTTTAAATTTACTACACTGTAGTTTCATCGCATGCTGTTATCTGTGCTCATTACATTGTTAAGCTTGTCCGTGCATTGTGATAGAATTGGCATGGATCTCTAGGCACACTATCCGGGAGTTAGCAGCTAACCAGTGATATCACTATCTGCTAATATTCAGTGCATCGCTGGCTAAGTTTGGTGGCCAAATTGGGCCACCAAAAAGTAGGCCTATCTTTGTCCACTATAAACGTGACCGGCCAGCACTGAATATTGACTTGGCCAGTTAAGTTTAAACCAGCCAAAAATAAAATGGATATTCAATGCCAGTCACTAGAATTGGCTTGGTGTTGAATATTCCGTCTCACTGCCGACCATGGGAGTTAGCCGGGCTGCTTCCCGTGGTCTGAATATCGGCCTCAATGATCTTTAATTATATTACAGCTTTTGCCTTATCAAGTGCCAGAGAGGCAGGAAAAGAGGCCTTGGCCAACACTTGTAGCTCCTTTAAACTTTCTCTCCTCTTTGCTTCCTCTTCCTAGCCTGAGCAATGCCTTAAGCTGCATAGGGAGAAGACAAGAGAGCGCAGCTACATGCCATATTATTGCTAGGGCTGCTGAGCATGTTGGTCCCAGCATCACCCTGCAAACACATCTCTCTGCTCTTTGTCCTTTGCTCTGCCATAATCACGTACTAGGTGGGCAGTCATGAGTGCAGCCTGTTGATTTGCTGCATTGCAGGTGGAGCTGGCGGCCCTGCCAAAGAGCAGAATGCTCTAGCTCCCATGTAAAGGGTGCCTGCATGAAAACAGTCTGGTACTGCACATTATCTAGGGTAAAGTTGACCTGCCACAATTTGAAATTTGTCACACAGGAGAAGTAACATTGATATCAATTAGCATACTATTGGCTGGCATGTCCCAGCTAAGTAAGATCATTTCAAAATGGTCAGGGCTTCTCCAAGTGACCAAACCCAGTCAGAGTCACCAGAGCCTCTCGAGCTGGTTAATTTAGCACTGTGAGTCACTGGTCCGGTACCTCATTGATTCTCTTGACCCAAAAGCTTTATTATTCCTTGTCATCAAGCAGATGAAGCCATTACGTATGGGTTGTGTCCATCAACCAGCAGGGGGAGATAGAGAACACTCAATTTTTCACAGTGCCTCATGGCCAGCTAGCTCCACAGCCTCTTCAGTATTCTCTATCTCCCCAAGCAGGGTGGCTGCAGCTTCTTTGAGCTCCATCAAAAATCTGCCTGGGGGTGGCTCCTGGCTTGCCAGTTGTTAGCTGGGGTGTTAGAGGCTATAGCAGCTTCACTTTGAAGGCACATAGGTCAGCCCTTTCTCTGCCTTACCCATGACCCCTTGGATGTGGACATATTAGCTTGCTTTTCCCTGTCCTTTCCCACTCAGTGGATGCAGGCACATTGGTTCGCCTTTCCCTGCCTTTCCCACTTATCTAAGCCTCCGGAGTGTTTTTATTTACCTCTTTTGCCTCTGCTTTCCTCACAGCGTTAAAAAAAAAAATAATAATAATAAAGTCGCGTCGCGCTTTAGCGCAGCGATCTTGGAAAAGAGGTTTTTTTCTTGAGATTCTTCTGCAGGACCGGAGCTGTGATACTCAGTCTAGTGAGGTAAGAGTGTTTTCTGACTCCTCTGGGGTGGGCCTGCGATCGGGGCGTTTTTGGCGCTAACCGCCATTTTTGAATTTTACCGCCGTTTTCAGCGATGGCTGCGGAGACTGTAAAGCGCTGTTCTAAATGTGGCAAGCGCAAATCAGCAGCGGGGCTCTGTAATTCGTGCTGTACAGACGGTAGAGCCTGGCCGAGCATGGCGAGCGGCAATCTTTTGCGCTCTGAGCTGGCAGCGGACGCCATTTTGGATTTTCCACATGGCGCGGCCTCCGTTGCGACGGAGAGCCCTGAATCGGGGGGGGGGGGGGGGTCCTCTGAGTGAGGCTAATAATAGAGCTGATAGCCCTGGGCAGGATCCGGGCGGTCAGGGAGCGGTTTTCTCCCCTGATTTTGCTTTAATGCTGCATAGGGCGTACATGCTTAAAAGAGCTCTTCCACAGGGTTCTTTGGACCCTCTGCCGCCCCCCCCCCCCCCGGTGAATCCTAGCCTTTTGGAGTTGGCTTTGCCTGTTTCTTATCCTCCTGATAAACGCAGAAAGGCTAATTCCCCTTCTGAGTGTGGCGCACCCCCCTTTTCCCCCCCGTGGTCGGGCTATGAGGATTCTGAGGGGTCTGGCAGAACGTCTTGGGCTGAGGAGCCAGAGTCGGGTGCAGAATTGCCACAGGAGCTTGATGATCCGTCTGCGGTGAGGATTTTCCACCGCGAGGAGCTGCCAGCGCTTATTTCAGATGCCTTACAAGCCCTCTCGATTGAAGATCCTGGGAGTGGCACAGCCTCCTCTGTTAATCCAAGGATGGCTAGTACCAGAAAGCCTGCTCGAGCCTTTCCTTTGCATGACTCCATCCAAGAGCTTATTTCGGCTCAATGTGCTGATCCCGAGGGACCTTTGAAGGTTGCCAGGGCAATGGGGCAATTATACCCTCTGAGTGAGGAACATTTGGCTCGCTTTGCAATGCCTAAAGTGGATGCCCTGGTCACAGCTGTGACATAGAGAACTACCCTCCCTGTTGAAGGAGGTGTTGCCCTGAAGGATATTCAAGACCGCAGGCTTGATTCAGCTCTGAAGCGGTCCTTTGATTTGGTAGGTCTCACTGTTCGGGCGTCTGCAGGCAGTTGTTATGCTGCTAGAGCCTGCCTGGCTTGGTTACAGCAGGCAGTGGAACAGCCCGGTGATGGAGCGGAGACCTTGTCTGAAGTGGCTCCGCGGATGGAGTCGGCCTTGTCCTTTTTGGCTGACGCTCTTTATGATATGGTCAGAGCTTCGGCTAAACAAATGGCTGTAGCAGTGGCGGCTCGCCGCACTCTTTGGCTACGACATTGGGCGGCGGACATGGCCTCTAAGCAAAGGTTGGTGAAGTTGCCCTTTCAAGGCCTTCTCCTGTTTGGTGAGGTACTGGAAAACATTGTTAAAGGCCTGGGGGATTCCAAACCTCAGCACTTGCCCGAAGATAGGCCGAAGCTTTCCTCTAAGGGTCAGGCGGTCCGCTTCTCTTACAGACCTCGCTTCCGTGAAGCTAGAAGGTACCGCCTGGGGCGTGCTGCTGGGTTCACTTCGCGTGCCCGCTTTCAGCAGAGAAACTCCTTTCGTTCGGACAAACGTTCCACAGCTGCTGGTTCAAGGCCTGGAGTTCAGGGGCGACCCTCTCAATGATGGTGCGCCGGCCCCCTCCTCATTTCCTGTCATCGGAGGAAGACTTTTCCTCTTCTTTGAGGAGTGGGCCAAAATCTCCGCAGATCAGTGGGTCTTGGACCTGATCAGAGACGGATACCGAATAAAATTCGATGCCCCAGTGAGAGACGTGTTTGTGGAGTCCCGATACGGTTCTGCCACCAAACAGGCGGCGGTAGAGGAGACTTTGCACAGTCTGTGCCGGATAGGGGTTGTGATCCCGGTGTCTCCCTCCGAACAAGGTCCAGGCCGCTACTCCATTTACTTTGTGGTGCCACGAAAAGGCGGGTCTTTTCGTCCGATCCTGGACTTAAAAGAGCTAAACAAGTCCTTAAGAGTGCGGCATTTTCACATGGAAATCCTGCGCTCCGTCATTGCAGCGGTACAGCCAGGCAAGTTTCTCACATCTCTGGACCTGAAAGAAGCTTACTTGCACATACCAATTTGGCCCCCGCACCAGAAGTTTCTGCGGTTTGTGGTGTTGGGAAAACATTTCCAGTTCGGGCCTTGCCTTTTGGCCTCGCCACAGCTCCCCGAACCTTCTCCAAGGTAATGGTGGTAGTAGCTGCCTTTCTCAGGCGAGAGGGTATTCGGGTTCACCCGTACCTGGACGACTGGCTCATCAGAGCAGACTCAGAAAAAGAGAGTCATCTAGCTACAGCCAGAGTGGTTTCAGTCCTTCAGTCTCTGGGCTGGGTCGTCAATATGGCCAAAAGTTACCTGACCCCCTCGCAATCTCTAGAATATTTGGGGGCCAGGTTCGACACAGCCTCGGGCTATGTGTTTCTTCCCGAGCAAAGGCGGTGCAAGCTTCAGATTCAGGTCAGTCTGCTCCTGAGGATGCCCCGCCCGCGAGCTTGGTTCATTCTCCAGCTGTTGGGATCGATGACGGCCACCTTGGAAGTGGTGCCATGGGCGAGAGCGCACCTGAGACCTCTACAGTATTCTCTACTTCAATGATGGTCTCCAGTATCTCAGGATTATCAGTGCAGACTTTCTTGGCTCCCTGCGGCCCGCTTCAGTATGGAGTGGTGGCTCTCGGACAGCATGTTGTGGCAGGGAATGCCGCTGGCGCTCCCCGATTGGTGCCTAGTGGAGACAGATGCCAGCCTGAAGGGCTGGGGTGCACATTGCCAGGGGAAGCATGCCCAGGGTCTGTGGACGCCCGACGAGTCGGAGTGGTCTATCAACCGCCTGGAGTTGAAAGCGGTGTTTCTGGCTTTTCTGGCCTTTCAAGTGACCCTGGAAGGATTGGCTGTCCGAGTGATGTCGGACAACACGACAGCAGTGGCCTACATAAATCGACAAGGCGGCACTCAGTGCAGAGCTCTAGCTGCGCAGGCCGAACAAATTTGCCACTGGGCTGAGCTGCATCTACAGTCCCTGTCAGCAGCTCACATTGCAGGTCAGAGCAATGTGCAAACCGACTATCTAAGCAGGCATCAGATCGATCCAGCGGAGTGGGAACTAGCAGACGATGGGGTCAAATGGGGCAAGCCAGTGATGGATCTTATGGCGACCAGTTCCAATGCCAAAGTCCCGTGCTTCTTCAGCAGACGGAGGGATCCTCGCTCTGCCGGGTTGGATGCCTTGGCTCAACCCTGGCCCCTGGGCTTGCTGTATGTCTTCCCGCCGTGGCCCTTGATAGGGCGAGTGCTCCTGTGGATTCGGCTGCATCCAGGAGAAGTGGTGCTCATCGCCCCGGATAGGCTCAGGAGGCCTTGGTATGCGGACCTCCGACAGATGCTGTTGGAGGCTCCCTTTCTGTTACCTCTGGTTCCGCACCTGTTGTCACAGGGTCCAGTGGCTATGGAGGACTCCTGCCGCTTTGGTCTTATGGCATGGCGATTGAGAGGGCGCAATTGAGAGAGAAAAACTACTCAAATAAGGTAATTTCCACTCTCCTGCAGCCCCATAAGCGCTCCACTTCCGTGGCTTATGCCTGGATTTGGCGCCAGTTTGAAGTCTAGTGTGTTTGAAGAGCGCTTTCTCCGTTGCGGGCTCCTGTCTCGCCGATTCTGGACTTTTTGCAGGATGGTGTACACAAAGGCTTGGCCTATAATTCCCTGCGGGTGCAAGTGGCAGCATTGGCCTCCCTGCGTGGCAAGGTTGAAGGCGTGTCCTTAGCTGCTCATCCAGATGTGGCATGGTTTCTTAGAGGGGGTGCTTCGGCTCCGTCCTCCCATGTGGGCACCTCGTCCAGCTTGGAACCTGGGGTTAGTATTGAAGGCCCTTCAGGGGGCTCCCTTTGAACCGGTTCGGCGTGCTTCAGAGAAAGATTTGACACTGAAGGTCGTCTTTTTAGTGGCCATTACCTCAGCGAGATGGGTGTCAGAGCTCCAGGCGCTGTCCTTTAGAGACCCTTTTCTGCAATTCTCAGAGTCAGGGGTCACGGTTCAGACCGTGCCTTCCTTCATGCCTAAGGTGGTTTCAGCGTTTCACCTAAACCAGCCTGTTTTTCTTCCCTCCTTTGTTGAGGAGGAGTTTCCAGATTCATTTGGGCAGTTGCACGTTTTGGATGTGCGCAGGACTCTGTTGCAGTATCTGCGAATTACAAATTCTTTCAGGACCTCTGATCATCTTTTTGTGCTGTTTGCAGGTCTTCACAGAGGGTCTCCAGCGTCTAAAGCCACTATTGCCCGTTGGCTCAAAGAAGCTATCTTTTCAGCATATCTGCTGCCTGGCCGGGCTCCGCCTGAAGCCTTTAAGGCACATTCCACAAGAGCGATTTCCTCTTCCTGGGCGGAAACTGGAGCACTATCTCTTCATGAGATTTGCAGTGCTGCAACATGGGCTTCTAAGCTCTCTTTCACCCGACATTACAGGCTGGATGTGGCTGCCAGGAGGGATGCGTGTTTTGGAGCACAGGTGCTAGTGCGTGGTGTGGCTTGTTCCCACCCTATTTAGGGATTGCTTTGTTACATCCCATACGTAATGGCTTCATCTGCTTGATGACAAGGAAGGGAAAATTAGGTTCTTACCATGATAATTTTCTTTCCTTTAGTCATAGCAGATGAAGCCATGAGCCCTCCCTGTATGATTGTCTGTATTGCAGTGATTCTGATTTTAGGTGCTGTTCTTGTTTCCTGAAGTTATATTCCTTCCTTGGGGAGTCGGGAAAACAGTTTTCAGGATTCTTGTTACAGTTATAGGAGGATGAGTTCATTCCCTCCAGTTCATGTTTTGGGAGGATGAGTTTATTCCCTCCAGGACGATGCAAGTATTCCCTCAGTTTATACAAAGTGGAGGATGAGTTTATTCCCTCCAGGAGGATGAGTTCATTCCCTCCTTTTTTGGAGTTTGTGCCCTTTTTAAGGGGCCATCGTTCGCTGTGAGGAAAGTTCATGTTATTTCCATTGCGGTTTGCCATACTGCTTTGGAAGCTTCAAATACTGAAGAGGCAGTGGAGCTAGCTGGCCATGAGGCATTGTGAAAAATTGAGTGCTCTCTATCTCCCCCTGCTGGTTGATGGACACAACCCATATGTAATGGCTTCATCTGCTATGACTAAAGAAAAGAAAATTATCATGGTAAGAACCTAATTTTCCCTTCCTGCTATTTTTTTTAGAGCCCTGATTTGGTCAATGCTTCATGTGGAATTGAAAGATACATTTTTCTAATTTTATATTCTGACATTGTTTTCAAAATATGCCATAATTTAAAAGGCCACTACTGCATGTTATTTAAAATTGTAAGTGAAACCTCCTGAACAGTCATCAGAACTTAGGATTGATCATATTTACATATATGGATATGGATGTTTTTGTATTCTAAATATAAATACAGTGGTGGAAATAAGTATTTGATCCCTTGCTGATTTTGTAAGTTTGCCCACTGACAAAGACATGAGCAGCCCATAATTGAAGGGTAGGTTATTGGTAACAGTGAGAGATAGCACATCACAAATTAAATCCGGAAAATCACATTGTGGAAAGTATATGAATTTATTTGCATTCTGCAGAGGGAAATAAGTATTTGATCCCCGACCAACCAGTAAGAGATCTGGCCCCTACAGACCAGGTAGATGCTCCAAATCAACTCGTTACCTGCATGACAGACAGCTGTCGGCAATGGTCACCTGTATGAAAGACACCTGTCTACAGACTCAGTGAATCAGTCAGACTCTAACCTCTACAAAATGGCCAAGAGCAAGGAGCTGTCTAAGGATGTCAGGGACAAGATCATACACCTGCACAAGGCTGGAATGGGCTACAAAACCATCAGTAAGACGCTGGGCGAGAAGGAGACAACTGTTGGTGCCATAGTAAGAAAATGGAAGAAGTACAAAATGACTGTCAATCGACAAAGATCTGGGGCTCCACGCAAAATCTCACCTCGTGGGGTATCCTTGATCATGAGGAGGGTTAGAAATCAGCCTACAACTACAAGGGGGGAACTTGTCAATGATCTCAAGGCAGCTGGGACCACTGTCACCACGAAAACCATTGGTAACACATTACGACATAACGGATTGCAATCCTGCAGTGCCCGCAAGGTCCCCCTGCTCCGGAAGGCACATGTGACGGCCCGTCTGAAGTTTGCCAGTGAACACCTGGATGATGCCGAGAGTGATTGGGAGAAGGTGCTGTGGTCAGATGAGACAAAAATTGAGCTCTTTGGCATGAACTCAACTCGCCGTGTTTGGAGGAAGAGAAATGCTGCCTATGACCCAAAGAACACCGTCCCCACTTTCAAGCATGGAGGTGGAAATGTTATGTTTTGGGGGTGTTTCTCTGCTAAGGGCACAGGACTACTTCACCGCATCAATGGGAGAATGGATGGGGCCATGTACCGTACAATTCTGAGTGACAACCTCCTTCCCTCCGCCAGGGCCTTAAAAATGGGTCGTGGCTGGGTCTTCCAGCACGACAATGACCCAAAACATACAGCCAAGGCAACAAAGGAGTGGCTCAGGAAGAAGCACATTAGGGTCATGGAGTGGCCTAGCCAGTCACCAGACCTTAATCCCATTGAAAACTTATGGAGGGAGCTGAAGCTGCGAGTTGCCAAGCGACAGCCCAGAACTCTTAATGATTTAGAGATGATCTGCAAAGAGGAGTGGACCAAAATTCCTCCTGACATGTGTGCAAACCTCATCATCAACTACAGAAGACGTCTGACCGCTGTGCTTGCCAACAAGGGTTTTGCCACCAAGTATTAGGTCTTGTTTGCCAGAGGGATTAAATACTTATTTCCCTCTGCAGAATGCAAATAAATTCATATACTTTCCACAATGTGATTTTCCGGATTTAATTTGTGATGTGCTATCTCTCACTGTTACCAATAACCTACCCTTCAATTATGGGCTGCTCATGTCTTTGTCAGTGGGCAAACTTACAAAATCAGCAAGGGATCAAATACTTATTTCCACCACTGTATGTTTATGTATTTATGTCTATAATCTACTGTGGAAATGTGCCATTTTACCCCCCCCCCCCCCCCCCGATATTCAAAACCATTTAACCGGCCAGGAACAGCACCTGGTCAATTAAATGGCGCTTAACTGACTATTCTGTGATATTCAGCAAGGGATAGCCAGTTATCTTCCACTGAATATTCCCGGTTAGCACTTAGGAGATAACCAGCAATATCGTGTGATATAGCCGGCTATCCCCAAATATTCAATCCATATCCGGCTATTGTAAGTGGGCACATCGGGCTACTTAAATAGTTGGTATATCTTTAGCTGTTTTAAAGTTAACCAGCTATCTTTGAATATTGACTTAGCCGGTTAACTTAGCCAGAAACGGCCCGGCACTGAAAATCCGGGCTGACTGTGGGAGTTAGCTAGGCTCTCTCCCGCAGTTTGAATATCAGCCCAGTATAGTTTAAATTCTTTTTAAATAATATTTTTTCAGAAATGAAAAACATCTCTCAATACATAGCTATCAAAAATAGCATCCTGTATTGGAGTAAAAGCCTCACAATATGTAAGGGGCAGACCAACAGTGGAGAGTGTAAAATACAATGAATATCGGCATTTTAAAATTATTAGTTATATCTTTTATTATTTTTATTATGGTACTGAGAAATGTGGTAGTGGAAACCTTGTTTTTCAAGTTCATCCTTATGAAAATGTATTCAAACTAAGGCCAGATTTTTAAAACAGAAGTTTCCAAAAGCACAGCCTCCTATGGTAGATAATAAAAGCAGTCATTTGTGGTAATGTTTAAAAAAAATCTGTGGTGATCGTTTAAGTCATTCAACTCTGTGTCTGATTTTGTTTCTGGATACACCACTTAAAAGGACACTTTGAACTGACAAACAAAGGGCAGCTTTTATTAGCAAAATCTGGAAAATATGAACAGGAAGTGAACAGAATGAAGATCTAGGCTAGGTTTATTTTCTGTAGTATTAGGGAAATATTATATTTTGAGCTTTGCTATGGATTTTGACTTTGGAAGTGCTGCAGTTCGTAGCTGTAAGACAATTTTAGCAGTACTGGTTTTGGTAGTACAGCTTGTAATACATAATTTACGTCAGGACTCTTTCTTTTTTTACTGGTATGTGTTACTTCAGAAATAAAACATATAGGACATATATTATTGGTGAATATGAACACAACTTGGGTATATTTGTGTAATATGAGGTGTGCAGCATTGTTGTCCATCACCTGAGAAATGTTGATTTTCAACTATGACAGAGATCCTGAATGGTCTTATTTATTATATTATTATTATTATTATATATTTAAAGTAAGTTGATAGTTTTTGATCTGATTCATTCTATTAAGCTATTTGTTCACACAGCTAATTGTGAAGCAGGAATTCTTTTGTACTACTTTATAAATTAATGTAATGGACAATTCAGGATATGTAATATTCACTAAAAGCTCTAGTTAATCCTAAGATTGTTCATATTTCAGTAACTTATCAAGACATATATTTTCCTAGTCCGTTTTCCAATTAACTTACTGAACAGTCATTGAAGTTAGGATTGATCATATTTACATATATAGATATGGATGTTTTTATGTTCTAAATATAAATATGTTTATGTATTTATGTCTTTTGCTTGCCCTTTGCTGGGGGAGACTATCTGAATTGACCTGCTTCCAACTTCCACTCCCAGCTTCTAGTTTAAATGCCTGGACACATATTGTCTGAATCTCTTACCAAGGATTCTTTTTTCTGCCACAGTGAGATGCAGCCCATCATTGCCTGGTGTTACCAAGAAGGTTTTAAGTGCATTGAAGGATGGGGCAATACACAGAAAAACAAAATACTATATTGCAAAGATGGGCAGCATCTCACTGTGGCAGAAAAAAGAACCCTTGGTGAGAGATTCAGACAATATGTGTCGAGGCACTTAAACTAGAAGCTGGGGGTGGCAGTTGGAAGCAGGTCAATTCAGATAGTCACCCCCAGTAAAAGACAAGCTCCGACAATCTTAGCAGTTCACTTCTTAGCAATACCACAGTAGGTGAGAATGAACAAAAAACTACACAGAAGATAAGACTGCCACTGAAATGTAGCTGGAAAGCGATGACCACAAATGCTCACAGTCTGAGCAACAAAGTTCATGATCTGCAAGCCCTGATGGTAGAGTACATAAGTACATAAGTACATAAGTAGTGCCATACTGGGAAAGACCAAAGGTCCATCTAGCCCAGCATCCTGTCACCGACAGTGGCCAATCCAGGTCAAGGGCACCTGGCACGCTCCCCAAACGTAAAAACATTCCAGACAAGTTATACCTAAAAATGAGGAATTTTTCCAGTCCATTTAATAGCGGTCTATGGACTTGTCCTTTAGGAATCTATCTAACCCCTTTTTAAACTCCGTCAAGCTAACCGCCCGTACCACGTTCTCCGGCAATGAATTCCAGAGTCTAATTACACGTTGGGTGAAGAAAAATTTTCTCCGATTCGTTTTAAATTTACCACACTGTAGCTTCAACTCATGCCCTCTAGTCCTAGTATTTTTGGATAGCGTGAACAGTCGCTTCACATCCACCCGATCCATTCCACTCATTATTTTATACACTTCTATCATATCTCCCCTCAGCCGTCTCTTCTCCAAGCTGAAAAGCCCTAGCCTTCTCAGCCTCTCTTCATAGGAAAGTCGTCCCATCCCCACTATCATTTTCGTCGCCCTTCGCTGTACCTTTTCCAATTCTACTATATCTTTTTTGAGATACGGAGACCAGTACTGAACACAATACTCCAGGTGCGGTCGCACCATGGAGCGATACAACGGCATTATAACATCCGCACACCTGGACTCCATACCCTTCTTAATAACACCCAACATTCTATTCGCTTTCCTAGCCGCAGCAGCACACTGAGCAGAAGGTTTCAGCGTATCATCGACGACGACACCCAGATCCCTTTCTTGATCCGTAACTCCTAACGCGGAACCTTGCAAGACGTAGCTATAATTCGGGTTCCTCTTACCCACATGCATCACTTTGCACTTGTCAACATTGAACTTCATCTGCCACTTGCACGCCCATTCTCCCAGTCTCGCAAGGTCCTCCTGTAATCGTTCACATTCCTCCTGCGACTTGACGACCCTGAATAATTTTGTGTCATCGGCGAATTTAATTACCTCACTAGTTATTCCCATCTCTAGGTCATTTATAAATACATTAAAAAGCAACGGACCCAGCACAGACCCCTGCGGGACCCCACTAACTACCCTCCTCCACTGAGAATACTGGCCACGCAATCCTACTCTCTGCTTCCTATCTTTCAACCAGTTCTTAATCCATAATAATACCCTACCTCCGATTCCATGACTCTGCAATTTCTTCAGGAGTCTTTCGTGCGGCACTTTGTCAAACGCCTTCTGAAAATCCAGATATACAATATCAACCGGCTCCCCATTGTCCACATGTTTGCTTACCCCCTCAAAAAAATGCATTAGATTGGTGAGGCAAGACTTCCCTTCACTAAATCCGTGCTGACTTTGTCTCATCAGTCCATGTTTTTGTATATGCTCTGCAATTTTATTCTTAATAATAGCCTCCACCATCTTGCCCGGCACCGACGTCAGACTCACCGGTCTATAATTTCCCGGATCTCCTCTGGAACCTTTCTTAAAAATCGGAGTAACATTGGCTACCCTCCAGTCTTCCGGTATTACACTCGATTTTAGGAACAGATTGCATATTTCTAACAGTAGCTCCGCAAGTTCATTTTTTAGTTCTATTAATACTCTGGGATGAATACCATCAGGTCCCGGTGATTTACTACTCTTCAGCTTGCTGAACTGACCCATTACATCCTCCAAGGTTACAGAGAATTTGTTTAGTTTCTCCGACTCCCCCGCTTCAAATATTCTTTCCGGCACCGGTGTCCCCCCCAAATCCTCCTCGGTGAAGACCGAAGCAAAGAATTCATTTAATTTCTCCGCTATGGCTTTGTCCTCCTTGATCGCCCCTTTAACACCATTTTCGTCCAGCGGCCCAACCGACTCTTTGGCCGGTTTCCTGCTTTTAATGTATCTAAAAAAGTTTTTACTATGTATTTTTGCTTCCAACGCTAATTTCTTCTCAAAGTCCTTTTTTGCCCTCCTTATCTCCGCTTTGCATTTGGCTTGGCATTCCTTATGATCTATCCTGTTACTTTCAGTTGGTTCTCTTCTCCACTTTCTGAAGGATTGTTTTTTGGCTCTAATGATTTCCTTTATCTTACTGTTTAGCCACGCCGGCTGACGTTTAGTCTTTTTTCCCTTTTTTCTAATACGTGGTTTAGATGTAGTCGCTATCATGAAGACATGGTTCAATGACTCCCATGAATGGGACGCAAACATACCTGGCTATAATCTATTTAGGAAGGATAGAGATGGTAGAAAAGGTGGAGGAGTAGCTCTGTATGTCAGAAACAATATTAAAGCGACTGAAATGCAGGGGATCTGGAGAAAGGAAGAAGCGTTATGGATTGCCTTGAAAAGAGAAGATGGAACCTCTGTCCACTTGGGTGTTGTGGACAATGACAATTGGAGTAGAGTAAAGATCTGGTTGCAGATGTCCAAAAGTTGGGAAAGAAAGGGGAAGTGCTGTTACTGGGTGACTTAAACTTGCCAGATGTGGACTGGAAAGTTCCATCTGCAGAATTGGAAAGAAATAGGAAGATAGTAGATGCCCTTCAAAGTGCTTTGCTCAGACAAATGGTGATGGATGCCACAAGGGAAGGAGCAACTCTGGATCTGGTGCTCACAAATGGAGAAAGTGTTTCTAATGTCAGAGTAAGTGCCCACCTGGGCAGTAGTATTCATAAAATGTTTTGGTTTGATATGATGGCTAGAGTGGAGGGCAGCCACTTAAAACTCAAAAGTCCTGGATTTCAAACATACTGACGTTAACAAAATGGAGGTGTACCTGAAGAAAGAGCTGATGGGATGGAAAGACAGAGAAGTGAAAAGACAGTGGTCCAGGCTGAAAGGAGCTATTAAAATGGTTACTGACATTTACGTAAGGAGAGTAAATAAAAGCAAGAAGAAAAGGAAACCGATATGGTTCTCCAAACAAGTGGCTGAGAAAATACAGGCAAAATAGGTGGCATTCATGAAATACAGGAAAACTCAAGAAGAGAAACACACAAAAGTATACCGAGAGAAACTGAAAGAAGCCAAGAGGGAGATACATCTAGTGAAAGCAGAGGCAGAAGAGCAAATGGTTAGAAATTCAAGGAATGGAGACAACAATTTTTTCAGGTAGTGAAAGAAGGAAGGCAAGAAATGGAATTATGAGGCTGTGTGGAGAGCGATGAAGAAAAAGCAAACATGCCAAACAAGTACTTTTCATCTGTGTTCACGGAAGAAAATCCCGGAGAAGGATCACAATCGGCTGATAAAGTTACATATAAAAATGGAGTGGATATCACACTGTTCACAGAGAAAGTGTTTATGAGCAACTTGATAAATTGAAGGTGGACAAAGCCATGGGACCAGATGGGATCCAACCCAGGGTATTGAGGGAGCTTAGAGAGATTCTGGTGGGTCCTCTTAAAGATTTGTTTTATAAATCCTTGGAGATGGGAGAGGTTCTGTGGGATTGAAGAGTGGATGTGGTCCCTCTTCACAAAAATGGTGACAGAGAAGAAATGGGAAACTACAGACCAGTAAGCCTCACTTTGGTTATTGGAAAAGTAATGGAAGTATTGCTGAAGGAAAGGATAATGAATTTCTTGGAATCCAATGAGTTACAAGATCCGAATCAACATGGTTTTACCAGAGGTAAATTGTGCCAAACGAATTTGATTGAATTTTTTGACTGGGTGACTGGAGAATTGGTTCAGCAAAGCCTTTGACACGGTCCCTCATAGAAGGCTCTTTAATAATCTTGAAAGGCTGGCGTTAGGACCAAAAGTGGTGAATTGGATTAGTAACTGATAGACGGACAGATGCCAGAGGGTGGTGGTCAATGGAATTCACTCAGAGGAAGAAAAGGTGAGTAGTGGAGTGCCCCGGGGATTGGTGCTGGGTCCGATTCTGTGCAGTATATTTGTGAGTGACATTGCCAAAGGATTAAAAGGTAAGCAATGCCTTTTTGTGGATGATACCAAGATGTGCAACAGAGTGGACACATCGGAGGGAGTGGAAAACATGAAAAAGAATCTGCAAAAGTTAGAAGAATGGTCTAATGAAGAAAGTAGGTGTTGATGCCACTATACAAGTTGCTGGTGAGGCCCCACGTGTAGTATTGTGTTCAGTTTTGGAGACCGTATCTTGCTAAGGATGTAAAAAGACTAGAAGCGGTCCAGAGGAAGGCAACAAAAATGATATTGGGCTTGCACCATAAGACGTATGAGAAGAGACTGGAAGACCTGAATATGTATAGCCTAGAGGAAAGAAGAGACAGAGGAGACATGATACAGACATTTAAATACTTGAAAGATATTAATATAGAAACAGATCTCTTCCAGAGAAGGGAAATGATAAAACTAGAGGACATGAGCTGAGGTTGTGGGGTGGTAGACCTAGGAGTAATGTCAGGAAATTCTTTTTCATGGAGAGGGTGGTCGATGCTTGGAATGCCTTCCCGAGGGAGGTGGTAGAGACAAAAACAATGATGGAATTCAAAAAGGTGTGGGATGAACACAGATGAACTCTATTTAGAAAATAGATGGTAAAAAAAAAAGATACATAAATAAAACCCTTAAATGGCTACAGGGAGGTGGATGTGTGAGTGATGCTTGAATAGCTACTCTGGCTGTAAAGAACTAAGGCCGATGCCAGACAGACTTTGTAGGTCTGTATCTGTATATGGCAGTCTGGTTTAGGATAAGCTGGAAAGGGCTTCAATGGCAACTTCAGTAGCTTGAACCGAGGACAAGGACAGTGCTGAGCAAACTTTTACGGTCTGGGTCCCACAAATGGCAAGACAGATTTGGATAGGTTGGAGTGGGCTTTGACGGCAACTCCAGTAGGTGGAACATAAAGATGGAGCCGGGCAGACTTTTACGGCCTCTGTTCCAGAAACGCCAAAGAAAAACTCATGATAAAGTATGTAATATCACTTTCATTGTTGATTTAATCATGAATTGATAGAGTGTGACTGTTGGGCGGTCTGGATGGACCGTTATCTGCCGTCACTTACTATGTTACTATGTATTGCTATTCATTTATCATCAGTGTATTAACCACTACTCTTGACGCGACAACATTTCGATTATTCACAGCCCGAGTAACACTGTTATGAAACATTTATGAATATGATTTAATGTATCCATACAGCTGTTACTTGAAACCCAGCCTGGTTATAGTATTGTAGAAGGGAAGCATCAAGTGGATAACTAGATTGTTTCCTAGCTACATTGTCTGTATATGTTTTAGATTATTTTAAAACAGGTCTTATGTTTATTTATGGGTTTTTGATATAGTGCAATTTGTAAAAAGAACTGACAGCATTGCAGTGTACAATAAAGAAGGTGATTTGGAGGGAATAGTAAATACCTGACAGAACAGGACAGTAGAAAAAAAAGGGAGGGTGTGCATTGCACAACAATATTAATCCAGAAAAAATAGATTGTCTATAACAATAGAGAGAGAAGGAGGTAGAGATGACGGTACCAACATCAGAGGAACCCCGTCCCATAGCAGATAGGATCAAGCATCAGGAAAGGCTTGGCGAAATAGCCATGTTTTCACATCATGCTTAAATTTCGTAAAGGAACTCTCTAAATGAATGTCACCAGTTACAGCATTACATAGTGATGGAACCAAGAAATTCAACCCTGCTTGATTAGTCTGTTCAAGTTTAAATTGTGATGAAGGAGGAATGGCTAGCAAGTCCACTTGTGATGATTCTACTGTCTGCCATGTACACTAAGGAATGACTAATGAATGCAAATAATCTGAGTGGAAGCCAGATGGGTCTGTATTAAAATGTTTGTGTTTTATATGACCCATGATGGGAAGTCAGTATTGAAAATGAGCAGCAGCTGTAAATGGTTCAGGATGTATAGTGGGACATTGGCTAGGATGAGTTACAGTACATTAGTCCAATCTGTTCAGGACTACCATAAGAAGAAGTTCCAGTCTTTTAGACTATCTGTGCTTATTTGACCTTTGGTAACAATAGCATTAATCAAATATGGGAATTGGGTGAGTCCACATATTAGAAGTTGGTTTCTAAAGGCTATTACTTTCGGAGATCTTATGAGCAATAGAAGATTACAGTGTCTGTACCACATTGTGGAACACGACATTATCAGCGAGGGCATGAAACTTCCATACTTAATTTAACTGGCAAGTCTAAGGTACAGATACAAATAGACTATTTGACTTTAAGAAACAGAAAAAGCATTAACTAATTCTTACCAGTAACATAAATTAAATGTCAAAAGCATTACTATCTAACAACATTTATAAATACCACCCTCTTCTTTTCCTAAATTAAAGGAAGTCCTTGGTAGTTATTAATACTTAAACAGACTTGCACTGATCATCACAGCAGCTTAAAGAACATGCAGTGTTCTCAAGGTTCATTTAACAAGAAGGGACAAGGACAGCATTTCTGATAATGAACATAATTTTCACATCACATATATCTGGCAGTCATTTTTAACTTTACTGCTACTTATGACATTGCAGCCAGTAAAATAATTTAGCTTCTCTCTTTGGTTTCCTAGGTAACAAGAATAAGCTATTAATCAACTGAAATGCCAAAGCACCAATTTAATTTGACACTAACACATATGGCAGCAGCACTAAATATTTATTGCATTGATTGAACTATTCTGTAGTATTTATACAGTACATTTGAATCTAATATGCATTCATTCTTCTGTTGGTTATTTTCTTCTAGGTCAGTCTTCCCTCTTCCCAATGGAAGATGGATTTTTGGATGATGGACGTGGGGACCAAGCTCTCCATAGTGGCTTAAGTTCACCTCACTGTTTTCCTCATCAAAATGGAGAAAGAGTGGAGCGGTATTCCCGCAAGGTTTTTGTTGGTGGATTGCCTCCAGATATTGATGAAGGTAGGTTGCAAAAAAATTTGATCATAGTAGATGCACTCTGAGCTTTGTTGGATAGATATAGATGAATGTGGAATAATAAGGGCAGATGGCATGGAAAATCATAATCCTAAATCCCACCTGTATTCCAGGAATTTCCTGTTTAAGAAAATCTAATTTCCTTTTCATCCTGCTAGGCCAGTCCAGATTGATGGGTTATGTTGCCCTACAAGCAAATGGGAGACAGAGAATCTGAACTGTTCCACTGGCATCACCAGTGAAGGAAGGGGTGTAGCCTGGAACATCTCAGTATTTCTCTCTCTCCAGCAGATGCAATAGGTTGGATTGGTGCAGCAGGACTTCTTATGAACAAGCCTTTCTCTCTGGAGTGCAGTCCATTACTTGTAACCCTTGAAGTGAGTCTTGGCATAAGCATTGTTCCCAGGGACTTTCCTCACTTGTTTGACATAGTAGCAGTGCAGACACATATCAGTATAGATTCCTCAAAAATCAAACATAGCTATAAAGAATTGTGCTTATGATGGTTACCCTTAATAGGGAGGCTATACCTAAGTAAGAAGTGATATTATTTTTGTTGGTGTGCAGGTTGAATCCCCTTTTGAAACAATGCATACATGCAGTGAAGAACATATATAGGCAAGAAAGCATTGCAATTAGAAAATTTAATTGTAAAGTACTTTTGTTATTCTAATTTAAGTTGGCCTTCCAACCATTCTACTTGAAAGTGATTTATTTTCATTTTTATTATAATACAAAATTCATATGCCTAAAACTAGTTTGAATTTAGAACTGGAAAGATAGAAACCATGAATAGAATGATATATTATGCAAGAATTCTGTACAGTTTCTTCCTATTCTCTGTATTTGTTTCAGCTATTACATAATCACATCCTGTAAATACAAAGCTGGCCTGGGTTTAGTCAAGATATTTTAATCAAACAAGCCCATCACATGTGATGTGAACAAATAGCCTGATTTGTTATGTTAGTTTTCTCTTCTTTTCCATTTCTTCTTCCCATGACTCCTTCCCTCTCCAATGCTTAATTTTTGACCACAGAGCAAAGTTGAGAGAGCTGATGATAGTTTAGCAACCCAAATTCAGTTTTCATGGGAGAACGCCTCCATCTAGATCTGAAAAGCTTTAGTCAGTGACTAATGTATTGTCAATTGTTGTAAACCCTGCTTATAATATTTAGACCTAAAGAGAGAGAGAGACCTGCAAACAAACAATATGATGCGGCTTGTCAGTGAGCTATGTTTCCTCCACCAATTTGTGTCAGAACCTGTGCTAACCTGTCAGTGCAGCAATATGCTGTCCACTTTGTAACGACCAGTTAATGTTATAACTCTTTATTTTTTTATGTTCCGCAGATGAGATCACAGCTAGTTTTCGTCGTTTTGGTCCTCTGATTGTAGATTGGCCACATAAAGCAGAAAGCAAATCTTATTTTCCTCCTAAAGGTAATGCTCTAATATGCAGATTACAGAGTTAACACAGGGTTTTATCTCCTGTGAATGAGTTCTACAAAAATGCACCATAAGGATAAAACTTTTGAACTGTCCATTTCTTTTATTACTTTTAATTCAGAAGCCTCTTCATTTGTTGTTATAAATAGAAATAAAACAAGAATAAGAAAATAAGATATCATCTTCTTTGTTGGACTAGCTTAGTTCATTATTTTGATTAGCTTTGAAAGGCAATAACACCTTCTTGATCTGAAGAAGAAAGTATTACCTTCCAAAGCAGGAGTGCAGGAGTGGCCTAGTGGTTAGGGTGGTGCACTTTGGTCCTGGGGAACTGAGGAACTGAGTTTGATTCCCACTTCAGGCACAGACAGCTCCTTGTGACTCTGGGCAAGTCACTTAACCCTCCATTGCCCCATGTAAGCCGCATTGAGCCTGCCATGAGTGGGAAAGTGCGGGGTACAAATGTAAAAAAAAAAAAAAAGCTAATCAAGCAACATGTTAACCTTTTTATTGGACTCATGTATCATTTTCTTTTTTTTTGTTTTGTTCCTGTTTATTACTTTCAATGAAAATCTATTTTATTGGCATACTAGCAATACAACACAGATAAAACCAAGCTTAGTACAGAAAAAGAACACAGATATCTACCGTTGCCATTTATCCAAGTTATACATACACCTTTAAAAGTGGACTTTCAGTGCTACCATACCATTTATTGTTAAAATTAGAACTAAAAGAGACTAAGTGGTGTTGTAAACTGATGGAAATGGAGAAATATCCTCTAAATCTGATGTTTGTTCTTTCGCTTTCTTTAGGATATGCATTTCTGCTTTTTCAAGATGAAAGCTCTGTGCAGGCTCTCATCGATGCTTGCATTGAAGAGGATGGGAAGCTCTACCTTTGTGTGTCAAGCCCTACTATTAAAGATAAACCAGTGAGTACATTTCTACAGTTCAGGTCAGCTGCAAGAGAGTTTTGCTGTTTAAACATGAAAACATACTATATTATTAGTATTGTTATCAACATACCAGAACCTGGAATATGCTCCCCTATTTAATCCTTTCTAGTATATCCCTCTTCCTACCCCTTCCTACACTATCTAGTACATTCCTTTTCCTACCCCTCCCTTATATTTCCCCATACTAAATAACACGTCATTCCCAATACACACCCTCCTCCCTTTCCCCTACCTCTTCTATCCTCCTTCCTTGCCCATCTTACCTATCCACACATCTTACCTATCCACACCTCTTTACTTACTATATTACAGCTGCAACCATTCTGTATTACTTTGTCAACCTGATTTACTATGTAAGCCGCATTGAACCTGCTAATGAGTGGGAAAGTGCAGGGTACAAATGTTAAAAATAAATAAATACATAAAAAACATACTTTTCAGAATTCAGGCAGCCCATGGGGCCATCCTGGTGGTTCAGCGGCAGTGCAGACTAGCATGCAGAGAGACTTAGGTTCAATTCCTGGGCTAGATCTTTCAGTTTCTAGGTTGGTCAGGGCTGGAATGCTGCAGAGGTAGTGTCCACAGCTCCCAGATGAGGAGGTCACAGTCATCAAACAGTGGTGGATTTAGTGCCATAATTGCAGGATTCCGGAAAGAGCCCAGAGCTTGGACTCTGACTTACTCACTACAGTAATTGGGTTAGGTAAGTTAGGGGGTGAAAATAACTCTCCAGTTAGTTATGAAGGAAGATTTGCAGTTTCAACCCTTCTGATTGTGCTGGGAAACCAGCAAAACAAAAGGAAACTTTAGGTTCAAAAACAGAAAAAAATAAAATTCAAGTAGCACAGACTGGATGTACTTTTGGATGGTGGGATAAAACCCACCATCCAAGACTGGTTAAAAAAGCGCTTTATTACTTATCTGTAGAGAGTGTCTTTGGCACAATAATTCCTCATGAAAGATTTGCCCCCAGCAACTGCTCCTTTTACTTATCTAAGTAATTTCCTTATTTAATCATAGCTTCTTTTATTTTTTAAATGAAGTGCTTCAGTAATTACTGAATTAGTTTTCTTTATTATCCTCCTTTAAGTGATTATAGCAAATTTGATTGGATTTCAATGACTGTTGTCAGCAGCCCCACCACCATTGCTGCTTGCACATGGTCCTTTGGTCCTGTGAGGGCTATATTTAAAGTAACAGTTGGTTCCAGAGGTAGTTGCTCCATAAAGCAGTAGTGCTTAGGTGTTACATCTGCTTTTTCCTTTGGATTGAGCAGTTGTCAGGGCTTAAAGCATGAGCCCGAGTTGTTTAATTGAAAGTTAGTGTTAGCCATTGGTTGCCAGATGATAAAAGGTTGGAGAACTAGAGGAACAAAGGTCATAAGACCATAAGAACAGCCATACTGGGTCAGACCAATGGTCCATCTAGCCCTGCGTCCTGTTTCAGCAGAGGCCAATCCAGGTCACAAATACCTGGCAAAAAAAAAACAAATCATGGCAACACTCCATGTTACCAATCCCAGGGCAAGCAGTGACTTCCCCATGTCACTCTCAATAGCAGACTATAGACTTTCCTCTAGGAACTTGTCCAGGCCTTTTTTAAACCCAGATATGCTAACCACTGTTAACCACATCTTCTGGCAATGAGTTCCAGAAATTAATTATTCGTTGAGTGAAAACAATATTTCCTCCTATTTGTTTTAAAGGTATTTCCATGTAATGTCATTGAGTGTCCCCTAGTCTTTGTACTTTTTGAAAAAAAATAAAAGATTGATTCACTTCTACTTTTTCAACACCACTTAGGATTTTATAGACCTCAGTGATATCTCTCCTCAGCCGTCTTTTTTCCAAGCTGAAGAGCCCTGTCCTCTTTAGCCTTTCCTCATATGAGAGAGTTCCATCCCTTTTATCATTTTGGTTGCTTGTCTTTGAACCTTTTCTAATTCCGCTGTATCTTTTTTGAGATACGGTGGAGAGCGTAGTCTGACAAGCAAAGGTTGGTAACAGAAGACAGACGGAAGTAGTGCATACCCAGGAACTCCCACTTGATACCTATCAAAGGGCAAAGCAGAATGGGAGTTCTTGAGTTTAAATAGTTTAGGGAACCAATAAGAGCAAGTTGCATCATTAGGATGTAGTAGATGATGATGACGGCAGAAAAAAGACCTGCACGGTCCATCCAGTCTGCCCAACAAGACAACTCATGTGTGCTACTTTTTGTGTATACCCTACTTTGATTTGTACCTGTGCTCTTCAGGGCACAGACCGTATAAGTCTGCCCAGCACTATCCCCGCCTCCCAACCACCAGCCCTGCCTCCCAACCACCGGCTCTGGCACAGACCGTATAAGTCTGCCCAGCACTATCCCCGCCTCCCAACCTCCAGCCCCGCCTCCCACCACCGGCTCTGGCACAGACTGTATAAGTCTGCCCAGCACTATCCCTGCCTCCCAACCTCCAGTCCTGCCTCCCACCACCGGCTCTGGCACAGACCGTATAAGTCTGCCCAGCACTATCCCTGCCTCCCACCACCGGCTCTGGCACAGACCGTAAAAGTCTGCCCAGCACTATCCCCGCCTCCCAACATCCAGCCCTGCCTCCCACTACCGGCTCTGCTATCCAATCTCGGTTAAGCTCCTGAGGATCCATTCCTTCTGAACAGGATTCCTTTATGTTTTTCCCATGCATGTTTGAATTTCGTTACCGTTTTCATCTCCCTTTCCCTGCCTTACCCGCCCCCCCCCCCCCCCCCCAGTGTGGAAGTAGACAAATAGGCAAGGCCTGTCCCTGTCTTTGCCCACGCTGTGGATGCAGGCACATAGGCTCGCCCTTTCTCCGAGGACCAGCAGGCTGCTTGTTCTCACGACTGGGTTGACGTCCACGGTCTTTTTTTCTGGTGTGCTCACCGCCACCATCGACAATTTTGATTTTGCCGACGCGATTTTTCCATCGATGTCCTCGAAGGTCCCAAGCGGATTCAAAAAGTGTGGTCGGTGCGGCCGGCAGATCTCGCAGACCGATATGCTTGGTGCCTCCAGTGCCTCGGCCTGGAGCATAATTCCAAGGCATGCACCTTGTGTCTCGGCTTATGGAAGCGGACGCAGGTAGCGAGGCAAGTTCTTCGGGACCATCTTTTTGGAACTTGCGCCGGCCCTTCGACCTCGACGGCATCGGTGTCGACGGCCGGGTCTTCGGTACCAGTACGGCGCCGACTATGTCATCAACCCCAGGAGCATAGGTTCCCTTGGCCCGACGACCTGCCAGCGACGGCCACTCCCGGGCAGGAAGGGCAGGGATTCTATTCCAGGTACTTCCTTGTGGAAAAGAAAACAGGGGGGATGCGTCCCATCCTAGACCTGAGAGGCCTGAACAAGTATCTAGTGCGAGAAAAGTTCAGGATGCATTCCTTGGGCACCCTTCTACCCATGATACAGAAAGACGATTGGCTATGTTCCCTGGATTTAAAGGATGCATATACTCGCATCCCGATACTGCCAGCTCACAGACAGTATCTCTGATTCCATCTGGGGACACGTCACTTTCAGTATTGTGTGCTGCCCTTTGGGCTCGCCTCTGCACCATGGGTGTTCATGAAGTGTCTCGTGGTGGTTGCGGCGTACCTACGCAAGCTGGGGGTGCACGTGTTCCCGTATCTCGATGATTGGCTGGTGAAGAGCACCTCAGAGGCAGGAGCTCTTCAGTCCATGCAGTGCACTATTCAACTTCTGGAGCTGCTGGGGTTTGTGATAAATTACCCGAAGTCCCATCTCCAGCCAGTCCAGTCGCTGGAATTCATAGGAGCTCTGCTGAATTCACAGACGGCTCAGGCCTATCTTCCCGAGGCGAGAGCTCAGAATCTTCTGTTCCTCGCTTCCCAGACCAGAGCGTCTCAGCAGATCACAGCTCGGCAGATGTTGAGACTCCTGGGCCATATGGCCTCTACAGTCCATGTGACTCCCATGGCTCGTCTTCACATGAGATCTGCTCAATGGACCCTAGCTTCCCAGTGGTGCCAAGCCACCGGGAATCTAGAAGATGTCATCCGCCTGTCCATCAGTTGCCGCGATTCGCTGCGCTGGTGGACAATTCGGACCAATTTGACTCTGGGACGCCCATTCCAAATTCCGCAGCCCACAAAAGTGCTGACGACGGATGCATCTCGCCTGGGGTGGGGAGCTCATGTGGATGGTGTGGTCCCCCCAGGAACAAGATCTTCAGATCAACCTCCTGGAGCTCCGAGCGGTCTGGAACGCACTGAAGCCCTTCAGGGATCGGCTGTCCTACCAAATTATCCAAATTCGGACAGACAATCAGGTTGCAATGTATTACATCAACAAGCAGGGGGGCACCGGATCTCGCCCTCTGTGTCAGGAAGCCATCAGGATGTGGCATTGGCCACGCCAGTTTGGCATGCTTCTCCAAGCCACATACCTGGCAGGCGTAAACAACAGTCTGGCCGACAGGCTGAGCAGATTCATGCAACCGCACGAGTGGTCGCTCAATTCCAGAGTGGTGCGCAAGATCTTCCGAGTGTGGGGCACTCCCTCGGTGGACCTTTTCGTCTCCCAGACCAATCACAAGCTGCCTCAGTTCTGTTCCAGACTTCGGGCACACGGCAGACTGGCGTTGGATGCCTTTCTTCTCCATTGGGGGACGGGCCTCCTGTACGCTTATCCTCCCATACCTTTGGTGGGGAAGACCTTACTGAAGCTCAAGCAAGACCGCGGCACCATGATTCTGATCGCGCCTTTGAAGTCAGCCACTATTGAAGAGATTTGCAAGGCTGCGACGTGGTCATCGATCCACACATTCACATCACATTACTGCCTCCAGCAGGATACCCGACGCAACAATCATAGTAACATATAGTAACATAGTAGATGACGGCAGAAAAAGACCTGCATGGTCCATCCAGTCTGCCCAAGACAAACTCATATGTGTATACCTTACCTTGAATTTGTACCTGTCCTTTTCAGGGCACAGACCGTATAAGTCTGCCCAGCAGTATTTCCCGCCTCCCAACCACCAGTCCCGCCGCCCATCATCGGCTCTGGTACAGACCGTATAAGTCTGCCCTCCCCTATCCTAGCCTCCCAACCACCAACCCCTCTTCCCCTCACCTGCTCCGCCACCCAATTTCAGCTAAACTTCTGAGGATCCATTCCTTATGCACAGGATTCCTTTATGCATATCCCACGCATGTTTGAACTCCGTTACCGTTTTCATCTCCACCACCTCCCGTAGGAGGGCATTCCAAGCGTCCACCACCCTCTCCGTGAAAAAATACTTCCTGACATCTTTCCTGAGTCTGCCCCCCTTCAATCTCATTTCATGTCCTCTCGTTCTACCGCCTTCCCATCTCCGGAAAAGATTCGTTTGCGGATTAATACCTTTCAAATATTTGAACGTCTGTATCATATCACCCCTGTTCCTCCTTTCCTCCAGGGTATACATGTTCAGGTCAGCAAGTCTCTCTTCATACGTCTTGGAACGCAAGTCCCATACCATCCTCGTAGCTTTTCTTTGCACCGCTTCCATTTTTTTAACATCCTTCGCAAGATACGGCCTCCAAAACTGAACACAATACTCCAGGTGGGGCCTCACCAACGTCTTATACAGGGCCATTAAAACCTCCTTTCTTCTGCTGGTTACTCCTCTCTCTATACAGTTTAGCAATCTTCTAGCTACGGCCACCGCCTTGTCGCACTGTTTCGTCGCCTTCAGGTCCTCAGATACTATCACCCCAAGATCCCTCTCCCCGTCCGTTCCTATCAGACTCTCCTCGCCTAACACGTACGTCTCCCTTGGATTTCTACTCCCTAAGTGCATCACTTTGCATTTCTTCGCATTGAATTTTAATTGCCATACGTTAGACCATTCTTCTAGCTTCTTCAGATCTTTTTTCATGTTTTCCACTCCCTCCGGGGTGTCCACTCTGTTGGAAATCTTGGTGTCATCCGCAAAAAGGCAAACTTTACCTTGTAACCCTTCGGCAATGTCACTCACAAATATATTGAACAGAATCGGCACCAGCACCGATCCTTGAGGCACTCCACTACTCACCTTCCCCTTCTCCGAGCGAATTCCATTCACCACCACCCTCTGGCTTCTGTCCGTCAACCAGTTCCTAATCCAGTTCACCACTTCGGGTCCTATCTTCAGCCCATCCAGTTTATTTAAGAGCCTCCTGTGGGGAACCGTGTCAAAAGCTTTGCTGAAATCTAAGTAGATTATGTCTATAGCTCGTCCCTGATTTAATTCTCCTGTCACCCAGTCAAAGAATTCAATGAGATTCGTTTGGCACGATTTCCCTTTGGTGAAGCTATGTTGTCTCGGATCTTGCAACTTATTGGCGTCCAGGAAATTCACTATCCTTTCCTTCAGCATGGCTTCCATTACTTTTCCAATAACTGAAGTGAGGCTTACCGGCCTGTAGTTTCCAGCTTCTTCCCTATCCCCACTTTTGTGAAGAGGGACCACCTCCGCCATTCTCCAATCCCTCGGAACCTCTCCCGTCTCCAAGGATTTATTAAACAAGTCTTTAAGAGGACCCGCCAGAACCTCTCTGAGCTGCCTCAGTATTCTGGGGTGGATCCCGTCCGGTCCCATGGCTTTGTCCACCTTTAGCTTTCCAAGTTGATACACACTCTATCCACCTGGTTCTCAGGTGTACTTTTGCCAGTCCCTCTCGGTCCTTCCCCAGGATTTTCTTCAGTGAAAACAGAACAAAAGTATGTATTTAGCAAATTGGCTTTTTCTTCATCATTTTTTACATAGCGTTTCGTTGTATCTTTTCGTCTCACAATTCCCTTTATAGTCTTTCTCCTTTCACTAATATACCTGAAGAAGTTTTTGTCTCCCCTCCTTACATTTCTAGCCAGTAGGTTCGGGCAGTCGGTGCTGCAGAATCTGTTTGGGGTTTGAATCCAACTCCACCCTCCAGGACCCGATTTTATTCTGTTCAGGCTGCACTCTCAGTTAGTTGTTCTTCGTAGGTCAATTTCTGTTATGCCCTCGCCCGTTGCAAGGTTCAATTGACCTGGGTTCTTGTTTTGAGTGAGCCTGAGAGCTAGGGATACCCCAGTCGTGAGAACAAGCAGTCTGCTTGTCCTCGGAGAAAGCAAATGATATATACCTGTATCAGGTGTTCTCCGAGGACAGCAGGCTGATTGTTCTCACCTACCATCCCTCCTCCCTTTTGGAGTTGCGTTTTTTCCTCATTCCTTTGCTTGTCATTCAACTGAGCGGGAAGATGGCCGCGCATGCGCGGTGGGCGTGCCCTGCGAGATTTTTGCTCCAGTTGGAGGGGCTGCCGTGGACGACAACCCAGTCGTGAGAACAATCAGCCTGCTGTCCTCGGAGAACACCTGCTACAGGTATGTATAATTCACTTTCCCTGTCTTTCCCACGCTACTGATTCTCTGGAGTTGGAAATTTGCCTCTTTCGCTGTTGCCTCAAACTTTCCTCACAGCGTTAAAAAAAAAAAAAAGAGGTTTTCTTCCGATTGTGCAGCGTGACCGGAGCTCGGAGACTCGGTCTGGTGAGGTAAGAGCATTTTGTAGCTCCTCCGGGGAGGGCCCGCGTTCGGGATGATTTTGGCGCAAATCCGCCATTTTGAATTTCCGCCGCTTTTGGCGATGTCTGCTGAGAAAGTTAAGCGCTGTTCTGTTTGTGGCAAGCGCAAATCTGCAGCGGGGCTCTGTAAGGTGTGCTTTTCAGACGGTAGAGCCGGCCTGAGCAAGGCGAGCGATGTTCCTTCCTGCTCCATGGAGGTGGCAGCGGGCGCCATTTTGGAATAGCATGGCGCAACCCCCGCTGAGGCAGAGGGGTTTGAGCCTGGAGGGGCTTCTCGTGTAGAGGCTAATAAAAGAGCTGTTTCCCCCGGACTGGAACCGGGAGGCCAGGGTGAGCCATTTTCCCCTGAATTTGTTTTATTGTTGCATAATGCATACATGTTAAAAAGAGCTGTTCCGCAGGGGTCCTCTGCGGCCCTGCTTTCTGTATCCCCTCCAGTGGAGTCTGGCCTTGGATTACCGTCAGGCACGTTTTCCCCTGACAGCCGCAAGACAAGCGCAGAAGGGTTAATTCCCCTTCAGAGAGTGGTGGATTATTGGAATGCCCTCCCGCGGGAGGTGGTGGAGATGAAAACGGTAACAGAATTCAAACATGCGTGGGATAAACATAAAGGAATCCTGTTCAGAAGAAATGGATCCTCAGGAGCTTAGCCGAGATTGGATAACAGAGCCGGTAGTGGGAGGCGGGGCTGGTGGTTGGAAGCCGGGGATAGTGCCGGGCAGACTTATATGGTCTGTGCCAGAGCCAATGGTGGGAGGCGGGGATAATGCTGGGCAGACTTGTACAGTCTGTGCCCTGGGGAAGACAGGTACAAATCAAGGTAGGGTATACACAAAAAAGTGGCACATTTCTTGGGCAGACTGGATGGACCTTGCAGGTCTTTTTCTGCCGTCATCTACTATGTTACTATGGTGCTCTGGCCCCTCCTTGATTCCTGTGTTAGGAGGACGACTTTCCCTCTTTCTCGAGGAGTGGGCCAAGATTACCTCAGATCAGTGGGTCTTGGACCTGATCAGAGAAGGCTACAGAATAGAATTCAATGCCCCGATAAGAGACGTGTTTGTGGAGTCCCGATGCGGTTCTGCCGCCAAACGGGCAGCGGTAGAGGAGACCTTGCAAGGCTTGATTCACATTGGGGTGGTTTCCCCCGTACCTCCCACCGAATGTGGCTCTGGCCGTTACTCCATTTACTTCATGGTGCTGTGAAAATGAGGGTCTTTTCGGCCTATCCTAGACTTAAAAAAAGTCAACAAGTCTCTGAATGTGCAGCATTTTCACATGGAAATTCTGCGCTCCGTCATAGCGGTGGTACAGCCAGGAGAGTTTCTCACGTCTCTGGACCTGAAAGAAGCTTACTTGCACATACCAATTTGGCCCCCGCACCAGAGGTTTCTGCGTTTTGCGGTGATGGGAAAACATTTCCAGTTTCGGGCCTTGCCTTTTGGCCTCGCCAAAGCTCCTGAACCTTTTCCAAGGTAATGGTGGTAGTAGCTGCTTTTCTCAGGCGAGAGGGTATCCGGGTTCTCCCGTACCTAGACGACTGGCTCATCAGAGCAGACTCTGCAGAAGAGAGTCATCAGGTTACAGCCAGAGTGGTCTTAGTACTGCAGTCTCTGGGCTGGGTCGTCAATATAGCCAAAAGTCACCTGACCCCCTCTCAATCTCTAGAATATTTGGGGGTCTGGTTCGACACAGCCTCGGGGATGGTCTTCCTACCCGAGCAAAGGCGGTGCAAGCTTCAGAACCAGGTCCGTCTGCTCCTGAGGATGCCTCACCCGCGAGCTTGGGACATTGTCCAGCTGTTGGGGTCGATGACGGCCACTTTGGAAGTGGTGCCATGCACATGAGACCTTTGCAGTGTTCCCTGCTTCAACGATGGTCTCCAATATCTCAGGATTATCAGTGCAGACTCTCGTGGCTTCCTGCGGCCCGGCTCAGTATGGAGTGGTGGCTCTCAGGCAGCATGCTACGGCGAGGAATGCCATTAGTGCTCCCCGATTGGTGCTTGGTGGTAACAGATGCCAGCCTGAAGGGCTGAGGTGCACATTGTTGGGGAAGGCATGCCCAGGGTCTTTGGACACCTGAGGAGTCGGAGTGGTCCATCAATCGCTTGGAGTTGAAAGTGATTTTCCAGGCGCTTATGGCCTTTCAATTGACCCTGGAAGGATTGGCTGTCAGAGTTCTGTTGGACAACACGACAGCAGTGGCCTACATAAATCGCCAAGGAGGCACTCAGTGCATAGCACTAGAGGCGCAGGCCGCTCAGATTTGCCACTGAGCCGAGCTTCATCTGCAGTTTCTGTCAGCAGCTCATATTGCAGGTCAGTGCAACGTGCAAGCCGATTATCTGAGCAGGAATCAGATCGACCCAGCGGAGTGGGAACTTGCAGACAAAGTATTCCTGCAGATATGTGCCAAATGGGGAAAGCCCGTAATGGATCTTATGGCATCAAGCACAAATGCCAAAGTCCCGTGCTTCTACAGCAGACGGAGAGATCCTCGCTCGGCAGGGTTGGATGCCTTGGCTCAACCCTGGCCTCAGGGCCTCCTGTATGTGTTCCCTCCGTGGCCCTTGATAGGGCGAGTACTCCTGCGGATTCGGCTCCGCCATGGAGAGGTGGTTCTCATTGCCCCGGATTGGCCCAGGAGGCCATGGTATGCGGACCTCCGGCGGATGCTGGTAGAGGATCCCCTGCCGTTACCTCTGGTACCGAACCTGTTGTCACAGGGCCCGGTGACCATGGAAAACGCCTGCTGCTTTGGTCTTATGGCATGACTATTGAGAGGGCGCAATTGAGAGACAAGGGTTATTTCAGTAAAGTCATTTCCACTCTGCTACAGGCCCGCAAGCGTTCCTCTTCCGTGGCTTATGCCAGGATTTGGCGCCAATTTGAGCTTGGTGTGCTGCTAAAGCGATTACACCCATGCGGGCTTCTGTCTCGCCGATACTTTTTGCAGGATGGTTTACAAAAAGGCTTGGCCTATAATTCCCTGTGTGTTCAAGTGGCAGCCTTAGCATGTTTTCGAGGGAAGGTCGCTGGCCTCTCTCTGGCTGCTTGCCCGGATGTGACACGGTTTCTTAGAGGGGTGCTTTGGCTCCGTCCTCCCGTGCGGGCTCCATGTCCGGCCTGGAACCTGGGATTAGTTTTAAAGGCCCTTCAGTGTTCGCCCTTTGAGCCGCTTAGGCGAGCTTCGGAGAAGGATGTGACCTTAAAGACGGTCTTTTTGGTGGCCGTGACATCGGCGAGACGGGTATCTGAGCTCCAGGCGCTGTCCTGTCGAGACCCATTTCTGCAATTCTCTGAGTCCGGAGTAATGGTACGTACGGTGCCTTCCTTCATGCCTAAGGTGGTTTCAGCGTTTCACCTAAACCAGCCTATTTTCTTGCCCTCCTTTTCTAAAGAGGAGTTTCCAGAAGCCTATGGGCAGTTGCACCTTCTGGATGTGCGAAGGGCTCTGTTGCAATATGTGCGCATGTCAAATGCCTTCAGGACCTCTGACCATCTTTTTGTTCTTTTGTCAGGTCCACACAGAGGGTCTCCAGTGTCTAAGGCCACTATAGCCTGTTGGCTCAAAGAAGCTATCATTTCAGCATATCTGCTATCTGGCCGGCCTCCGCTTGAAGCCTTTAAGGCACATTCCACAAGAGCGATTTCCTGTTCTTGGGCTGAAACTGGAGCACTCTCTCTTCAAGAGATATGTAGTGCAGCTACTTGGGCTTCTAAGCTCTCGTTTGCCCGACATTACAGGCTGGATGTGGCTGCCAGAAGAGACGCGCATTTTGGAGCACAAGTGCTGGCGCGTGGTGTGGCTTGTTCCCACCCTATCTAGGGATTGCTTTGATACATCCCACTCGTAATGGATTCATCTGCTTGATGACAAGGAAGGGAAAATTAGGTTCTTACCTTGGTAATTTTCTTTCCTTTAGTCATAGCAGATGAATCCATGAGCCCTCCCTCAGTGGTTCATTATGTGATTTATGTTACTTTTATGTTCAGTTTTTCATGTAGATATGTTCCCTCATTGGGAGAAGTTGGAAAACAGTCTTCAGGATTTCTGTTCAGTTACAGGAGGATGAGTTCATTCCTTCCTTTGAATTATAGCTCCAGTTTTGGGGCGTTCATCTGCTGTGAGGAAAGTTCATGTTATTATGCTTTGCGGTGTAACACTGCTTTGGAAGCTTCAAATATTGAAGAGGCAGATGGAGCTAGCTGGCCGAGAGGCACTATGGTTTTTCAGTGCTCTCTATTTCCCCCTGCTGGTTGATGGACACAACCCACTCGTAATGGATTCATCTGCTATGACTAAAGGAAAGAAATTTTCCTGTGTGTTGTGTGTTATTAGTGTGTTGTGATGGCTAAGCACACAGTTTCTAATGTGAATGTTACAGAAGTGTTTCTGAATATTGATCTGTTAGTTTTTATTATGAAAAATATTTTACAGTGCCACACTTTTTTTGTTTTTTTTTGTTTGTTACATTTGTACCCCGCACTTCCCAGGTTCAGATTCGACCGTGGAACCTCAGTGACAGTGACTTTGTGATGGATGGCTCACAACCTCTGGACCCAAGAAAAACTATTTTTGTTGGTGGTGTTCCTCGACCATTGCGAGCAGGTTTGTAAGAACTTTGTAAATCTAAGTGCTTTGAAAATGAGTCCCATAGTATATTGGCTTTCTTAACAGAAGTCAGCAATCGTTTTAATTAATAGTTATTTGGAACTAAAATAATTTGGTGTGATTTTAAGGGTGGGTTTTAAAGGAAAGCCTGTTTTTATTGTAACATGCCTTAAAAGTTACAGTGAGGTGTGCTTATTAAATGTTGTAAAAAAAATAACGGAATCTTCACAAGGGAGATTGAAAATATTTTTAGCTGCCAATAGATTTCAAGAATAGCTAAAAATGAATTTGTAAATCTAAATTTTGAACACTTTGTATTGAAAACAGTAAATACATTGGGAAGGGCATGCATGGGCATGCCATTAATAAAGGCAAACGTGTAGCTTCTCCTGAGATATACATTTGGCTAATTATAAGTGTTCCTGTGCTCATTCTTGCTTTAGTGGAGCTTGCAATGATAATGGACCGTTTGTATGGAGGAGTGTGCTATGCCGGTATTGACACAGATCCTGAGCTGAAGTACCCAAAAGGAGCTGGGCGAGTTGCATTTTCTAATCAACAGAGTTACATAGCTGCTATCAGTGCCCGCTTTGTTCAACTTCAGCATGGAGAGATAGATAAACGGGTAAGAGCCTAAATACATTTTGTTCACATAAAAAAAAATTCTGTTATAAAATACAAAATAACATTATAGAACATGGAAACAATTCATTCTCTGAGGACAAGCAGGCTCAGTATTTTGACTAATGGGTCGTCGTTCACGACGGCCCAGGAGATCGGAAGAAACTTCAAAAGCAAAGGAATCCTCTGGAACGTTCCATCGTGTGGGCCGATTCACCGCGCATGTGCGAACGGCTTTCCGCCCGCGACACGAACGTGCACTACTCAGTTCTTTTCAATCCGCGACTGAGAAAGTTGTTTTTTTCCTCACGTTCCCTTTTTGCGGCTCAGGAGAACCGGTTTTTTGGTGTTCATTGCCCAGTTTATTTCTTGTTTCTTTCTTTTTCATCTTGTTTAGTCAAACATTAAAAAAAAAAAAACAACAACCCTTTTTTCCCTTTATTTTATTAGTTTTCTTATTCCCCTTTAAAGTTTCCTTAATTTTTCAGCGCAGCCACCTTTAGGCTGCTCGGTCGGGCTATTTTTTCCTTTTTTTGTGCCTTTTAATTTGGTACCATCGAACCGTTTAATTTCGCTGCCGCTGTTTTTCCTTCCATGTCATCGAGGACACCCAGCGGCTTCAAGCGTTGTACTCGGTGCAACCGGACCATCTCGGGAACCGATCCCCACGCGTGGTGTCTTCAGTGCCTGGGACCCGACCATCTACCAGTTGCCTGTAAGCTGTGTAATTTGATGAAAAAACGGACCCAGGTAGCTCGGGAGGCTCAACGCGAGAAACCTTTTTCTGATCGGTCTGGTCGTTCGATGTCGGCATCGACGTCGAGAGAAGCATCGACATTGAGAGTTCAGGTACTGGCTGCCGAAAGACCACATCGAGCGGGTCTCTACCTGTCTCGAGGCCTACTGCTATACAGGCCCCCCGGGCCTGACCTTCGTCGGACCCGGCCCTGAGGAGGCGTGAGGATTCCACGTCCTCCTCGTCGGTACCGAGGAGTCTCGATGACAGGCGTCGAGCGAAGGCGAAGAAGCACCGTCATTGATCTCCTTCCATGCACGGTACCGAGAGCTCCGGGGAGTCGAGGGCGTCGCACCTGAGAAGCATCGGCGCCGGGAGAACCGCTCACCCTCCATACAGGAGGTGCCGATGCGTCAGTCATCTGGCAGCCTGGTACCGGTTCTCGAGCCCCCTCAACTTCTAGCACCGGCCCCCCAGCCTTTTCCGATGGAAGCTCTTGACGAGCGCATCCAGGCCCTTCTTCCAGAGCTCCTGGAGGGCTTGCTTCGCCAGTCTGCCTCGGTATCAAGGGTGCTTGTGCCTTCCGTACCGACTGCAGCGGCAGCATCTGGGCCATCACCTGTGAGGAGGTCCCCGGCCTCGGCTGCCACCCGGGTCGATTCCCCCTCGATGTCAGGGGATGAAGCTTCGCCGGAGTCCAGGCAGGAGTCGACTTCTCGACACCCGCTATGAGGTCGTTGATCCTCGACGTCGAGACAGGCTTGGATTCGGGCTGCTCTTAGGGAGCTTTTGTCCGATACCGATGAGGAGCGCTTGTGGGAAGAGGAGGAAGACTCCAGGTACTTTTCGGAGGAAGAGTCGTGTGGAGTTCCCTCTGATCCTACTCCGCCAATTGAGAGTAGAATGTCTCCACCTGAGAGTCTGTCTTTTTCATCTTTTGTTTGGGAAATGTCTAAGGACATTCCATTCCCTATGGAGGTTGTGGATGAGCCCAGGGCCGAGATGCTCGAGGTCTTGGATTATCCTTCTCCGCCTGCTGAGGTTGCTACGGCCCCTTTGCATAATACACTGAGGGAAGTGCTTATGTGAAATTGGTCGTGCCCTCTTTCTCATCCAGTTGTCCCCAAAAAGTCCGAGTCCTAGTACAGAGTCCATGGAGAGCCTGTAATGGTGAAGGCCCAACTTCCTCACGATTCCATGGTGGTGGACTCTGCTGTCAGAAGAGCCAAGAGTACTAGAGACTATGCCTCGGCGCCCCCAGGCAGAGAGTCTAGGACCTTGGATTCTTTTGGGAGAAGAACGTATCAGGCTGCTATGCTTGCCGCCAAGATCCAGACTTACCAGCTCTACACGAGCATCCACTTGCGGAACTCAGTGAGGCAGCTGTCCAGTTTAGTTGAAGCACTTCCTCTGGAGCTAGCTGAACCTTTTCACCAGGTGGTCAGGCAGCAGAAGGCATGTCGCAAATTCCTGGCCATGGGGTCTTACGACACTTTTGATGTGGCATCCCGAGTAGCTGCTCAAGGTATAGTGATGCGCAGACTCTCATGGCTGATCAGAAGACCCAGCAGCGAATGTCGGATGTTCCTTGCTGGGGGGATAATCTTTTTGGAGAAAAAATAGAGAACATGCTTGATCAGATAAAAAAGCATCATGATGCCATGGATTCTCTCTCCCGCCGGACGTCTTCTGCTACTGCCTCCTCTTCTAGGAGGTTTTTTTGGAGGTAAGAGGAGTGCTCCCTATTCTTATAACAGGCGTAGGTACACTCCTGCTTCTCGGCAGCCGGTTCAGGCTCAGCCCCAGCATGTGCGTTCCTGTCAACGCCGTGCGCCTAAGGCCCCTAGGGCTCCCCAGCAAAAGCAAGGGACGGGCGTTTGACTGGCTCCAGTGCAGCATAGCCTCTGAACAAGTGTCCGTGCTGGACGGCTTGCCTGTCGGGGGGAGGTTGATATTTTTTCACCAAAGGTGGCCTCTTATAACCTCCGACGGGTGGGTTCTTCAAATAGTCCAGTTAGGATCACTCTCAATCTGGTATCCAAGTCTCCAAATTGCCCACCGGGAGCTCAGTCCTTCAGCTCCCAGCACAAGCAGGTACTTGCAGAGGAACTCTCCACCCTTCTAAAGGCCAATGCAGTTGAACCCGTTCCACCAGGGGAAGAAGGGCTGGGATTCTATTACAGGTACGTCCTTGTGCAAAAGAAAACAGGGGGGATGTGTCCCATCCTAGACCTAAGGGCCCTGAACAAATTCCTTGTCCGAGAAAAGTTGGCACCCTTCTTCTCATGATTCAGGAAAACGATTGGCTATGCTCTCTGGACTTAAAGGATGTCTATACTCACATTTCAATACTTTCAGCTCAGAGGAAGTATAAGTACATAAGTACATAAGTAGTGCCATACTGGGAAAGACCAAAGGTCCATCTAGCCCAGCATCCTGTCACCGACAGTGGCCAATCCAGGTCAAGGGCACCTGGCACGCTCCCCAAACGTAAAAACATTCCAGACAAGTTATACCTAAAAATGCGGAATTTTTCCAAGTCCATTTAATAGCGGTCTATGAACTTGTCCTTTAGGAATCTATCTAACCCCTTTTTAAACTCCGTCAAGCTAACCGCCCGTACCACGTTCTCCGGCAACGAATTCCAGAGTCTAATTACACGTTGGGTGAAGAAAAATTTTCTCCGATTCGTTTTAAATTTACCACACTGTAGCTTCAACTCATGCCCTCTAGTCCTAGTATTTTTGGATAGCGTGAACAGTCGCTTCACATCCACCCGATCCATTCCACTCATTATTTTATACACTTCTATCATATCTCCCCTCAGCCGTCTCTTCTCCAAGCTGAAAAGCCCTAGCCTTCTCAGCCTCTCTTCGTAGGAAAGTCGTCCCATCCCCACTATCATTTTCGTCGCCCTTCGTTGTACCTTTTCCAATTCTACTATATCTTTTTTGAGATACGGAGACCAGTACTGAACACAATACTCCAGGTGCGGTCGCACCATGGAGCGATACAACGGCATTATAACATCCGCACTCCTGGACTCCATACCCTTCCTAATAACACCCAACATTCTATTCGCTTTCCTAGCCACAGCAGCACACTGAGCAGAAGGTTTCAGCGTATCATCGACGACGACACCCAGATCCCTTTCTTGATCCGTAACTCCTAACGCGGAACCTTGCAAGACGTAGCTATAATTCGGGTTCCTCTTACCCACATGCATCACTTTGCACTTGTCAACATTGAACTTCATCTGCCACTTGCACGCCCATTCTCCCAGTCTCGCAAGGTCCTCCTGTAATCGTTCACATTCCTCCTGCGACTTGACGACCCTGAATAATTTTGTGTCATCGGCGAATTTAATTACCTCACTAGTTATTCCCATCTCTAGGTCATTTATAAATACATTAAAAAGCAACGGACCCAGCACAGACCCCTGCGGGACCCCACTAACTACCCTCCTCCACTGAGAATACTGGCCACGCAATCCTACTCTCTGCTTCCTATCTTTCAACCAGTTCTTAATCCATAATAATACCCTACCTCCGATTCCATGACTCTGCAATTTCTTCAGGAGTCTTTCGTGCGGCACTTTGTCAAACGCCTTCTGAAAATCCAGATATACAATATCAACCGGCTCCCCATTGTCCACATGTTTGCTTACCCCCTCAAAAAAATGCATTAGATTGGTGAGGCAAGACTTCCCTTCACTAAATCCGTGCTGACTTTGTCTCATCAGTCCATGTTTTTGTATATGCTCTGCAATTTTATTCTTAATAATAGCCTCCACCATCTTGCCCGGCACCGACGTCAGACTCACCGGTCTATAATTTCCCGGATCTCCTCTGGAACCCTTCTTAAAAATCAGAGTAACATTGGCTACCCTTCAGTCTTCCGGTACTACACTCGATTTTAGGGACAGATTGCATATTTCTAACAGTAGCTCCGCAAGTTCATTTTTTAGTTCTATTAATACTCTGGGATGAATACCATCAGGTCCCGGTGATTTACTACTCTTCAGCTTGCTGAACTGACCCATTACATCCTCCAAGGTTACAGAGAATTTGTTTAGTTTCTCCGACTCCCCCGCTTCAAATATTCTTTCCGGCACCGGTGTCCCCCCCCAAATCCTCCTCGGTGAAGACCGAAGCAAAGAATTCATTTAATTTCTCCGCTACGGCTTTGTCCTCCTTGATCGCCCCTTTAACACCATTTTCGTCCAGCGGCCCAATCTTTGGCCGGTTTCCTGCTTTTAATGTATCTAAAAAAAATTTTACTATGTATTTTTGCTTCCAACGCTAATTTCTTCTTCTTCTTCTTCTTCGATTTCGGTTGGGAACTCAGCACTTTCAGTACCTTTTGGCCTCGCATCTGCGCCCAGAGTCTTCACAAAGTGCTTGGCAGTTGTTGCAGCATCGCTACGCAGACTGGGAGTGCATGTGTTCCTTTATCTCGATGATTGGCTGGTGAAGAGCACCTCGGAGGCAGGGGCTCTACAGTCTATGCAGATGACTATTTGAGTGCTAGAGCTACTGGGGTTTGTAATCAATTATCCCAAGTCCCACCTTGTCCCGGTACAGAAATTGGAGTTCATTGGAGCTCTGTTGGACACACTGATGTCGCGAGCTCATCTTCCCCAGGCAAGGGCAGACAGTCTCCTGGCCCTAGTGTCCTTGGCTCGAGCGTCTCAACAGATCACAGCTCGGCAGATGTTGAGACTTTTAGGGCACATGGCCTCCACGGTTCATGTGACTCCCATGGCACGCCTACATATGAGATCAGCTCAATGGACCCTAGCTTCTCAGTGGTGCCAGGCCACGGGGTGTCTAGAGGATGTAATCTATCTCTCCACCGCGTTTTGCAGATCCCTTCAGTGGTGGACCATTCGATCCAATCTGACCTTGGGACGTCCATTCCAAATTCCTCAGCTGCAGAAAGTGCTGACGATGGATGCATCCCTTCTAGGATGGGGAGCTCATGTAGATGGACTTCACACTCAAGGAGTTTGGTCATTTCAGGAAAAACATCTTCAGATAAACCTCCTGGAATTACGAGCGATCTGGAATGCTCTAAAGGTTTTCAGAGATCGGCTGTCCATTCAAATCATTTGAATTCAGACAGACAACCAGGTTGCGATGCATTACACCAACAAGCAGAGGGGCACCGGATCTCACCTTCTGTGTCAGGAAGCCATCAAGATGTGGCTTTGGGCGCATCATCACGGCATGCTTCTCCAAGCCGCGTATCTGGCAGGCGTCAAAAACAGTCTGGCCGACAGGTTGAGCAGGATCATGCAACCTCCCGAGTGGTCGCTGAATATGGGCGTTGTCCACAAGATCTTCCAAGTGTGGGGCACTCCCTCGGTGGATCTTTTCGCCACTCAAATCAATCACAAGGTCCCTCAGTTCTGTTCCAGACTACAAGCCCACGACAGACTAGCGTCAGATGCTTTTCTCCTTCATTGGGGGACAGGTCTTCTGTATGCGTATCCTCCCATACCTCTAGTAGGGAAGAGTTTGCTGAAACTCAAGCAAGACCGTGGAACCATGATTCTGATTACACCTTTTTGGCCCCGTCAAATCTGGTTCCCTCTTCTTCTGGAGTTGTCCTCCAAAGAACCGTGGAGATTGGAGTGTTTCCTGACTCTCATCACACAGAATGAAGGGTCGCTTCTGCATCCCAGCCTCCAGTCTCTGGTTCTCACGGCCTGGATGCTGAGAGCTTAGAGGTTGCCTCTTTAGGTCTGTCGGAGGGTGTCTCCCGAGTCTTGCTTGCTTCCAGGAAAGATTCCACGAAAAAGTGTTATTCTTTCAAATGGAGGAGGTTTGCCATCTGGTGTGACAGCAGAGCCCTAGATCCCTTTTTTTGTCCTACACGGACCCTGCTTGAATACCTTCTACACTTATCAGAGTCTGGTCTCAAGACCAACTCCGTAAGGGTTTACCTTAGTGCAATCAGTGCTTACCATCAAGGTGTAGAAGGTCAGCCTATCTCTGGACAGCCTTTAGTTGTTCGTTTCATGAGAGGTTTGCTTTTGTCAAAGCCCCCAGTCAAACCTCCACCAGTGTCATGGGATCTCAACGTTGTTCTCACCCAGCTGATGAAAGCTCCATTTGAGCCACTGAATTTCTGCCATCTGACGTATTTGACCTGGAAGGTCATTTTCTTGGTGGCTGTTACTTCAGCTCGTAGAGTCAGTGAGCTCCAAGCCCTGGTAATACGTGCACCTTATATTAAATTTCATCATAATAGAGTAGTCCTCCGCACTCACCCTGAGTTCTTGCCGAAGGTGGTGTCGGAGTTCCATCTGAACCAGTCAGTTGTCTTGCCAACATTCTTCCCCTGTCCTCATACCTGCCCTGCTGAGGACAAGTTGCACACCTTGGACTGTAAGAGAGCATTGGCCTTTTACGTGGAGCGGACAAAGTCCTATCGACAATCCGCCCAGCTGTTTGTATCTTTTAATCCCAACAGGAGGGGAAACGCCATCAGAAAACACACCATCTCCAATTGGCTAGCTGATTGCATTTCCTTCACATTCCCAAGCTGGGCTGATTCTAGAGGGCCATGTCACGGCTCACAGTGTTAGAGCCATGGCTGCGTCAGTGGCTCACTTAAAGTCAGCCTCCATTGAAGAGATTTGCAAGGCTGCAAACGTGGTCATCAGTCCACACATTCACATCTCACTACTGCCTTCAGCAGGATACCTGACGCGACAGTCGATTTGGGCAGTCGGTGCTGTAGAATCTGTTCGGGGTTTAGAATCCAACTTCACCCTCCTAGGCCCATTTTCTGCCCTGTTACAGGCTGCACTCTCACTTAGTTGTGTTTCTTTTCAGGTCAATCTCGGTTACGTCCTCACCGTTGCAAGGCCCAATTGACCAATGTTTGTTATTTTGAATGAGCCTGGGGGCTAGGGATACCCCATCAGTCAGAATATTGAGCCTGCTTGTCCTCTGAGAAAATGAAGAGACATACCTGTAGCAGGTATTCTCCGAGGACAGCAGGCTCAATATTCTGACAACCCTCCCTCCTCCCCGTTGGAGTTGTTTCAGTTATATGTTTTGCTTTTTATTAAACTGAGTAGTGCACGAGTGGGTGAATCGGCCCACGCGACAGAACGTTCCAGAGGATTCCTTTGCTTTTGAAGTTTCTTCCGGTCTCCTGGGCCATTGCGGACGACAACCCATCAGTCAGAATATTGAGCCTGCTGTCCTCGGAGAATACATGCTACTGGTATGTATCTTCATTATTCAGTCCTCCATTTAACTAACAAAGATTTCTGTCCGCTGTCACCATCCAACAAGTTTATCTCCTTTTTTAATTTTTTGTTTATTCTCCCTTGTTTACACAGTTTCTCCCATGCATTACCATCATCTTTTCCTCTTCATATCCCTTCAATCTACCAAGTCAACCAAAGTGGTCAATGGTAGATCTTCACCAACCCCTCAGGGCTTTCATGCTTCTATTAAGGGACAGAAAATTTTTTTTTCATGCTGTATACCCATTCTTCCCTCCCTCCTGGTAACAATGACTAATTCTGCTCATCTCTTACATTTCTAAGAATTCTGCAACCAATTTCATACGTAGTTTGGTATGGCTATTATGTTTACATTTTTATCTAGAAAATTGTTTCCGAGATTATTTAATATAAATGGAATGTTCTTATTTTCTTTATTTAAAAACATTTATATCCTGTATAATCTGCAAGTCTGAGTGGGTTCTTAACTGTTTTTGTAGGAATCCCATACTAGATAGCTCTGACTAGGCTAATTTCGTAGTTCAGTAATTTATTTCAGACTTTGTAGTGTAGAGATGTGCTTTCATTTTCAAATGACATGAAAACAATAATGTTTGATTCATTGTGTTTTCAAAAGAGAAACAATGGAAAAAAAATTACATTTTGTTGGTTTTATTTATTTTTTTGTTAGTATGCATTAAAACAAAATCAGCAACCATATGGGACGAGTAAAGAATACCCTGTGCCAAAATCCCAGAGTAACAACATTTTGCAAATTGAAAGCTATCTTAAGTCATCTCTCCACCTCAACAGTTTCTCTCTGTGTTGCATTCCATCCCAACAGCTAAACCCCCTACTACTCATAACCTCACCCCCACCCTTCAAACTTGCCTCTGATCAGCTTTTACATGCCCCTTCCACTGATGTCTCCCATTCTCCCCACCTCCAAGACCCATCAAACTTACCCTAACCTGTTAATTGATTGGAAAGGGATAGCAGTGATCCCCAGCCACTCCCATTCTGCCGGTATCATATTCCAAAATGGCATAAACTAACTGAAGTCTTTGTAATATGTGTTTCTTTTTAAACATCATATACAGACAAAGTAGTTGTTCTTTCATATACCCTTAGCCCCAGATCTATTCATGTGTAACACTATAAAATAAATCAGCAATTGGTCCTAATATATAAGAAGGTATTATTGTTTGAAACAAACATTTAAATACGTAAGGTAAAGTTAAAATATTTGTATTTACATATAAAGAAAAATCTTTATTCTGTATATACTCAGCCACAACTGGACTGACTGTGTGAGATTTACAATGGAAAGATAATAACCTCTTGAACAATTAATACAGGAATATAATGAATTTTGCCTATACTAAGTAGCTAAAACATGTGCAGACTGAGAAATTGCAGGAGAACATATGTTATATGTGGAATGGCATTTTAGAAAGAATGTCTGAATCAGAATATGGATGTCCAAGTCGCTACGTTATATTACATGTATTTTACAGCAGGATCTGCCAACATAGTGGAGGAGTGGCCTAGTGGTTAGAGCACCAGTCTTGCAATCCAGAGGTGGCTGGTTCAAATCCCACTGCTGCTCCTTGTGATCTTGGGCAAGTCACTTAACCCTGCATTGCCTCAGATACAAACTTAGTTTGTGAGCCCTCCTGGGACAGAGAAATATCCAGTGTACCTGAATGTAACTCACCTTGAGCTACTACTGAAAAAGGTGTGAGCAAAATCTAAATAAATAAAAATAACAGCTTCTAAAATACATGAGAAATGGACAACCCGAGTGCTGGTGAAGATCAGCATGAACATTTGTTTTACAAACTGAAATGTTCAAATTATGAATGGGGCAAACAAGGGAATGGCTTTGTGGCAGCATAGCAGCCTTCATATTATAAAACGGCCACATAGATGTCCATGCAGAGCAGAGGGTTAGCCTAATGGTTAGAGAAGTGGGCTGAGAACCAAGGAACCCAGGTTCAAATCCCACTTCAGCTGTTTGTGATTTTTTGTGTGTGTGTGAACTTTTCAGGGTCAGAAAAATACCTGCTGTATCTGAATATGTAAGAAACCTGCAAACCTGAAGGCTGTTGAAGCAGTATACATTTGACTTGATGGAAGGAACAGCCCAGGTCTCTGGTACACAGGCATGAAGCTTCCACTCATTGTCCTTTTGGGCTGATTTTCAAAGGAAGTTATATGTTACCCAGCAGCTAGTGAATGTATGTCTTCCTATCAATTGATTTTTGGCCCTAATATGGAAATGGGTAAAGGGAGGGCAGAGCAAGGGCGAACTGTGATATTATTTGAATAAAGGCGATATTCAGTTGCCATCTGGATAAGTCATAAATTTAGTTTATACCTAAACTACAAATGTATAGTACTGGCACTGTGACTTCATATGTATACAACACTTCTGAATAACATTTATTCAAATGTTGGCTTTTAAATTATTTTCCAAGGACAAGTAGGAGTGCTAAATCCTCATATATGAGTGATGTCATTGATGGAAACTGGCACAGGAAGCACTACCCCAGTAAGCGTTTGGTAGGCTCATGTCCATGCACACTTACTCCTGCCTTCCACTGTCATGTCGGACCTCCTCATACTTGTCTGTGGAGCTGTTAGGACTCTTTTTGAGTTGCTTCAGGGCCAACTTTCGAAAACTTTCACTTTTTCTGTTAGACCTGTTGCTATCATAGGGGTCTTTTTCATGAATTCACAGGTAGTTCCTTAGGGGTTTTTTTTCCCATTGAAGTTCAAATTTTTTTGTATTTTTTCATATTACAGACTGATTTTAGGTCTTGAGCTCCTGCCTGGGGAATTTTTGTCTTTAAGTCGTTTGATTTCGCTGTGGCTATTTTTCTGGATATGTGCCAAAACAAAATCCCCAGCAGCTTCAAGAGGTGTTCCTTGTGCAGCAGGACCATATCCATTACAGATACCCATTCCTGGTGCCTGTAATACCTGGGACTCACCCATGACCTCTCTCGTTGTATTCTCTGTTCACAGATGTCAAAGAGAGGGATTCATAGAACAGAAAAACAGCATTAAAAGCTTTTTGATTGTAAGACCAGTCCACAGACATCAGCATCAGAAACATTGGTCTCCTTGGGTCCAGGAACTTCAGAGGACACAGGTGATGTGTCACTATCAAGAATATCTCGACCACTCGACATTGGACATCTGTAGAACCCATCAGGAGCACTCGACTGATTCCCATCTGATGAAGAGGAAGGATTCAACCTCATCTTTATTGGTGCTGAGGGAACATAATGCAGGACATTGAGCAGAGGCATTGCTCGCCATTGAAGTATGGCACCAAGAGCACCAACCAAAAGGAGCAGATCACATGTCAAGATGGTACAAAATATTTATTCAGTACTGGAGATCTCTTGTTTTAAGTGGATGCTGCCATCTGTATGCAATGATGAAGTACTGCTGGCTTATCTGAATTCGACAGAGTTTTATATGCATAGTTTGATCTCCTTTGCCCCCTGACACAACCTTTCGTTTGGGCGAAATTGGTCCATATTGGGCTTTCTATTGTGTGAGATCGCCTGTGCTGAATGCATATTTTGTTCAGTCTTAGACATAGCCTTTCTGTGGTTACAAGCAAAATTGTTTACATATTATATACAGGTACTTATTTTGTACCTGGGGCATTGGAGAGTTAAGTGACTTGCCCAGAGTCGCAAGGAGCAGCAGTGGGAATCAAACCCAGTTCCCCAGGATCATCTGCTGCACTAACCACTAGGCTACTCCACATGTGATCTGTTCGTTTGATCCCTTGTGGGCTGTCAGCAGTACTTGTGGGGATCCCTCTGCTGTTGTCTACCAAGGCACGAATTCTATGCTTGACGCGTGGAACCATTCATCCTCCATGCTGACGGACCTGAGATCCCAGTTCTGATATGTCCCAAGTGACTCAGGAGAATGTGACCACTCCTGTAGTGTCCATGCCTTTTGTTAATTGCAGACTTCAAAGAGCAGTTCATGCAGAAATTCAAAGAGTAGATGGAGTACTTCTTTGGCAAGATGCTGGCAGCTTTGACATTGTCAGCATTGAAGATAGAGGTGATCCAACTGATACTTGAGACCCATACTCTGCCTGAAAGGGATGCATCAACACTGAGGCAGGCCACATCAATGTCCTTTTCCAATGCTTTGGGGGAAGAAACTCTGTTAAATTCTTGGTGTCTCGAATGCTGTAGAAAACCTGACCCAGCAGTCAGTGGTGTAAGACAGGCAGAGACTTAGACCTCACTAACCGATTTCTTCTATAGATCTGAGTCAAAATGCTCCTTGGATAATGAGGAAGAGCCATGAAACTTCTCAGAGGAGAGCTCTCCACTTAGATCGTTCCCCATCTCATGAGAGATGCAGATCCCCACCAGTGGAGCTGTCTTTCATTGATTTTATTTGGGAGATGGCTTAGATGTTCTCATTTCAGTTAGAAATGGAGACAGAGATCAGGACAGAAGTCTGTGCACAATTAAACTGTGGAATTCTTTGCCAGAGGATGTGGAAAGGCTAGTATTATAGCTGAGTTTAAACTCATTTCTATAGGACAAGTCCATTTATATCTACTAGCTAGGTGGGCTTAAGGAGCACAACCTCTTACTGCTGAGAGTGAGCAAAAGGAAATGGGTTAGACACTTTTTCCATTGACTACTGTCAGAGGCAAGATGTTGGTTTCTATTGGTCTGACTCTATATAGCATTTTTCTGTGTTCCTGTGCATCCAATGGTCATTGTGCCCTTCTGACAGTGACCCAGTACTGTTTTTCCGGTAAACACCAATGTCTGGTATTTATTTTCTGACAATCTGTGTACTTGAGGAAACATCTGTTTGATTAATGTCTGCTGCTTGAATATTTGCTTTAAAGTTCTTATCTATTGATTCAGATATAGATGTATGCATACTACATGCTTATTAGATTCACATTTTATTCTCACTCATATTGACCGAGAAGAATTCCTGTATCTCATGAGAGAGAATAAAGCCCTTAAATAAGAAAAACATGTTGATTTAACTATGTCAGGCACGGTTAGAAGGAAAGGTTTTGCCTTTTTGCGGATGACACAAAGATAACCAATAGAGTTGATACTCTGGAGGGAGTAGAAAGAATGAGAAGGGACCTCCAAGCATTGGAAGAATGGTCAAGGGTCTGACAGTTAAAATGCAATCCCTAAACAAAGCACATAAATAAACAATTATAATATTCATACCATATCCTAAATTAAAATTGAAATTAATCCACTCACACCAATTATACAATCATATAAAATAATATATAGTGTAGCAAGAACGAGCAGAAGGTCTATCGATGTTTATTATTCAGAATGAATTCTACCTTACAAATATGAAGCTAAGTACATTCACAGATGTTAAACTAAAACTTTCTGGTGAAATGGAGTAACAAAACAAGCACAATCCTGCATATATGTGTATGTACTTAGCTTCTTATGTGTTAGGTGGAATTCATTCTGAATAATAAACATTTTTATTTATTGCATTTGTATCCCACATTTTCCCACCTATTTGCGGGCTCAGTGTGGCTTACAATACATTGTGAATTGAACATTGATAGACCTTCTGCTCATTCTTGCTACACTATGAGGCATATTTTCAAAGCACTTAGCCTTCCAAAGTTCCATAGGTTTTTATGGAACTTTGGAAGGCTAAGTGCTTTGAAAATATGCCTCTATGTATTATTTTGTATGATTGTATAATTGGTGTAGGTGGTTTAATTTCAGTTTTAATTTAGGGTATGGTATGAATTATTACTACTACTACTATTTAGCATTTCTATAGCGCTACAAGGCGTACGCAATGATGCACAAACATAGAAGAAAGAATATTATAATTGTTTATTTATGTGCTTTGTTTAGGGGTTAATCATGTGGGGGCACTAGTATATATATGAGCTTTCTCCTTGTTTTGTAGGAATTAGAAGTTAAAATATAATGCCAAAAAGTGCAGAAACCCAAAATAGAGTTTCCAGCTAGGAGGGAGAGAGATTAGTAAGCTCAACTCAGGAGAGAGATCTTGGGGTGATGGTGTCCGACGATTTGAAGGTGAAAAAACAATGCGACAAAGTGGCAGCTGTGTCTAGAAGGATGCTAGGCTGCATTGAGAGGGGTAAAACCAGCAGAAGAAAGGAGGTTTTGATGCCCCTGTACAAGTCTTTGGTGAGGCCCCACTTGGAGAATTGTGTTCCGTTTTGGAGGCCATATTTTGTCAAAGATGTAAAAAGACTTGAGGCGGTGCAAAGAAGAGCTACAAAAATGGTATTGGGTTTGCATTGTAAATCATATGAGGAGAGACTTGCCAACCTGAACATATGTATACCCTGGAGGAAAGGAGAAACAGGGGTGACATGATACAGATGTTCAAATATTTGAAAGGTATTAATCCACAAACAAACCTCTTCGAGAGACGAGAAGCCGGTAGAACTAGAGGACATGAATTGAGGTTGAAAGGGGGCAAACTCATGCATAATGTCAGGAGTATTTTTTCATGGAGAGGGGGGGTAGATGCTTGGAATGCCCTCCTGCAGGAGGTGGTGGAGATGAAAATGGTAAAGGAATTAAAAAAATGTGTGGGATAAGCACAAAGGAATCCTGTTAAAGGATCCACAGAATCTAAATGGAGATTAGGCGGCAACACTGGTAACTGGAAAGAAAAGTCAGTCCTGAGCAGACTTCTACGGTCTGTTCCCTGATCGTGACAATAGGTAATGGATGGGCTGGAGTGTAACTGTTAAGGGGCTTTGACGTGAACTTCAGAAATTTTAGTACAAGAACAGAGCTGGACAGACTTCTACCTGAAAATGGCAAGAAAAGATCAAGAAAGATAAAGTATCACATACCATGTTTGGACAAATTCCTGGAGGAAAAGTCCATAATCTGCTATTGAGACAGACAAGGGGAAGCAACTGCTTGCCCCAGGATTAGTAGCATGGAATGTTGCTGCTAATTGGGTTTCTGCCAGATACTTATGACCTGGCTTGGCCACTGTTTGGAAAATAGGATACTGGGCTAGATGGACCATTGGTCTGACCCAGTATGGCTACTCTTATGTTTTTATGTGTAATGAGTTTATCGTTGACGATACGATACTTTGAAACCCTCTGATCAGTGTGCTGTGGCAGCAAAGAAAGCAGATAGAATGTTAGGTATTATTAAGAAAGGAATGGAAAAGAAAAACGAGGATGTTATAATGCCTTTGTATCGCTCCATGGTGCGACCCATACCTTGAATACTGTGTGCAATTCTGGTCACCACATCTCAAAAAATATATAGTGGAATTAGAAAAGGTACAGAGTAGAGCGACAAAAATGATAAAAAGGGGGTAGGACAACTTCCCTATGAGGAAAGGCTGAAACGGCTTGGGTTCTTCAGCTTAGTGAAAAGACAGCTGAGGGGAGATATAATAGAGGTATATAAAATACTGAGTGGAGTGGAACAGGTGGATGTGAATTGCTTGTTTACTCTTTCCAAAAATACTAGGACTAGGGGGCACGCAATGAAGCTACAAAGTAGTAAATTTAAAATGAATTGGAGAAAATATTTCTTCACTCAGCATGTAATTAAACCGTGGAATTAATTACCAGAGAATGTAGTAACAGCAGTTAGCTTAGTGGGGTTTAAAAAAGGTTTGGGTAGCTTCCTAAAAGAAAATACATAAGCCATTATTAAAATGGACTTGGAAAAATCATAAGTATGTAAGTATTGCCATACTGGGAAAGACCAAAGGTCCATCAAGCCCAGCATCCTGTTTCCAACAGTGGCCAATCCAGATCACAAATACCTGGCAAGATCCAAAAAAAGTACAAAACATTTTATACTGCTTATCCCAGAAATAGTGGATTATCCCCAAGACCATTTAATAATGGTCTATGGACTTTTCCTTTAGGAAGCCGTCCAAACCTTTTTTAACTCCGCTAAGCTAACCGCTTTTACCACGTTCTCTGGCAACGAATTCCAGAGTTTAATTACATGTTGAGTGAAGAATTGTTTTTCTCCGATTTGTTTTAAATTCACTACATTGTAGCTTCATCGCTGCCCCCTAGTCCTAGTATTTTTGGAACGCGTGAACAGACGCTTCACATCTACCCGTTCAACTCCACTCATTATTTTATAGACCTCTATCATATCTCCCCTCAGCAGCCTTTTCTCCAAGCTGAAGAGCCCTAGCCACTTTAGCCTTTCCTCATAGGGAAGTCGTCCCATCCCCTTTATCATTTTCATCGCCCTTCTCTGCACCTTTTCTAATTCCACTATATCTTTTTTGAGATATGGCGACCAGAATTGAACACAATATTCGAGGTGCGGTCGCACCATGGAGCAATACAAAGGCATTATAACATCCTCATTTTTGTTTTCCATTCCTTTCCTAGTAATACCTAACATTCTATTTGCTTTCTTAGCCGCAGCAGCACACTGAGCAGAAGGTTTCAACGTATCGTCGACGACACCTAGATCCCTTTCTTGGTCCGTGACTCCTAATGTGGAACCTTGCATGACGTAGCTATAATTCGAGTTCCTCTTTCCCACATGCATCACTTTGCACTTGCTCACATTAAACGTCATCAGCCATTTAGACGCCCAGTCTTCCAGTCTCATAAGGTCCTCTTGTAATATTTCACAATCCTCCTGCAATTTAACGACTTTGAATAACTTTGTGTGTAATTACCTCACTAGTTACTCCCATCTCTAGGTCATTTATAAATATGTTAAAAAGCAGAGGTCCCAGCACAGACCCCTTGGGAACCCCACTAACTACCCTTCTGCTTATTTCTAGGATAAGCAGCATAAAATGTATTGTACTGGTTTGGGATCTTGCCAGGTACTTGTGACCTGGATTTGACCACTGTTGGAAACAGGATAATGGGCTTGATGGACCTTCGATCTGTCCCAGTATGGCAACACTTATGTACTTATGCTGGGCAGACTGGATGGGCCACACAGTTCTGCCGTCATAGACTTTGGGATCCTTTTACTAAGGTGCACTGAAAAATGGCCTGCGGTAGTGTAGGAGCGGGTTTTTGGCGCGCCTAGAATCATTTTTCAGCGCACCTGTAAAAAAGGCCTTTTTAAAATTTTTGCCGAAAATGAACGTGCGGCAAAATGAAAATTGACGCACGTCCATTTTGGGTCTGAGACCTTACCGCCAGCCATTGACCTAGCGGTAAAGACTCACACGGTAACCAAGTGGTAATGACCAATGTATTTAAAATTCCACTTGGCACGCCTAGCTGACGCGCGTCAGAAAATAAAAAAAATATTTTTCGATGCGCATAGCGGATGTGCGCCAAAAATGAAATAATCACAAGGGCCACGTGGTAGCGGGGCAGTAACTCGGAATTGGCGCACGTTGGATGCGTGTAGGCGCTTAAGCGGCTTAGTAAAAGAAGCCCCTATGTTACTGTGTTAGTTTAACTCTCGATGTACCTTGGGCGATTTCACTGATTTTTACCTATTGGAATCAGCTTTGTTAAATTATTCACATCTCCTTGGTTGGAGGTGATGTGTTTCCTCATGGTATTCCAAATTTGGAACTCCGTGAAAAGCTGTGAAAACTTATACACAAATTCATGTAATAGTATTTGGTCATTTATTAGCTATTCAGATGAAGGTGTTTGCATGACAGTAATTTGGCCTGGCTCTTATTTTAAAAAGCTTATTTACACATGTAAAAAATGACACTTACACATGCATATTTATTTATTTGGATTTTGCTCACACCTTATTCAGTAGTAGTTCTTGGTGAATTACATTCAGGTACATTGGGTATTTCTCTGTCCATGGAGGGCTCACAATCTAATTTTGTACCTGAGGCAATGGAGGGTTAAGTGACTTGCCCAAGATCACCAGGATCAGCAGTGCTTTAACCACTAGGCTACTCCTCCACTCCTATATCATACACATGTAAAATCCGATTTTAGAAAGACAGTTTTCTGTACACATAGACAGTACAATGTGTGGGGTATCTTACTGGTTATCGCCTCACACTTTGAAGGACCCTCCCCATCAGAGCTCCCCCGTTTACAAACATACCCACCTCTGATCATATCCCCCTAAACAAAGACCACTCCCTCAATCACATACCCCTCCCATGGAAGAAAGCCCTGTCCCTATGCTCCCAGTACACCCATGCAGATGTTGAGACTGCTAGGCCATATGGCCTTCACAGTCCATGTGGCTCCCATGGCCTGTCTTCACATGCGATAAGCTCAATGGACCCTAGCTTCCCAGTGGTTTCAGGCTGCAGGGGATCTAGAGGATGCAATCCAGCTATCCACCGATTTCACAATTCCCTTCAGTGGTGGACAATTCGATCCAGTTTGACCTTGGGACGTCCCTTCCAAATTCCTCAGCCACAAAAAGTGCTGACAATGGATGCATCTCTCCTGGGGTGGGGAGCCCATGTAGATGGGCTTCACATTCAAGGAGCTTGGTCCTTCCAGGAGTCAGGTCTTCAGATCAATCTCCTGGAGTTGTGAGCGATCTGGAACGCTCTAAAGGCTTTCAGAGATCGGCTGTCCAATTATTCAATTTCATACAGACAATCAGGTTGCCATGTACTACATCAACAAGCAGGGGGGCACCGGATCTCACCCCCTGTGTCGGGAAGCCGTCCAGATGTGGCTGTGGGCTCGCGCTCACGGCATGCTTCTCCAAGCCACATATCTGGCAGGCGTAAACAGTCTGGCCGACAGGTTGAGCACTCAGACCAATCACAAGGTCCCTCAGTTCTGTTCCAGACTTTTGGCCTACAACAGACTAGCGTCGGATGTTTTTCTCTTTCATTGGGGGAAGGGTCTTCTGTATGCATATCCTCCCATACCTCTGGTGGGGAAGACTTTGTTGAAACTCAAGCAAGACTGCGGAACCATGATTCTGATAGCTCCTTTTTGGCCGCATCAGATCTGGTTCCCTCTTCTTCTGGAGTTTTCCTCCAAAGAACCGCGGAGATTGGAGTGTTTTCCAGCCCTCATTACTCAGAACGAGGGGGCGCTTCTGCATCCCAACCTCCAGTCTCTGGCTCTCATGGCCTGGATGTTGAGGGCACAGACCCTGCTTGAATACCTTCTACATTTATCAGAGTCTGGTCTCAAGACCAACTCCGTAATAGTTCACCTTAGTGCAATTAGTGCTTATCATCAGCGTGTAGAGGGTAAGCCTATCTCTGGACAGTCTTTCGCTTCATGAGAGGTTTGCTTTTGTCAAAGCCCCCTGTCAAACCTCCACCAGTGTCATGGGATCTCAACGTCGTTCTCACCCAGCTGATGAAGCCTCTTTTGAGCCACTGAATTCCTGCCGTCTGAAGTATTTGACCTGGAAGGTCATTTTCTTGGTGGCTGTTATTTCAGCTTGTAGAGTCAATGAGCTTCAAGCCTTGGTAGCCCATGCTCCCTATACTAAATTTCATCATAACAGAGTAGTCCTCCGCACTCACCCTAAGTTCTTGCCGAAGTGGTGTCGGAATTCCATCTGAACCAGTCAATTGTCTTGCCAACATTTTTTCCCCATCCTCATACCCGCCCTGCTGAACGTCAGTTGCATACATTGGACTGCAAGAGAGCATTGGCCTTCTACGTGGAGTGGACAAGCCCCTTTAGACAGTCCGCCCAAATGTTTGTTTCTTTTGACCCCAACAGAAGGGGAGTTGCTGTCGGGAAATGCACCATTTCAAATTGGCTAGCAGATTGCATTTCTTTCACTTACGCCCAAACTGGGCTGACTCTTGAGGGTCATGTCACGGCTCATAGTGTTTGAGCCATGGCAGCGTCAGTGGCCCACTTGAAGTCAGCCGCTATAGAAGAGATTTGCAAGGCTGCGACGTGGTCTTCAGTCCACACATTCACATCTCACTACTGCCTTCAGCAGGATTCCCGACGCGAAAGTCGGTTTGGGCAGTCGGTGCTGCAGAATCTGTTTGGGGTTTAGAATCCAACTCCACCCCCCTAGGTCCTTTTTGTTCTGTTCCAGGCTGCACTCTCTGTTAGATGTTTCTTCATAGGTCAATCCTTGTTATGTCCTCGCCGTTGCGAGGCCCAGTTGACCTTTCTTTGTTGTTTTGAGTGAGCCTGGGGGCTAGGGATACCCCAGTTGTGAGAACAAGCAGCCTGCTTGTCCTTGGAGACAATGAAGATACATACCTTTAGCAGGTATTCTCCAAGGACAGCAGGCTGATTGTTCTCACATACCCGCCCGCCTCCCCTTTGGAGTTGTCTTTTCCTTCTTTGCTTTGTTATCAAACTAACGGGACTCTTGCATGACGGGCGGGAAGCTGATGGCTGCGCATGCACGGTGCGCGCGCCTGCTTGCGCTCGAAGGATCTAGCAAACTTTTGTTGCTAGGAAGATTTCCGATCATCGGGGCTGCCGTGGATGTCACCCAGTCTTGAGAACAATCAGCCTGCTGTCCTCAGAGAATACCTGCTACAGGTATGTATCTTCATTTTTCTGTGTTGTGTAGGGGACGGAAACCTGACTGAGATTCGTGTAGAATTGAGAATTTATTTATATATTCTGTGAGTTGTTTGGCTACCATGCTTTCCATCAGTTTGTCTGACATTGGGATGGATGCTACTGGACGGTAGTTAGTGATTTCAATTTGTTTTTATCATGGAGTCCTTTGGTATCGGGGTGAGTAGAATATTGCCATTTTCCTTAGGGAAGAGACCTCGTTGAAGCATATAATTTAGGTGGGATGGGAGGTCTGTTATGAAGCATTCGGGCGGATTTCAGTAGGTAGTTGGGACGTGTCTAGTTTGCAGTGAGTGTTGGAGAACCTGCTGATCGCCTGCGCAACTATATCGACGGTGAGGAGGTCGAAGTTTAACCAGATTCGGTCAGCCGGGTATCCTCCATTAGTTGGGTCCAGTTCATTAAAGAAGTAATCAATGTCAGTGTTGTCGTGAGGTAGTGTGTTGCTTAGGTTTATAATTTTTTCATAGACGTACTTGGCAAGTTTGTCTGCGGATGGAATGGCTGTTTTTGTTGTTGTGACCAAGTTGGTGTCTAGGAGTTTGTTCATGAGTTGGTATAATTAGTTTTTTCAGTTCGTCGTTGAACCATGATATCGAGTTATTCTTACGTGATGTTTTTGTTCGTAGAGGTGCTATTTCGTCTAGTATGTGTTTACATCTTTTGTCCCATTCCAAGAGATAATGTATGGAATCTATTTGTGTTGCCCATTCATTGTTGTAAAGCAGTTGCCAGAATGTTTTCGTGTCTACATGACCTCTTGTTTTGTAGGGTGTGTTTTCTGTCATTTTGAGCCCTTCAGCCTCGCACTGGCGCCTATTTTACAAAAGTCTGCTCCCCCTGATGTCAAAACCTGGCTACGCCTCTGCTTAGAACTACCTGCATAAGTTCATAGTGTTCATAATTTGGTTGCATGAAAAACATGTAACTTATTTGCAAAATGTGTGTGTGTGTGTAACCCTAACTTGCAGGAACACCTTAACGCTGTCCTGCTCTACAGACCACCAGGCAATTGGCAAGACTCCCAAACACACTTCATGGACTTTATCTCAAACACTTGCGTCTCTACCTCAAATCTTATCATAATAGGAGATATCAACCTGCACCTTGAAGATCTCAACTCAACAAGCACCCTAGAATGTGAAGATTTCCTACAACTATGGGAGTTTCACAGGACAAACACGCAGCCAACTCGCATCAAAGGACACACACTAGAGATTGTCACACACAAATTTGATCCAGACTTGAACCTCATACTAACAGACACAAAGTGGACACTCGCACCGTGGTCCGATCATTATAAAGTAAACATCTCCCTCCAATGGCGTACGAAAAACTCGCCGAACAAACAAGAACGGAAAACCTACACCACGAGAGGAAAAATAGATCCGGTAATATTCTGGCAACAAACCTACTATAACGAATAGACAATAAAAACAGATACAATCCAATTCCTCCTAGAATGGGACGACAGATGCAGATCCATATTAGACAAGATAACTTCAATCCAAACCAGAACCTCACGTAGGAAGAATTGAATACCATGGTTCAATGAAGAACTGAAAATAACTTAAAACACAAGTTAGAAGGTTAGAACGAGCATGGAATAAAAAGGAAGACGAGCCCACACTTAATGCCTGGAAACAACTCCAAAGAAAATACAAATATACCATAAGACAAACAAAAAGATTACATTACAAAACTATAATTGGACCAAACTTCAAGGACACACACAAACTCTTCCAACTCGTGAATAAACTACTAGATATTACACCAGTCACAACCAACAGTAAAGATGCACCAGGAGCAGACAATCTCGCGAGATACTTCAATGAGAAAATCGTACAACTACGACTTAAGATACCTGCCAGTACCATCGACCATGCTGAACTCCTTGACTGTCTAGACTCAGACCCTGGCATTTACCCAGCAGACAGAACCTGGACCAACTTCGAGATATTACCAGAGGATATCATCTCCCAAATGCTCAAAAGATTTGCCAAATCTCATTGCAAACTAGACATATGTCCAAACAACATTATGACATCAGCACCTCGACAATTTATAACAGACATAACGAAACACTTGAACTACGTGTTACAAAATGGACTCTTCCCGAAGGAGAACAGAAATATTCTACTCACCCCCATCCCCAAAGACGCAAAGAAAAGCGCCAGTGAACTAACCAACTACAGGCCAGTAGCATCCATTCCATTATTAACCAAAATAACGGAAGGGTTGGTGACCAAACAACTCACAAGCTATCTAAACAAATTCTCAATACTCCATGACTCCCAGTCAGGATTTCGGTCTAACCACAGTACTGAAACAGTACTAGTTACCCTCATGACTAAATTCAAACAAACGATCGCAACAGGAAAGAACATACTACTTCTACAATTCGACATGTCAAGCGCTTTTGACATGGTTGATCATAGAATATTACTACATATCCTTGAATACTTCGGAATTGGAGGCAATGTTCTCAATTGGTTCAAGGGATTCCTAACCACACGATCATATCAAGTGACATCCAACTCGACCACTTCAGCCACATGGATACCCGAATGCGGAGTCCCACAGGGATCCCCCCTATCACCGATCCTATTCAACTTAATGATGATACCCTTAGCCAAACTACTATCAAACCAAAACTTTAACCCATACGTTTACGCAGACGACGTAACGATTTACATCTCATTTAAACAAGATTTAAAGGAAATTTCCAACGACATCAACCAAAGTCTCCATATCATGCATTCATGGGCGGATGCTTTTAGATTGAAACTTAATGCAGAAAAAACCCAATGCCTAATACTCGCATCTCAACATAACAAGAACAAATTCACAGCCATTAACACACCAAATCTGAACCTTCCTATTTCGGACACCCTAAAAATTCTTGGAGTTACCATCAATCAACACCTAACACTCCAAAGCCATGCGAAAAACACAACCAAGAAGATGTTCCACTCAATGTGGAAATTAAAAAGAGTAAGACCTTTCTTCCCAAGGAATGTTTTCCGTAATCTGGTACAATCAATGGTGCTCAGTCATCTAGATTACTGCAACACACTCTATGCCATCTGTAAAGAGCAAATAATCAAGAAACTTCAGACAGCCCAGAACACTGCAGTCAGACTCATATTCGGCAAAACAAAATATGAAAGTGCCAAGCCCCTACGAGAAAAACTACACTGGCTCCCACTCAAAGAAAGCATCACGTTCAAAATTTGCTCCCTAGTTCACAAAATCATTCATGGAGATGCACCAGCCTACATGTCAAACCTGATAGACTTACCACCCAGGAATGCCAAAAGATCATCCCGCACATTCCTTGATCTGCACTTCCCTAACTGCAAAGGTCTAAAATACAAAGTAATGCACGCATCAAACTTCACCTACTTAAGCACACAGTTATGGAACGCACTGCCGCGCAACTTAAAAATGACCTATGAACTAACGAACTTCCGCAAACTACTGAAGACCCATCTCTTCAGCAAGGCTTACCACAAAGGTCAACCGATGTGAATATACATAAATCCTCCACGTGTAGTTAGAAATGTCTTATAATATCTGCTTGTCATACTACTATTATGTCTTATCATTATCATGTTACCAAACATTTTCTGTAACACTAAATGCCTATTTATCTATTATATTTCCACTATCCATGATGTATTGTAAGCCACATTGAGCCTGCAAAGAGGTGGGAAAATGTGGGATACAAATGCAGTAAATAAATAAATAACTAGCATATTTACTTAATGTAAATTTTATTTTGAAAATGATAAAAAATTTAAAAAAAAATAACTAGCATTTTTTACGCACTTCAAACGCTGGAAGTTGTGTACATCTTTTCCACAGGGAAGGTGATTTTCAAAGCCACTTCTGCTTTACCACCAAAATGGGCTTTTGCAGAATTGACTGTGCGATGTGCAGCTAGAAGTATGAGCATACAGCATGTACTTGTGCATATTTTAACCACAGTGAGCAGAAGTGTTTGGGGTGGGGGAAGGTTAATGGGTATGCACAATAAAAGAACACATGGTGTAAATATATGGACATAGCTTTCCTTGGGGAATTTTCAAAACAAAAATACATGCAACTGGCGTACTTAGTGAAAAATACATATGCACCTTTGGTTAATGTCCACAGTTATAGCATATTCTCTATAATCTACTTTCAAGGCCATATTTTACAGGTACCTTGTGTTTGGAATTGTTTTGTGCTTAACTTGTCAAGAGCATTACTGAAAATATTCCCTTTCATCTGTAAATGCTTCATAAATCACAGGAGAATGTTAACTTTGTGTTTCTGTTTTTGGTTTTAGGTGGAAGTTAAGCCATATGTCTTGGATGATCAGTTGTGTGATGAATGTCAAGGGGCTCGTTGTGGTGGAAAGTTTGCTCCATTTTTCTGTGCTAATGTTACCTGTCTGCAGTATTACTGTGAATATTGCTGGGCTGCTATCCATTCTCGTGCTGGCAGGGAGTTCCACAAGCCCCTGGTAAAGGAAGGAGGTGATCGCCCGAGACATATCTCATTCCGCTGGAACTGAACAACTGCTGCAGGGCTCATATGCAGGCATCCCCAAAATAAGTGCACTCTTCTGGTATTCTCAAGTTTGCCTCCCCCAACATCTCTGACCTAGCATGTCCTTTTGTAGTAGTCTGTATTTTAATAATAGTATAATGGAAGAATGACCTATAACATAGGTATTTTGTAGATTCTGGTGTCATTGAAAACTGTATTGGAACTCCTTTTTGTATTGATATCATTCTGTTGCATGCGAGTTTCACTCTGACTTTATTTAAACCAAGAGAGCAGAGAGACTTCTTGCAATACTTTCTTCTAAAAGAGGAGAGCAAAAACAAGTACGAAAATATTGAAGAAGAGAGAAACGAAATAAAAGTATTTTGTGTGATTTAGTTATGATTATTAACAAGGAAAAGTACATAAGAATGTGTATATTAAAATAACCATACACACCACCACCAGAATAACCCTATGGGGGTAGTTCTCTAAGTAGCTGCCTAGTTTCAGACAGTAGGAGGGTGCATAAATGGTGGTATTCTAGTCAATTGCACATGTAAATGACCTCTTATACAATGGGGCTTATTTTCAAAGCATAGGTTACTATGTAGCTATGTAAGTCTAAATGCTTTGAAAATATGCCTCCATACCAGCTAGCAGAAAAGTGTCATGCTTTTATGTCATGTACTTTGCCAGTGGGTGTGTGCATGAGTGGAACTTGGGCGGAGCATGCATATTAAATGCCTGCATCTGGATATACTAGCTATAGGGCTGTATTAAGTGATCACTCCCAGATCTATGCATGTTCTCTGCCACTTCTGTAAAGAAAAGAAAAAGTGCTTACTTTACTTCATAGAATAGGCTTAAAATAAGCCCCATAACCAGCGCCTGTAGTAGGCACCCTGTTAAAGAACTACCCACCCCCCCCCCCCCCCCATCTGTCTAATGTGACACAGGTTTTCCCTGGGGAGATTTTATTTACTGTTCCTTTTGTCTTTTTCTCTGTTTTCTCAAAAATGGAATTAGTGAGAAATTCCCTGTTAACAGGAAAGAACATGTTGGAGTGACAGCGAGCAGATGAGCAAGGTTAAGGTAGCATCCATTGTAAATGAGCTTCTGCTTGGGGTTTGGTTTGATTTCATTTTCAGTGGATTTTGAGAATAGTTTCAGCATGCCTCCAAAATATAACCATCGATATAAGACAAACAAACAATTACTAATCTAGGTAGAGCTTAAAATATTTTAATTAAAGTAATTACATAATAAAAAATCATTTGAAGAATGTAAGCATTGTGTAAAGATACTACTGAAGGGAGAGCACTTGTTTATTTTTTAAAAAGGTAAAAAGAACTAAGTTACCCAATTATAATCCCTGAGATCCTACCAAAGTTAGAATAATTAGATGACTAGTAGAAGACTGGCATTTTCTCTCCTAAGGAACAGATGTATAGATTTTATTTTTGATGTTTATATATCTATATATCTATATCTCTCTCTATATATATATCTGTGTATATATATATATATATATATATGTGTGTGTGTGTATCCTAATTTACTAACCTCCATCAGGTGTCAGCCTTTGCTCTCCATTTTGACATCTAAAACCTACAGATACCTCAAGGATAATATCTTGATTTAAAGTCTAGTAATCCACTGTAACAATAACAACAGACATAAAAATTGGCTGCTAATTTATTTACTTCTTAGTGTTAACTCAGCTTTGTAATCTCTCATCTTCTTGTCCAATAGAGAACTCAACAGAGGGAAAAAAATTAAAGTAGTCTGAAGGCGTTTTTTGCACCATCTCTCGAAGCTCAAAATCTTTGCAAATCTGCGTATATGTAGTTTACTCTTCCTGTAGAAAACAAGAAATCTTGTTTTCAGGACTTAGCATGGAACAATGAACAGCAAGTGTCAGGTGTGCTAAGCAAATGCATGGTTTTATTCAAAATAAACTGTAGCTTGAAAACCATAGCTCAGTACATCCAACTGCTTCATGAGAACACTGTTCAGAATGATCAGTGGAAGCCCTTGTTAAAGTATATTTGCTTGCTTCTCTTCCCCCTCCTTTCAAAATAATGACCTTTATGTATGCCTACATGTGTACACATATTCATATATGGTATGAGTAAAGTGAAAATGGTAAATGAGAACAGCAACTGAAGAATCCAGTGAATAATGTCACCAGTTTCTGGATAATATTCACACTATCCAAATTCCTCACTTCACCCATGTATTTTGGATATTCTGATATATATTCTCTTAATAATGTCCCAGTCATTTTAAAGTAGTTGTGTAGCAGTGTCCAAAATTAAATCCTTTTGGAGGGGCAATCTTCTAAACTATCATACTACCACTGCCACAGGCTGTTGGAAACCAAAGACTTGCCTCAGCACTGTTGCTGGTGACATACCACTTCTGTGGCCCACTGGTTATCTTCATAGAAGCAGTTTATTTTTCTCCTTTCAATACAGGCTTTAATGAACTGTGCTTTTGTAAGTTCCAAAGGTCAAAATGGAGACATTTGCTGTCAAATAGTCAAGTAGAAAAAGGGACCTGCTCTTTAATGAAATTCCCAAGGGCACTGAATCAGTCAGTCAAGCAAGTGGAGGGTGCTCTTCTGTAGCTTGTCAGGGATTTGTTGTTATTTTCTGTAGTACGTAATTCTAGTTGATATGTTAATTCAAAAACTTTTTTTAAACATTTTGTTTTCAAAATGCTTGTAGGTGGCTTGGAATGTGCTACTTTGCCATTTCTAGCAGTAAACAGGTGTGATACGTTAACATTACAAGAAAATAACACTGTTTAAGAACTAGCATTGGAAGAATAATTTTCCCTTTGTACATGACCTGCTGAATTTCGGTACAGTGTTTTTGTAGCTAACTTATTTTGTCATGCACATAATGTATATTTGTTATGCACTACTTTTGTATATCTTGTTTTTCCAACAGTGAGCATTTTTAGGCACACTTTTCACTGACGGATATCTCTTTATGCAATACCTCAATTTTTCATATTGCAGAGAGTAGCTTTTTGTACTTTTATTACTAAGAGATCTTCATATAGTTCATTTTTTAATATAAATAATTTTAATAAATTTTATTTTCTTATATTCTGCTTTTTATACATTTCAGTGCTCTGCATACATTTTGAATTATGGATGTTGGGCACTGGTGATGCTCTTTTAGAATCTGCAGAGAAAAGGAAGCATGTTACTTAAACATCTTCATCCAGCACTGGCTATTTGGTGTGTATTTAATTTTAAGAAGTAGTACTGCTAATGTACAGTTAAAAAAAGCATGAAAGCAACAAATTACAGTTTCATTAGCCCCTTAATTACAGTACATAAATGTAGTATAGACATTTAAAAGCAAAGCAACATAATGAAGAAAATGTTGACTGCTTCTTATTACATTTTTAAACAACAAAAGCATACACAGTTGCAGATGTTTTTGGTAAGTGTTTAGCCATTTTTAAATATTAGCTAAATTGATGTTAGGTGTTTGGAGAAAATGTCTACTCTTTTAAGAATTAAATTATTAATAACAAAGTAAAGAGAATGGCCAAGTGCCTGATGTGTAATGTTAGTATGCATGACTAATGTACGAAAATTGTTATTCTGCTAATATTCACTTGTGATTGTGTAACAAGCGTGTTTACAGACTGTTTGGTAACACTGATATTTACTGGGCAGAAACAGACATGCATTACTCTGAACTTAACATGGCTTTTCGATGACATTGACGCTGTCCTGTAACTCAAAATGAATCCCTTTAGTAGTGAACATTGCTGTGATCATTCACTCTTAGGAGTGAGTCTTGACTCTCTTTTTTTAATGAAGAGCGCCCTTTATGCTGGGCACTTACCAGGCAGAACAAGTAATTTGTATATGCTCCTCAGCTTACACTTTAATTTCACATTCTGCCCTTATTTTGTAGATATCATGCCTAAGAGTATAATTAAGACTCTGCAACGGGTGGTGTCTCTCCTAACTGAGAATTTTCCCTTCTCGGTCTCCCTTTCCTGAGAGAGCATGCACCACTCCATTTCTTTGTATCATTGTGGTTGTGGCTTTTTGTGGGTGACATTTCATTGTACAAATGCACCACTCACTATCTACACCAAATGCCAGGCTATAAATAATAGTTTGAAATTGCACTCTTCAAGTGATACAGAAGTGATGTGACTAGATGTGTTGAGTTTGTATTTTCACTTGATACAGCTTAGCTGAAGGGTGATAAGGACACAGGAGGGAAATAACTGGAGGGTCTGTGATGACATAGTACAAAGGGAAAACAGAACAGACTTGGTGAGCAAAAAGCTCTTTACCTGCCAACAACTGCTGTGCTACCATGACATGAATCTCCCCTATTGTAGACCAAGCTTTCTTGAGGTTGATGAGTTCATCGTAAAAGGGTTCTAATGTAATGTATTTCACGTGTAATCTGTGATTTTCAGATTTCATGATGGCAGTGCTCATAATGTGGAAATGAACTTGAAATCTCTCGTTTTTGGATGTGTATTTGGCACACAGTTACAGAGTAAATACAGGGTTAGTTTTGCACTGTAAAGTAGTGTTACTGATTATTTTATATGTAATGGAACCCCACTGCCTCATGCTTTGGCATAGTATATTCTTCTCCATACACAGACCTCTGCAGAATACAAATTAAAACTTGCAGTGATTGAATTTAGCATTTTATAAGGATGCTGTTGGAAAGACTTGATAATTCACCATTTTATTTTAGTTTTTGTTTTGAAGAGTTAAGCCTTCTGTTAAAAGGTGATTTAAAACTTGAATGTGATAAATTGTGGCAAGTTTAACTTCAAGTTCTTATGTGCAATACTTATTTCTGACTTTTGGAAGATCTTTGCAGTGTAATTCTTTATCATTTTTAATTACAGACATTTAAAAATGTCGGTTTTCTACTGTTCTAGTACTCCTCTTTCTTGCTGGTGTTTCTAAAGAAAAGAATCAGAAATCAAACTTTCTACTAATATAAAACTGAGATTATTTTTAAAAAAAATGGAATAAAAGAGGTTTTGGTCATTTGCTTTATTTTATTACCTTATTTTCAAGCTACTGTGATTGATAGCATTGTAAGAATTGGGACAATATTGTATTCAGCTGTTTTATTTTTTATATTTTAAAATTTAAAAGTAAAATTAGTTTTTATAATTTTCATCAGATTTTTGTTATATTTTTTTGGAAGTGAAACTTTTAACAAGTGGGTGTCTGGTTTTTACTAATCCCTAATTTTTTTTTTCCAATGTATTGCTTATATTATCAGAAGGAAAAGTTATTTATGTCATTTATTAATTGTACTATGTGGCTGAATTTCCATTTAGTTTTTACTGTGTATGGGGAGGTTATAGTATTTATTATAGCATTTTAAATAAAGATAATTCATTTTTTATTAAAGTCATTTTCACGTTTTAAGTTCATATTTTTGTATGTTCTACTCTAATTAAGTTATATAACACAAAAGTTCATTTTTTAAAGAGTTAATTTGTTGAAGTGCTAGTGGAAAATTAATGTTATTAAATAGTTTGCAAATGACTATTTATACCAGTATGCATATAATTTTTAAATATTTGTAATGTGAGATGTTGAATGAATAAAACTTTTAACGCAAGATTCTTTTAAATGTGTTTTTATTGTGAATGCAGTGAAACCGTTACATTTTTTGCCACTGACATCCTTATTTAGTGGTTAGTGCAGTGGCCTGAGAACCAGGGGAACTGGGTTCAATTCCCACTGCAGCTCCAGGACCCCTTTTAGCACAGCGGGTGAAAATAGCCAAAAATGAAATGACCATGCAGTAAGTTTGCAATTGCTGCATGCCCATTTCGAGAGGGAACACTTGCCACCACCCATTTTTGAGGTGGCGGTAAGGGCTCCCATGCTAACCTGGCAGTAACCAGGCAGCGTCTACCGCCTGGTAACCCCCTGCGGAAATGGCGTGCACTGGGGGCAGAACTACATCTAGCACCCACGTTGGGCCAGTGGTAGTTCCAGATTGCCACACAGCAAACCTTTAGTAAAAGGGCCCCTTAACCCTCTGTTGTCCCAGGTACAAAATAAGTACCTGTATGTAAAGTGTAAACCACTTTGATTGTAATCACAGAAAGGCCCGTTTCCATTATTTGATTTATTCCACCTAACCAAGCCTTAGGTTTACTAAGCGGTGCTGTGGGCACGTTAGGGTTTTTAACGCACGTAAATGATGTACGAGCGTTAAATGCTAATGCACCCTTAGAAATGTATTTTACAGGTGAATTAGAAACGCTAACGCGCCTTAGTAAACATCCCCCCCAAATATGCTTAAAGTTCATTGTGGACCTGATTCTCTGAAATATTTCTTCTCTTCTGTGTCAGTCGGATATGAGCTTAGTGAATCAGGCCTATTATGTGATTTAAATACTAGTATATAGTCTTTAATTGTGAACCACATGTTCATCCCATATGTATTTTATTACCACATTCTTCATTGGCTGTGTCCTATGAAAACAAAAGGCAGAAAACACAGGCAATAAATTCAGAAGTTTGCAAGCATTATGCTCCAAGAGATACTCTAATAATACACACATACAAATATAATGGGTTCATTAAAAAAAAAAAAAAAGGATACAAATGTGAGAAGTTCAGTGAGGCACGCTAAGCTCCCAGGAGGTTCCAAGGCCAGAAACACTTTCTTTGTCTTCATACTTGCTTGGACCTGAGGCCGATGTGTCCCTAACTAGGCCTCAGCAACCTAGACTAGACCTCAGGATCAGCACTGAGGCTTTAGAATGATTTTGTCACTGCACCAGTAACCAGGGTCCTCATCACAGCAGATGATAGATAAGCATGGAATGTGCTGAGCTTTCAAGACAACTTCCTCCTAGTGAGCACAGCCAGCTTTTGATTTTTTGTTTTCAGCATTCAGTGCTGAGAATTCTGTGCAATTTCCTTACTGTATAACCAGTGCTTCATACACACAGTGCTGCCATTCTGTTCATGTTGCATGGAAGGGTTTCCTTCCATGGTTTTTGTGCAGACTACTTCTATTTCTTCTGGTCATACATTTTTCTTTCCTGGTATGTGGGCTCTATAACACAGTTCTGGTTGGCATAATAATTCCAATTCCACCAGCGTTTGATCCTCTCAGCCTCTATCTCTGGTTTTCTTTCTACACTCAGTAGACCAGACTTCAGGACCATTATAACAGTCATCTGGATCACCCCCACCTATTCCTAGAGTATGCCAGAATAGTTTGGAAAGGCTAATGCAGAAAATCTGAAACTACAGATTAGAGTGGCCTTTTTAGAAAGGAAATCGGAAGTGAGATGTCCAGGGTCAGGAGGTCTCAAGTTCCACTAGTATTTTAGTACAGGATCTACCAACATAGAGCCTGTTCCAAAATACACAAGGGAATAAAAGTGTGTGTGCCAGTTATGTGTGATGGGAGCATCCATTTCAGAACCATAAAATTCCAAAAATCAACGGGAGCAAAACAGGCACATACACGTGTGTTTTCTGAAATAGCAACAAACACATATATAAGCGGGAACTTACACATTTATATCAACCGTTTTTTTAAGAAATGTATTTTTTCTTATGCAATCACAGAGCCTGTTCCTTGCCCGTTTGTCTTTCAGGGAAGACATAAACCACATTGGGATTAAGGACATGACCTCCCCTAACCTTCCAGTGAACTGCTGCTCAATATGAACATTTTTCTGAAACCTAGACATCCCAGGTAGCAGGTGTAAATCCTGATGGTGATCTTTATTGACATAGATATGAGTTCCAATTTTGAAATGAGGAATACAAATTTACTTTTTAGTCCTGCCTAGATCACGCCCCCTTGCAAGATGCATGTTTTTGGGTTTTAGATGTGCATATCTGGGATTTAGGCATGCATACAACATACATCTCTGAATGCCAGTTTTTGCATATCTAAAACAAGTGTGCTTCTAAAATAAGCCCCACAACATCTCTAAGAACACCATACTAGACTAGTCATTGCCTCTGAATAAAGATTTTTGCATTAAAAGAAATACTTATCTGAGATTCATTGTCTGAAACATACTTATTTCCTTCCAATATGATGCAAAGCAAAACTATGTTCTGATTTTCTTGGCGTGTCAAGATTTGTCTATAGACCAAAAGAGGCCATTGTCATAGTGCCAGTATATGGCCTTCTAAACAGACTCTGCCTTTATTCAATAGGGTCCAGCTCTTGCATTATTTAGGTCAAGGCCGTCATGAATAACCCTAGTAAAGTCCAATGCCTCTTTGACTATTTAGGCAAGAAGGTCTTCCATGAACCAGTGTTTTCAGCCTGGATTTATGAATATCATCATAGCCACTAGGCGATTAGGTTGGTAATGCTTCTCTAGCAAATCCTGGGGCTCCTTGTAAGGACATCCAAATGGCAGATGAAATTTAATGTGGACAAATGCACGGTAGTGCATATTAGAAAAAATAATCTGAATCATAGTTACCTGATGCTAGAGTCCACCTTGGGTGTCAGCACTCAAGAAAAAGATCTGGGTGTCATTGTAGATAATATGCTGAAACCTGCTCAGTGTGCGGCAGCAGCCAAAAAAGCAAACAGGATGCTAGGAATTATTAGGAAAGGAATGGTGAATAAGACCAAAAATACTATAATGCCTTTGTATCGCTCCATGGTGTTGTCCACACCTTGAGTATTGCATTCAGTTCTGGTCACCATATCTCAAGATGCAGTGAAATTAGAAAAGGTTCAAAGAAGATCAACCAAAATGATAAAGGGGATGGAACTCCTCTCATGTGAGGAAAGGCTAAAGAGGTTAGGGCTCCTCAGCTTGGAAAAAAGACGGCTGAGGGGAGATATGATCGAGGTCTACAAAATCCTGAGTGGTGTGGAATGAGAAGTAAATCGATGTTTTTACTTGTTCCAAAAGTACAAAGACCAGGGGACACTTGAAGTTACATGGAAATAGTTTTAAAACAAATAGGAGGAAATATTTTTTCAATGAATAGTTAAGCTCTGGAGCTGATTGCCAGAGGATGTGATAACAGCGGTTAGTGTATCTGGGTTTAAAAAAGGTTTGGACAAATTCCTGGAGGAAAAGTCCATAGTCTGCTATTGAGACAGACATGGGAAGCAACTGCTTGCCTTGGGATTTGTAGTATGGAATGTTGCCATGATTTGAGTTTCTGCCAGGTACTTGTGACCTGGCTTGGCCACTGTTTGAAAAACAGGATACTTGGCTAGATGGACCATTGGTCCTATGGCTACTCTTATATTCTTAAGACCACTTTACCAGACCTAACACTGGTTCAGTCAACGTCTGGGTGGCTGTAAGATGTATCTGTATTTCCCAGTACACAGTTCTTTGGGGTAATGATCCTCATACAGCAATGTCACAGTATTTACCTTATTGTGTCTTTCTCATGTTGCTGTGTGATTCTATAGAAATGCATTTTTAACTAACTTGGAGCCAGAGTACTGGCCTGTGGGATTTCCCACTGGCTAGCTGCCTTTTTCATGTGTAGTTTACTGCAGATGTAAACTTGTATGAAAAACTTTAGATTGTAACAACAAATAAAGCTGTAAAATTTCATTCTGAAATCAAAGCGGTTGCTGAGAAAACAGCAAAAAAACCTCTAGGGACTTACTTTTTCTTTTTGCCTTACCCTGTTTTTTTTTTTTTAATTGCACACACACAAATACAACTGAGTGTAAAAGGTTGAAATTGGAGGAAGTTTAGAAGATTTTTTTTTTGCTGTTTTGACCTAATGGAGGGAGTGTAATTCCTAAAATTTAGTCAAGAAATGTATTAGTCCAATAAAAGTATCACATTTTTATTTTGTTTTATTTATTGCCCTTTATTTCTGCACATTTTCAAAAGAACCCCAGTTTACAGAGGAACAATGCATTTGCCCTTGTAGTTTCATGTCTGCTTTAAAATTAGTTGAAAGAAGGATGTGTTTACATTGGCTTTTGCGTATGTTGATGTCTGACAATCATGCTGCTGGATCTTGCTGGACGTGGGAATTCTTGGTTGGGTTATAGTTAGCTGTTGAGAGAAGGGTGGGCATTTGATCTTCTTTGCCTGTTTTAGTACTGTTTTCATTATGGGTTTGTCATTTCTGTGCTGGCTGTTGGATTAGAAAGCGATCAGCAAATATATAAAAAAAAAAAAAATGTTTGCTTCTAGCTGTTGAAGCATTTATGCCATGTTAAATAATATGTATGTTTAAATTGCAAAAGTGTTTTCTCTGTGATTTGGCACTTGGTGCACTGGGAGAACACTTTATCCCATTGAAAGCAGTACTTTCTGCCTAATTTGCCCTGGCTACACTGAGGGGGTCTTTTACTAAAGCTTAGCTTGAGTTATCTGCGGCAGGGCCCATTGGAATAAATTGGGCCCTGCTGCAGATAACTCAAGCTAAGCTTTAGTAAAAGACCCCCTGAGTTTCTTACTGTTCTTTGTCAATTGCGCCAATGATAACAGGCACCTTGGATATATCTCCTAATAAATTATTCAGTTCCCTCTAGCTGTTAAATGATAAGATCTGACTTGATATAATACTTTTAAATGTAAATAGGTCAGGACATGAGAAAAATGGGTTAGAATGCCCTATGAATTGACTTGCGCACAGCATGACAAATTTTGGAATGCAGAAAATACGTTATTATTACTACCAGGGAACAATTATGGCTGGAAGCCTAACTCCTGGTTCCCAGTAGACATTACATAATTCATCCACAAAAAAAGAGAGAGAAAAAAAACACAGCATTAACTTGTACCTATTAATTCATCTCCCTTTGAATGATTTCACTCCTCATGCCTTCCTATCCATTCCTGTTGTCACACACCCGCAGCCTCTTTCCCATTTAGTTCATATACTGCAGTAACCTCAGATGCCTTTGAAAGTGGCAGTAAAGCTCTTTAGTCAGCTACTGAGGGTTAGCATACGAAACTGGCTTGACTCAGCCAATCCTCAAAGGGATGGTGAGTTCTACTTCAGCAACACTGCTGAAGCAAGGAGTTATCCATGTTATTAATACTGCCTTCTCTCTTCTTTTATGTTAATCAAAAGACAATCTTCTCAAGATTGTTGGAGAACCAAAATCCATTCCTGCACTATTCCTATTGCCACTAAGAACCATGTGGAAGAAAACCTATCTCAGACTCATAAAATAGATGGTTTGGAGTCGTTTATTCTGATTTGACCATAGAAGATCAAATCAATAGTGTTTTAAGAACAGCTCTTTACAATCTGGGGGAGTAATGGTATCCCTGATTCCCTACAGTGGTCTTGTGGTCATTTAGAGCACCTTTTTGTGTCCTATTCATTCTGAAAACAGGTCTAGACCAAAACATTGAATTTTTCGCCCTGGACGTTTTCATTTTGCTCCATTATGGCTGTAGAAAGTGTTAGGCATGCCCTAAGCCCACCTTCAAAATGCCCCGACATGCCTCCTTGTGATTTGGACACACTGCAAATGAAATGCATTGAAAAACATCAGCAAAATGAGTTCAGAAAATACCGATTTGGACATTTAGAGAAGAAATCCATCCAAATGGTGCTTTACGACACTTTTTGGACATTTTTCTCTTTCAAAAATGAGCCCCATAGTGTGTATCTCCAATGGGGACATGGCCATGAGAGGAACATAGGTGGGTCAGAGGTATTCACTAAAGATGCATGCAGTATTACTGACTATCAGGGATCCATATCTAAATTACATGCCAGGATTTACACCAGGTTTCAACTGGGGTAAATCCTCACATCTAAAATTTGGCATGGAAATCAGCTGTAAGCGCTATTCTATAAACAGTGCCCAACTCAGAGCATCATTTATAGAATAGCCCTCCATGCAGATTGTTTTTACGTACTGTTTTTTGAGCGCCATTTACTGAATCTAGTCCTCTGAGAGTAATTTTTTAACTACATAAAGAGGTGAAGTAGGCATCTACTTTCTGAAGACACATTGGCTTATCCTCCTATATAATAATTCTCACCTCCAACATTCTGAGGCTGCCTGGAACCGTGGATCCCTTGGAGGTGGTCTGGAGTTGGAGTAGATAATAGTGACATCACACAACCCACACCAGATTGGCCAGTAGAAGGGAGAGGGGCGGAGCCACGATACAGGGAGCAGAGAATCAGCACAACACGGGGAATGCACAGCAGCAGGAACAGAAGCCTCTCTCACACAGTCACTCTCACATACACTCTCAAACATACACACTCAGAGGAAAACCTTGCTAGCGCCCATTTCCTTTCAAACAGAAATGGGCCTTTTTTACTAGTGTGTCTATAAAAGACCAGCATAAATGCTGGTTACCCCATTGAGGCCACTTTCACTTTAAGACTGTCTAGTGTTCAAAACTTTGTTTTTGTTAGGTCTATTGTATCTGAAATAATGTTGAAGTCTTTATAGCAGGTGCCTCATAGTGTTAGAACCAACATTTTGTTTCAACATTGATGACAGCTTTAACCCGAGTCCCTGAGGAAAGCAGTTTGAAACCTGCGGTGTCGGGCGATTCCAGGGGAGAGCAGTCTGTTATTTTTGCTCTTTGACAGCCCTGAGCGTCAAGACAGCGAGGACGCTGGCTAAAAAGATAAGTCCAGTTCCAACTATTGATTTTGTAACTTTAGAAAAATGGCAGTTGGCCATAGCTGGTGAAGGTTTTACAAAGGCACAATCACAAGTGACACTAATAGCATTTAATATGGTATTAAAAGAATGGAGTGCTATACCACTTGGCAATAGTTATTACTAACTGTCAAAGATAGTAGATATTTCTGAGGGTACTCTTCTTAAAAATATCTTTGAAAAAAAAGAAATAAGATATGGTAGCAATTGTCCTGGTTTTTGATAGTACTCGTAGTGTTAGGTTGCAGTGCACCCAGATGTGTACATTTGTGATCTCTTGGCCTAAGTTATCGAACTCACTAGCTGTTGAACCTTGTTTTGAGTGACATTACAAGGCATTCAAGAATAAGGTGAAAGCTGTTTTTCAGTTGATGGAGGTGATTGGGGTGGTTGAATTAGATAAGATTAAGATGGAGGGCATTGAGTGGATTGGGTTGTGGGATTGGTTGGGGTGGAGGGTTTTTATGAGGTTTTATTGATATTTCTTGACAAGGCACATTATCAAGTTCTGCTAACAGATCCTCCCTTCTTACATAGTAAATGACGGCAGATAAAGACCTGTACAGTCATCCAGTCTGCCCAACAAGATAAACTCATTTACATAGTATGTGGTACTTTATATGTATACCCGAGTTTGATTTGTCTTTGCCATTCTCAGGCACAGACTGTAAAAGTCTGCCCAGCACTGTTCTTGTACTAAGTTCTGAAGCTAACGTCAAAGCCCCTTAAAATTTACACTCCAGCCCATCCCTATCCAGTCACGATCAGGGCATAGACCGTAGAAGTCTGCCCAGCTCCCATTTTGTTTCCCAATTACCAGTGTCGCCACCCAATCTCTGCTAAGATTCCACGGAACTATTCATTTTAAACAGGATTCCTTTGTGTTTATCCCATGCATGTTTGAATTCCATTACCGTTTTCATCTCCACCACTTCCCGCAGGAGGGCATTCCACATATCCACCACCCTCTCCGTGAAAAAATACTTCCTGACATAACATTAGTCCTGAGTCTGCCCCCCTTCAACCTCAATTCATGTCGTCTAGTTCTACCGCCTTCCTGTCTCTGAAAAAGTCTTGAAATAAGTCTTTAAGTAACATAACATAGTAACATAGTAGATGACGGCAGAAAAAGACCTGCACGGTCCATCTAGTCTGCCCACGATAAACTCATATGTGTATACCTTACCTTGATTTGTACCTGTCTTTTTCAGGGCACAGACCGTATAAGTCTGTCCAGCAGTATTTCCCGCCTCCCAACCACCAGTCCCGCCTCCCATCACCGGCTCCGGCACAGACCCCGTATAAGTCTGCCCTCCCCCATCCTAGCCTCTCAACCACCAACCCCTCTTCCCCCGCCACCCAATTTCAGCTAAGCTTCTGTGGATCCATTCCTTCTGCACAGGATTCCTTTATGCCTGTCCCACGCATGTTTGAATTCTGTTACCGTTTTCATCTCCACCACCCGCGGGAGGGCATTCCAAGCGTTCACCACCCTCTCCGTGAAGAAATACTTCCTGACATCTTTCCTGAGTCTGCCCCCCTTCAATCTCATTTCATGTCCTCTCGTTCTACCGCCTTCCCATCTCCGGAAAAGATTCGTTTGTGGATTAATACCTTTCAAATATTTGAACGACTGTATCATATCACCCCTGTTCCTCCTTTCCTCCAGAGTATACATGTTCAGGTCAGCAAGTCTCTCTTCATACGTCTTGGAACGCAACTCCCATACCATCCTCGTAGCTTTTCTTTGCACTGCTTTTTAACATCCTTCGCAAGGTACGGCCTCCAAAACTGAACACAATACTCCAGGTGGGGCCTCACCAACGTCTTATACAGGGGCATTAAAACCTCCTTTTTTCTGCTGGTCACACCTCTCTCTATACAGCCTAGCAACCATCTCGCTACGGCCACCGCCTTGTCGCACTGTTTCATCGCCTTCAGGTCCTCAGATACTATCACCCCAAGATCCCTCTCCCCGTCCGTGTCTATCAGGCTCTCCCCACCTAACACATACGCCTCCCTTGGATTTCTACTCCCTAAGTGCATCACTTTGCATTTCTTCGCATTGAATTTTAATTGCCAAACGTTAGACCATTTTTCCAGCTTCTTCAGATCTTTTTTCATGTTTTCCAGTCCCTCCGGGGTGTCCACTCTGTTGCAAATCTTGGTGTCATCCGCAAAAAGGCAAACTTTACCTTGTAACGCTTCGGCAATGTCACTCACAAATATATTGAACAGAATGGGCCCCAGCACCGATCCCTGAGGCACTCCACTACTCACCTTTCCCTCCTCCGAGCGAACTCCATTCACTACCACCCTCTGGCTTCTGCCTGTCAACCAGTTCCTAATCCAGTTCACCACTTCGGGTCCTATCTTCAGCCCTTCTAGTTTATTCAAGAGCCTCCTGTGGGGAACCGTGTCAAAAGCCTTGCTGAAATCTAAGTAGATGACGTCCATAGTAAGAGCTGAACCTTCATTTCTGGAAAACTAGGTGTTCTCCACCTCCACTAATATTTGTGAACCAGTTTAAGCAATGTTCATAAGTAACCAATACAGCCTGAGGTGCTGCTATAGCATCAATAACTGTTCTAAGACAGATGTTGAACACAGCTTTAATCAGCTCAGAATTATTTCATTCAATGAAAAGGGGGCTCAAGCATGGATTCTCATAGTGTGAATGTACTTCATTATCTCTGAACAGCAAACAATCCCCAAGAAATACAATGGCCACTATATATGTGACCTTGGCATCCATTTCCAGTCCTTTGAAAAATTTGTGCCCATAGAAAACAATACTGGGAAAGCACTGATCATGATTAGCTGAACTAACTAGATTTAACTACACATATGCCAGTGGGACTGCCTGGTAAGAGATGCCCAAAGAATGTGTCTCATTAATAGCATGAAAAGATCCATAATGCTTTACAATCTGATTCTCAAAATGCACAGAGTGGAATGACAACCTTACTAAAAACAACCCCCCCCCCCCCCCCACAAACAAAACACACACACACACATGGCAGAGACGGTGTAAAAAAATTCCAATGATGATATGGGGTTTTTCTGATTTTTATCCTGGAATTTAATTATTTGCATATTATGATGCACTGATCCTGTGAAGAATTAGTTCACTTTACAAATATAGAATATAGTTATCTTCCGGTCTCTAAGTCAGTGGCGTTCCTAGGGTGGCTGACACCCGGGGCGGATCGCCAATTGCCCCCCCCCCCGGGTGCAGCGCAACCCCCCCCCACCCCCGGCGAAAGGCCACGTCCCCCTGGCAAAAGGACACACCTCCCCCTGGCGAAAAGACACCCCCCCCCGGGTGCATTTTTACTTGCTAGGGGGGGGGGTGCAGCATGCCTGTCAGCTTCGCTCGTTCCATGCTCCCTCTGCCCTGGAACAGGAAGTAACCTGTTCCGGGGCAGAGGGAGCACGGAACGAGCAGAGCAGACAGGCGCGCCGCACCCCCCCAGCGGTGTGCACCCAGGGCGGACCGCCCCCACCACCCCCTTACTACGCCACTGTTCTAAGTTGCATATTTTAAAAAAATTATTAGAGATCAAGTTGATAACAAAGCAAGCTTAGCAAACCCTTATTAAGGCAGACTTTGGGAAATCCAATGCTTATCCCTGGGTGCAAACTGCATGAAATCTATCTTTGGGGATCCTACCAAATACTTGTCACTTAGATTGGCCACTGTTGGAACCAGGATACTGGACTTCAGTATGACAATTGTTTTGTTTTTATGTAACACAGGCATGGACAAACATGCTGAATAATGAGTTCTAGCAATCCTATTGGGTCCTGGAGAAAACTGAAGTCTCGAAAGCCTGGGCATCATTTTCTGGTCCAATATAACCCAGAACCATGTAACATTCCATTTTGCTCTACATAATGGACTATTTCTTCCTATCTCTTCTTTGTACCCTGCTAATTGCACCTGTTCTGAATTATGCTCATGAACTTCTCCCCCCCCCCCCCCCCCCTCCCGTATAGACACTGAATGGGAAAAAGACCTTAGTAAATTAAGCTTGATATATTTTTGGAATCAAAAGTGAAAGATGGAAGGTAAAGTCATGCAATGATTTAGCATTTTCTGTATTTATATTTCTTTGTTTCTGCAGCATCTATTTTTTTTGTTTTATTTTTAATGCAAGTAAGATTGCCATCTAGTGGAATGTTTAAGAACAGTATCACCACAGTTCACTACCACCTACTTTACTTAAAAGAGCAGATGCACAACAGCAGGTCCTCTCTGTAGTGTACTACTGTAATGCCATGAATTTGAGGTGTCCATCTTTCTCGATAAAGGCTTTACAATGGCTGCCCGTTTATTTGTAGGTACTGTGTGATCACATCTCTCTAGCAAATATCACTTTACACAGGCTTCCAACAGAATAGTGGATAAATTTGACATGATTACACATGTGCGCTCATGCGAGGCAAGGAACCTCCTTCTCCAGATGCCATTTAATCATTTTACCTTCAATTAGTTTGGTCTCTACCTCCTACCTCCCTATTCCAATTAGGTATGTAAATGCTAGGTCGGTGGTCAATAAAACTGATGTTAATAGGGATTGGTTGGTGGAGAAACAATTTGGGTTGTTGCTGTTCTCTGAAATGTGGCTTTGTTCAACAGAGGATACTTTACTCAATACTTTATGTCCCCAGGGTTACAAGGTCCGTCATCAAACTAGAGCTAAACAGAGAGGGGGTTGAATTGCCATCATTTATAAGGCCTTCTTCAAAGTAGAACTATTGACCCAACTGAACATTTCTGATCTCAAGATTTTCGCCTGCAAATTAAGTGATCCTACATTGTTGGAGCCCATATGCCTTGTTCTCTTCTATCACCCTCCAGGAAGCTGGTCTGCCTTGGAAAGCTATTTTATTGACTTCCTCTCAAATATGTGTTAGGTTTGCTAATGTATTATTATTATTAGGTGATATTAATTTGCATCTCGATAACCCTAGGGATGTTAAGACAAAGAGCTTACTTGATTTTCTTGCCTCCTGGTGATTCCTTCTGCCACATTCCCAAACCTTCCACATTAGGGGTCATCTGCTGGCTTATAGAACTATACATATGGAGAATTTCTACCTGGGTGACCCATCCTGGTGCCATGTCCCTTGGTCAGACCATAAGACTCTGAAGTTTACTCTTTACTGGAGGGAATCTACTAGATCTTTCCAGTCCACTGTCACCTCTCCTCCTTTTAGATCAAGAGGTAGAATTAATCCTGTAAAATTCTGGTCTGGAATGTTTGATATTCCACAATTTCCAGATGCAGACAGCAAAGATTTATTGTGTAAGTGGGATGAGTTATGTAGTTCTACCCTGGATAGTATGGCTCCAATCAAAATTTTGCCCAAACTCATCCAATAGGGTGTCACCCTGGTACAATCAAGATATTTTCCTCATGAAGAGGTAGAGTAGAAAATTAGACAGAAAGTGGACCACACATAAATCTGATGAGAACAAATGTTTTGGAGGAAGGCTATCAGGGATTATAAGAAAAAGACTGTAGAAGCTAAAACCCTCTACTATCAATTGTTTGCATCCACTTAAATACCCATAAGCTCTTTAGCCTTAATAGGATTCTGTTGACTGAAAACTTAACATCAGTAACTGTATCCACTCCCTCTGCTAATCAATTAACCACGCACTTTGAACAAAAAGTAGCTAAAATTAGGGGGGTTGTACTGCAACGTAAGGCCACTAGCGTTCAATCTTGCATCAAGCAGCCTAGTCTGGATACTGGTATTGCAGCTGATCGACTGTGGCCCTCCTTTCTGCTACCCGCTCATGAGACTATCAAATCCTTTCTCAAAATGTATTCTTCCTCACATTGCCTTCTAGATGCTTATCTGAGTTATTTATTAAAAAACTGCACCAACAGGATTCATTGATCTTCTTCAAGCTCATATCTCATTTATGCTGATTTGGGGTGCTTTTCTTCAGCGGAAGGGTTCCATAATACTTACCCCAATCCCTAAGAGCACTTCGGCTTCATTGGGAGACGTTACTAATTACAGGCCTGTCACTTCTATCCCATTGATGACTAAGGTAATGGAGGGAGTAGTTGGTACTCAGCTTATGAATCACCTTTCCTCTTTCTCCCTCTTGCATAAATCTGTCAGGCTTTAGGCCTTGTTATAATACTGAGACAGTCTTGACCACCTTAGTATCTGATTTTAGGAAAGCATTTTATTTATTTATTTGCAGCATTTGTATCCCACATTTTCCCACCTATTTGCAGGCTCAATGTGGCTTACATTATGCCGTAATGGCAATCGCCATTGCGGAGTGAGAAATACAGAGTATTGTAACATTAAGTACAGGAAATATAGGATAAGTTATAAGTATTTCTACAGTTCACTTCAGGCATTAAGGATCAGAGTAGATGTAAAAATCATTCAGCAGTATTCATGTGAGTAAGTAAACCAATAAAAAGAGTTCAATGTTGACTTGAGTTGGTAAGGTCTAAGCTTTAAGTTTTTAGTAATGCAAATTCGATATGTCAAGTGACTTTGACCTCGTTGATCATGAATTATTTTTAAGCCTGTTGGACCAATTTGGACTGTGTGGGGAGGTTCACCAATGGTTCCACAGCTTCCTAAAATTTAGATTGTATCAGGTGTAGAATCTGACTACTTGGTATTTCACAGAAGACTGAAAACTTTCCTTTTTGAGAGGTTTCTACCCATTGATGGAATGTGTTAGATTGTAAATGGTCATCAATGGTTTATTATTTAGTTCTTATTTGTATCTTGTGCTACTCTGCTCTTACTTGATATTGTTTATGGTATTGTAAGCCTTGCCTGTTGTTTTTACACGCCAGAGGACAACAGCTCTCAAGGGACAATAGGGAGGACTCTTGAGGAAGCCTGCGTGAAACGGGTCTGTCGGGACCTCACCCCACATGAGAGCATGGGATCAGCTGTATAAAATGTTTTGTACATTTTTGGGATCTTGCCGGGTATTTGTGACTGGCTGCTGAGCCCAGAGCCTCCACGCTGCTGCGTCCTGCCCCCTTTTGATGTCACTTTCTGCTTCTGCAAGGGCGGGATGCAGCAACAATGAGGCTGTGGGCTTGGCAGCTGACGGGATATGAAAATTGCTGCTGCTCTCTGCTGCAACGTGGTGGATGCATATCAAGGTATGGGGTGAGGTGGGGTTCCGAGCTCTAAACCTCCTTTTAATAATAATAATAATAATAAAGGTCAGGCTCATTTCCACATTATATGAGCCAGCTATAGCCTCTCTTAATCAGCAATTGTTTTGTTGCCATAGAAAATCCCATCTTTATTTCTATGAACCAAACAATGATTTGGACCTGCCTACTACTAGGCCTTGGTGCTCTACTAGTTTAGATTTGGAAGCAGTATTTCAGTGTTAACTATTTTAGGCTCAGCTCTGTCATATAAAGCCTACCAAGAGAACCCTTAACTAACTACAACACAATACCTATCCTACTTTATTCAGGATGTATCCTTCTACAAATGCTTGAACAAACCCTCGTCTACTTTAACGTCTTTGTAACACCAATTGTATGATGTAACTTGGTTTGGCATTGCCATAACAGGTCTCTGTAAGCCACATTGAGCCTGCAAATAGGTGGGAAAATGTGGGATACAAATACAATAAATAATAATAATAATAATAAATTTTGGCTTATGGTGGCGGGTGCAGGTAGGTGCTGGCAGGCCCACTGAACGGGTCTGGACAGGGCCCCGCAATTGCTAAGATCGGCCCTGCTGCTCCTACCACTTAAAATAAACTCTCTCCATTCATTGCGTGTCCTTGTAACCTCCACTGCCCTGAGCCTGCCATAAGGGTCATCTCGTAGTAATACAGCTGGCACATCAGGGCAGGGAAACAAACAAAAAAGTTGTGAATAACATATATATACACGTCTGTACACATGCTAGCAACACCTGTGTAAAAGTAAAGCATCTAGTTTATATATATTTTTTTAATCCCCAGCTTGCTCACCCCTCTCCCCTTCTGCTACGTGGGATATTCCATAAAGATCCAAGTCGCTCCGCCCCCCCGTCGTTGATGTCATTACTGACGTCAACGTGAGCAGGGGCGGAGCTCGCGCGTCAGGAGGGTCCTTTCCACTGAGGCGCAGTTTTTTTTTCTTTCATTCGCTAATTCCATTTTTTTCCTGTGGGGAGAAAGCGGGAAGGGAACGCGACGCCCTCCTTCCGGCATGAAGGTCATAAGAAAGGAAACGTTTAGGGCCGTGTACGTCAACCGCTTCGGCGCTCACTGCTGCGGTAGCATCATCCAATATGGCGGCGGAAGCGAGAAACAACGGGCGGCGGCGGGGGGCGGGGAAGGGGCGGGGTTGAAGTCTTTACGCATGCGCCGCAAACATGTTAGGTATAGGTGGTGGTCTGATGATGCAGATCGCCGCCAGGCTGGTGGCAGCAGGGCAGAATTGGGCAGGCACTGGCAGGGGGCAACCAGAGGTGAGAGGCAAGGGCGAGGGAAGGTAGCAGCAGGGACTACTCAGAGTAGCACCCAGGAAAAAGAAAGTGAGGAGGGGGGGAATGAAAAACTACGGGCTGCTCAGAGTCGGGTCATGGCAAGGAAATGTGAATGCAAGGCAGAGGTTAGCAGAATGCAGAAAAAGACCTGCAAACCAGGATCAGGGATTTCATCAGCTCAAGGGTCGCCCCTGCTGCAGTGTTCAAAGGGCAGGTGTGCTAATTCCTGGAGGAATGGTATGCAGTGTCTCCAGTTTCCTTTCAGTAGTTTGAAATGACCGTTTACTACAATGTAAAACAGTGGTCCACAGAGGGAAGCATTTCCTAAATCCTGTATTTACCTGACTATTTAACTCTATGGTGAACCACTATGCCTCCAGGCTTAGCACTACACATATTTTAAATAATCACATTACATATAAAGGTCTAGATTCAGTAAATGGTGCCCCAAAACACGGACCTTGTGTAATTCCTTGTGCCTTACTTCGGCGTAAATCCCCTTGATTAATATTGCTTGCATCTTTAGTGAATTCCCCAAAATGCCGATGCCACTCCCGTGACCATGCCCCCTTTTCAGTTGCTAGCTAAAAAGTTTACGCACACATTTATAGAATACCAAGATGGGCGTTTAAATTCGGATTGTTGCCAATTAGTGCTGACGATTATTAGTGCCCAATTATTGGTGCTAATTGGCTCATTCAATTAAATTGTGTGTGCAAATTGAGTGCACAGCTAAATTTGTGCACGCAGTTTTCAGTACCATTTATAGAATTTGGGGGAAAATTTAAAATTCTCAACTGCCTATGTTCTACCAAAACAGCAGATGCTTTTCCGGCTGAATTTAGACCATCATAGCTTCTGTGTGCCCCACATCCAGAGGAATGGTTGTTTTGTTAAACTGTATTATGGAGTTAGTGCATGCTACAGTAGGTCCCTTTGTATAACACGGGACCCACAATAAATAACATGCTTTAATTTGTGACACTGGCATACCTAGCTTGTTTGCCACCTGGAGCAGGTTGCTGCTGTGCTCCCCTCCTGGCATGTCACCCTCAAGGCATGCCATCCCCGAACCGCATCACCCCATCGTCTTTCCTCTTAGCAAGGGGGTGTGCAGAGCAGGTGCATGGCTATCGTCTCTGCCAGTCCCCTGTCCCGGAACAGGAAGTAACCCAGACGGGGCAGGGGATCGCCAGAGCCAACAGCAGCTTGCGTACTCCGCACACCCCTTTGCTGCCGGTACCCGGGGCAAACTGCACTTGGTACGCTACTGATTTGTGGTAGCACCAAGTTTGAGAAAAGACCCCCCCCAGAAGAAGGAAGTTCACCTCAGAAGATCCAGGTATGGCTACAAGTAGGTCTCCTTTTCCTTGGTACCCCCTGCACTGCCAGAGCTTCACTTGATGTGAAGTAATAGAAGAGAGAAGGTGGAAATTAATGAAGCAAATAACGAACAGTAGGCTGAAGGCCTAGAAATGGATTCCTGTATTTGCCTATTGAGAAGGCAAAGTAAATAAGAGGCTGAGAAAAAATGGATAGCGCATGGTGCTCCCTTATGCTATTGTCAGCCACTCTTTCCTGTTTTGAGGCAATAAATATAATTTTACTTTGCTCCTGCACAACAAACTTCATAAAGAAGGAAAGAAGATAAATAAATAAGCTATACATTGCTACTGATAGCATTGTTGACAACAGGAGCTCTACCTGCTAACAAAGGAAAGCATGATGTACAGGAGATGATCAAAACAAAGCAGTGTGATGGTCTGCTAATTATGCTGTATAAAGGCCCTGTTTACAAAGGTGCACAATAGCAGTGTAGACACCCATAGGAATATTATGGGCTTCTACAGCATGCGCTAATTTTTAGCGCGGGCTAAATATGCTAGTGAGCCTTTGTAAATGGGGCCTTAAAAGAATAAAAACATGTATGCAAAAACCTCCCTTAAAAATAAGTATTGTGCAGAATGACTTTAATAGCTAACCATTATATGATAGCGTTATCACTTTTTACTTTATTGATACTCAGTAACTTAGGGGCCCTTTTACTAAACTGCAGACAAATTTGCAGTTACTGCAGCTTAACACGGGACCTTACTGCATGGTAGCTGCTAATGTAACATAGCAACCATTGGGGGCGTTCCTGGTATTTGTCTTTATAGGTCCCACGTTGGGGCCGTTTTAATAACTGCAGTCAAATTTGCAATTACCGCAGCTTATCATGGGACTTTACTGCATGGTAGCTGCTAATGTAACATAGCAACCATCAGGGGTGTTCCTAGTATTTGTCTTTATAGGTCCCGCATTAAGTTACCTTAATGTGTGGTACTCTAGAGTTAGCGTGGAAGCACTTAGCACCTCCAGTATACAGTAGGAGGCCACGTTAACTGCACGTTATTGCCAGGTATTTCGAGTGCGCAAACCACAAAATACCTTCCATGCTCGTTCACCCATGACATACCTCCTCACACAAAATGCGTTTGGGAGGAATTCTATAAATGTTGCCTAAAAAATCAGCACGGTTTATAGAATAGTGCTTAAGCCCATGGATTGCGCCTACATTTAGGTGTGGATGCCCCTTATTCTATAATTACACATGTAATTATTAAAATGGACTTGGGGAAAATCCAATGCTTATTTCTAGGATAAGCAGCATAAAATGTATTGTATTTTTTTGGGATCTTGCCAGGTACTTGTGACCTGGATTGGCCACTGTTAGAAACAGCATGCTGGTGCTTGATGGACCTTCGGTCTGTCCCGTTATGGCAATACTTATGTACTTATGTAACTAAAAGTCATGCCTCCAATCCACCCATGGCCCTCCCAGTTCTGCACCCCCTTTTCCGTCTCACATGTACAATTTAGGCGCATACATGTTAATTGATTCTAATTAGTGCCAATAATTGCTTGTTAAAAAGCCAATTATTGGTGCTAATTAGCTCATTCAGTTAAAATGTGTGAGCAAATTGGGCACATAGCCAAATTTATGTGGGCATTTTTTAGCACTTTTTATACAATTAGGGGTTTAATTTGCAGTTTATTGTGCGCTAACTACAAAACTATTGCAAAGCCCTTAATGTGGTTCTGTGCTAGCAGTTAGCATGTGGAAAACTGTGTGTACTGAACTAGATTCTATATATCACACCTAAAAATTGATACTGAAAAAAATACACCTAGGCGTATTTTATAAAGTACACCTAAATTTAGGCATACTTTCTAGAATACACCTAAATTTCCACACGGTTTATAGAATACTTCGAGTGCCCGACTAAATTTAGTCACGGGCAGTTACGCCAAGTAAAACTTGGTATAAATGCCAACACCTAAATTAGGCATGGACCAGGTGTATTCTGTAACAATGCGCATAGATTTTAGAAACACCCACAACCCGCTCATTCAGCGCCCATGGCCGCGCTCACGTTTTAACTGTGCAACTTAGAATTTATGCGCATCACCTTACAGAATACACTCAGACAGTTGTGCATGTAATTTCTAATTAATGCCAATTAGTGTCAGTAATTGCTTGTTAATTGACAATTATCTGCGCTGATAGGCTTGTTAACTAATTAAGTTGTGTACACAAATCCAGAATATGACTGGATTTGAGCTTGCAACTTAAGTTGCGCTAATATAGAATCCAGGGGTAAGTACTTAACATGGTTTATTAAAAGGGCCTCTTAAAAAGGCTTTGCATTTGACTTCTAGATAAACATAATCAACTCACTGCAGTATGCATTTTGCTCATTTTTGCGCTGTTGTAGGTGTTTTACCTGTGACCAAGTACAGTATCTTTGGATTTCATTCCAGTTTACATGGTGGCCTCAGAGTTAAAAAAAGAAAACAGAAAAAGGTATTACCATATGTAATTTACATTTAGCAGAAATGTTATCAGTAGTTTTGAAAAAGTAAGCTTTTTAGGGATAATTTTATAGTTGACAAATTTTCAGAATGAAAGAATGCACATACTTGTTTTATGAAAGTACCCTAGGTAGAGTAAAGTCGTGCAGTAGCCGTGTTAGTCCACTTTTAAAGGTAATAAATAGAAATAAAACAAAACAGAGCAAAGAAAATAAGATGATACCTTTTTTATTGGCGTCCCAATGGGCTGTATTCTGTAACAATGTGGGTAAATTCTGGGAATGTCCCTGGAACACTCCGACCACACCCCCTTGAATTTACATGCTATAGGATTTATGTGTGGAGTGTTATAGAATATGATCCATTTGTAAATCACAATTAAGGCCAATTAACATCAATTAACACCAATAATTGGTTGTTAGCCAATTATTGGTACTGATTTGCTTATTAATCAAGTTGCACGCAAATCTGCAATATGTGCTGATTTACGCACCCAACTTTAGTTGACAACTTGCCATATATAGAATCCCCCAGTTAACTTTAAAATAAAAAATAAAATCATTATTTTTACCTTTGTTGTCTGGTGATTTTGTCTTTCTAACCATTTTGCTCCTCCTTTCAACTTTCTTCAGTTTCTACACCCCCTTAGTCCACATCCTACTTGCAGCTCCATCTGCTTGCCTGTCTCGGCTCTCTGAATTTGCCTTTAGTGCTGCCGTGCTGGTGGCATGATGCTTCTCTCACCGAAAGCTTCTCTCTGTAGTGTCCTGCCTGGAAACAGGAAGTTCTGTCAGAGGATGCGGGACTGTACAGAGAGAGGCTTCAGGCAGGTGAGAGAAGCAGTATGCCTTTAGCACAGCAGCTCTAAAGGCAAGTTCAGAGGGCTGAGATAGGTAGGTAGATGAAGCTGAGAGAGGATGGGAACCATAGGGGCATGTAGACCATTTTTCACAACTGTTTGAGATGTGCAAAGGAGGACTTCTGGGGCTCCTTGAGGCCTGCAGGCTGTGTGTTGGAGACCACTGACAAGCCAACACCCAGACACCCTTTGGTGTCTTACTAAATTTTTGTAATAAATTAATAATACCAGCACCCACCAAGGTTAGTGAGGCTGTTTAAAAACAAAAATCTGGTTGCCTTGGTTTATTGACGATCAGGTTTTAACTGGGAGTTTTTTTTAATCTGAAGCTTTGCATCTTGGAAATCTTGAAATGTTTTTTAGGAGGCCTGATGCAATCATACCACAATCACAGTATTGTCATACAACAGCTATTTAGGGTGTATCTACCACTACAATCTGGTTTTCGCCCTCTCCACTCAACCGAAACTGCGCTTACTAAAGTCTCCAATGACCTATTACTGGCTAAATCCAGAGGTCAATATTCCATCCTCATTCTTCTTGATCTTTCTGCTGCTTTTGACACTGTCGATCACAGCATACTTCTCAATACCTGGATTCCAGGGCTCTGTCCTTTCCTGGTTCTCTTCCTACCTCTCCCTCCGCACCTTTAGTGTTCACTCTGGTGGATCCTCTTCTGCTTCTATCCCTTTGCCTGTTGGCGTACCTCAGGGTTCTGTTCTTGGTCCCCTCCTCTTTTCTATCTACACTTCTTCCCTTGGTTCATTAATCTCATCCTGTGGCTTTTCCTACCATCTCTGCTGATGACTCCCAAATCTACCTTTCTACCCCTGATATCTCACCTTGCATCCAAACCAAAGTTTCAGCGTGCTTGTCTGACATTGCTGTCTGGATGTCTCAACGCCACCTGAAATTAAATATGACCAAAACCGAGCTTCTCATTTCCCCCCCAAACCCACCTCCCCGCTCCCCCCCATTTTCTATTTCTGTTGATGGCTCTCTCATTCTCCCTGTCTCCTCAGCTCAAAACCTTGTGGTTATCTTTGACTCTTCTCTCTCCTTCTCTGCTCATATCCAGCAGATTGCCAAGACCTGTTGTTTTTTTCTTTACAACATCTGTAAAATCCGCCCCTTTCTGAGCACTCTACCAAAACCCTCATCCACACCCTTGTCACCTGTCGTTTGGACTACTGCAATCTGCTTCTTGCTGGCCTCCCACTTAGTCACATCTCCCCTCTCCAGTCGGTTCAAAACTCTGCTGCCCGTCTCGTGTTCCGCCAGGGTCGCTTTACTCATACTACCCCTCTCCTCAAGTCGCTTCACTGGCTCCCTATCCGTTTTTGCATCCTGTTCAAACTTCTTCTACTAACCTATAAATGTACTCACTCTGCTGCTCCCCAGTATCTCTCCACACTCGTCCTTCCCTACACCCCTTCCTGTGCACTTTGTTCCCTGGATAAATCCTTCTTATCTGTTCCCTTCTCCGCTACTGCCAACTCTAGATTTCGCTCCTGTCTAGCTGCGCCCTACACCTGGACAAGACTTCCTGAGTCCCTACGTCTTGCCCCATCCTTGACCATCTTTAAATCTAGATTGAAAGCCCACCTCTTTAACATTGCATTTGACTCGTAACCACTTGTATCCACTCGCCTCCACCTACCCTCCTCTCCTCTTTCCTCTACACATTAATTGATTTGTTTGCTTTATTTTTTGTCTACTAGATTGTAAGCTCTTTGAGCAGGGACTGTCTTTCTTCTATGTTTGTGCAGTGCTGCTTACGCTTTGTAGCGCTATAGAAATGCTAAATAGTAGTAGTAGTAGTAATCTGCCACTATGCAAAGGTTCCCCCTATCGTACAAGAACTGTGTTTTCAAAACCATTGCTGAAACATGAGGTTATTTATGTAGTTTCAGGGCTGGATTTTTCTTACTCTTTGGAGACAAACCTGGGTTTATGTTGATATGACTGAGATTAATTCCCCTCTTTCTAGAGCACTGATATTTTTTTAGCATTCAGACTATTCCCCTGTTGCATAAACACCCAGATGTGGATGATCCTGTCAGAAATACATCTGCTAGCTAGCTGTAAGTACTGCACTGACCAACCAAGCAGGTGCTTCAGAACTCCTTCAGTCTGATCGCTGGTTGTGATATCTTAAACTATTAACCTGTTATGTTTAAACTAGTACTTCATGTAAAAGGAGAGAAATGATTTCTAATGCTTAATATACAGAATTTGATTTTAAGTCCACAGGCAGTCAAAAGGTGTTAAAAGTAATTTCAAGAATGCTGGAAGAAAATGAAAAGCTTAGAATCAGACTGCTGACATGCAGCCAGATATATAGTGAAGGTAGGTAATACAGCAGCTATATATTATTCTAGTATATGTGGGTAAGAAATGTTTTTGGTAGATCCATACATAAAATATCAAATTGAGGGTCCTCCTGTTATGGGAGGATGGTAAAGAGGAGTGGCCTAGTGGTTAGGGTGGTGGACTTTGGTCCTGGGGAACTGAGGAACTGAGTTCAATTTCCACTTCAGGCACAGGCAGCTCCTTGTGATTTTGGGCAAGTCACTTAACCCTCCATTGCCCCATGTAAGCCGCATTGAGCCTGCCATGAGTGGGAAAGCGTGGGGTACAAATGTAACAAAAAAAAGTGGTATCGTAGTTTATATATCAACAGTCAGAGCTCTAAGGATAAAATTCTTCCAAATTTAAATACAAATGAATGTTTGAGTCTGATTTACTAAGCTCATTTCTATAGCGTCCCACAGATCAATCCAGAGACTTGTGGGTTATGTCCCCCTACCAGTAGGTGCGTCATTTTCGCATGGAAACCCTATGGTCGGTTATAGCGGCGGTTCAGCCGGAAGAGTATTTGACAGCCTCCTCATCAGCATTTCCTCCGCTTTGCAGTAGTCGGTCAGCACTTTCAATTCAAGGCTGTGCCATTTGGGCTAGCGACAGCTCCGCAAACCTTTTCCAAGGTTTTGGTCATCGTGGCGGTGTTCCTGTGAAAAGAGGGAATCCAAGTGCATCCCTACCTAGACGATTGGCTTATTCGAGCTCCGTCTTTTCAGGAAAGCGTTCGGGCAATGGACAGGGTGATCAAGCTGTTGCAATCCTTGGGTTGGGTCATCAATTTTCCCAAGTGTCACCTACAACCTTCTCAGTCTGTGGAGTACCCGGGGGTATTGTTCAATACCCGAGTGGGGATGGTGTCCCTCCCAGTAGCTCGCAGTCTGCGAATCCAGTCACAGTTACGAGAGTTGTTGAGGAGCCCGGCTCCCAGGGCCTGGGATTACGTTCAGGTTCTGGGGTCGGTGGTGTGTCCAGACTCTTGAGGCTTGTTAACTTAAAGTCTCAATATCTTGGAGTATAACCTTGGCACACCAGTCACACCTGAAGTCTCTATTATTTTTACGAAGTCTCTTTTATTAAATAAATCACAGATAATTTACTCACAGTCAGATGTTCAGAAGTATTGCTGCAGGGCACAGAGACTCCGTAATCTTTAGAGCTGTTTCAGTGGTTGGAGGTGGAGATCTGAAGAGAGGTAGCTTTATTGCAGGTGAGAAATAGTTGAGCAGCTAGAAGTGGTTCAAAGCTGGGTGACTGGAATGTGCAATATCTCATTAGGAAGGAGATATTTTCAAGGTAAAAAACCAAGTTTATTGCATGGAGTTTCAGCAGGACAGTGCTTCCTGAAGCAAGATGGTGAATGCCTCATGGCTGAAGGGACAAAGAGGTCAGAAAGCCTTACACAGGCTCAGGGAGGAGCAGGTAAAGACCAAGGGGGACAGAGCCTGCCATCAGGTAGCAAGGGGTGGCCCTAGAGGACGGCTCTCGATTGGAGGGAAACGTCATACCTGGCTGACCTCTCAGGACAGAGATAGTCAGACTGACCAGGAAATGATAGCAAGTAAACACAGGAACCAAGCTTGGCTGAGTGAGAAAAGAGGTCTGGGCAGCCTCATAACCAGTGGTAACCGTTCTTATACAGACAAACAAGTGTGGTTGCATTGCCTGTGAACTACATTACACACAATGCCTTGCTCACATATCTTTGTAGAGGAAACTGCAGCAATGAAAGTCCTTAGAAATGAGAATAACAGTAAAAGCATTACACACATTTTAGAATCACATTATAAACTAGTGCAAGGCTGTCAGAGGACAGAACAGGCGGCCACCCTGGACATGGTCCTCTGGTCCAGATGGCACATGAGACCTCTTCAGTGGCATCTGCTCAGTTGGTGGTCTCCCCTTTCGGAGGACTATTCAATCCGCATCCCGTGGTCAACCCGAGTTCAGTCTGAAATGAATTGGTGGTTGAGTCCGGAAAAGCTGTTGGCTGCTCCAGAGTGGATGGTGATAACCACAGATGCGTCCTTAACCGGTTGGGGAGCACACTGCTTGGGACACACGGCTCAGGGGAGGTGGTCTCCGGAGGAGTCTGAATGGTCCATCAACAGACTGGAGCTCAGGGCCATTCACTTGGCTCTGAGAGAGTTTCTCTCCTTGATTCGCAGTCGCCCGGTGAGGGTGCTCTCCAACAATGCTTCTGCGGTGGCTTATGTGAACAGGCAAGGGGGCACCAGGAGTGCTCCCTTGGCTCGGGAGGTGGCTCAGATCTGCCGGTGGGCAGAAGATCATGTGTTCCTTCTCTTGGCAGCTCACATGGGATTGCAGAATGTTCAAGCAGACTTCCTGAGTCGGCACAGCTTAGATCCGGGGGAGTGGGAACTGTCTCCCCTGGCCTTTCAACAGATAGTGTCAAGGTGGGGGCTCCTGGTGCTGGATCTGATGGCGACCCAGCACAACGCCAAAGTGACCAGTTTCTTCAGCAGGAGCAGGGAGTCAGGCTCCAGCGGAATTGATGCGCTTCTTCAGCAGTGGCCGTTGGGGCCTGCTGTATGTCTTTCCTCCCTGGCCCATGGTGGGGAGACTGGTGGCTCGGATAGCCAGGCACCCTGGGCGCGTAATCTTGGTCGCCCCGGATTGACCATGGCGGCCTTGGTATGCGGATTTGATCAGGTTGATGTTCAACAGTCCCTTACGCCTCAGTGGGAGGAAGGGTCTGCTGTGTCAGGTCCCAGTGATTATGGAAGATCCTTCCCCCTTTGGTCTTACGGCATGGCCCTTGAACGGAAGAGATTGAGGAGGAAAGGTTATCCAGAAACCGTTATTACTACCATGCTTCAGGCACAAAAGTGATCTACTTCCACAGCCTATGCGAGAGTGTGGAGCACCTTTGAAACGTGGTGTTCTCAGTCGGGGGGTTCGGCAACGTCAGCCTCTATATCAGTGATTCTTGCCTTTCTTCAGCAGGGACTACAAAAATCCCTATCTTTGAGTACGTTGAAGGTCCAGGTAGCGGTGTTAGAGTGTTTTAGGGGTCGCCTTCGAGGCGTGTTGCTGGCGGCCCATCCAGATGTCGTTTCCTAAAGGGTGTGAACCATCTTCAGCCACCTCATCCTGCTCTGCTGCCGAGTTGGAGTCTGAATCTCGTTCTCAGAGCCATGCAAAGGCTGCCTTTTGAGCCTTTGACGAAGGTGTCGTTGAAGGATCTTACTTTGAAGACGGTCTTCTTGGTTGCGATTGCTTCAGCCAGGAGAATTTCGGAGTTACAGGCTCTTTCTTGCAGGGACCCTTTCCTGCAATTCACGAAAGCGGGGGTGTCCAATCATACGGTTCCGTCCTTTTTACCGAAGGTGGTTTCACGGTTCCATCTAAGCCAGTCTCTGTTGTTACCATTGTTTCGCAGAGAGGATTATCTGGAGGATTTTAGGGCCCTGCATTGCTTGGATATCAAACGTGTTTTGATGCGATATCTGGAAGTCACCAATGAGTTCTGGCATTCGGATCATTTGTTTGTTCTTTTTGCAGGGCACAAGAAAGGTTCTCCGGCATTAAAGGCTACGGTAGCTCACTGGCTTCGGGAGGCGATTGCGGCTGCATACTTGGCCTCAGGGAAGGATCCTCCCTTACAAGTTAGGGCTCATTCGACAAGAGTGCTGGCTTCTTCGCTGGCGGAGGTCCGTTCGGTGTCTTTAGAGGACATTTGCAAGGCGGCCACATGGGCGTCGGTTCATACTTTCGCTAAGCATTATCGGGTGGACATGGCTGCTTGCCAGGACGCGGTTTTTGGTGCGTCGGTTATCGCAGCAGGGTTGGGGATTTCCTGCCCTACTTGAGGACTGTTTTGGTACATCCCACAAGTCTCTGGATTGATCTGTGGGATGCTATGGAAAGTAAAATTAGTCCTTACCTGATAATTTTCTTTCCATTAGTCCCAACAGATCAATCCAGAGGCCCGGCCAGTTAGGAGTTTTTTTGCTGCGGTTCGGTTTGTTGTGAGTTCTATAAGGATTCCTTTGTTAGTACTGTTTAATGATTATTAGCAGTTTAAATGTGTTGAAGGTTCTCACACGCATGGTGTGGTGTTAAATTGTTCTTCAGGAGAGGCAGGAGAGTGAGTTTGGTATCACATATTTCCACTGCTTTGGTATCGTTCATACTGAGATATAAGTGGCTGCACATGACCACATATAGAAAGCCTCTGGCGTTTTCTCTATCTCCACCTGCTGGTAGGGGGACATAACCCACAAGTCTCTGGATTGATCTGTTTGGACTAATGGAAAAATGTTTAGTAAATTCAAGGGTGGAGGAGTAGCCTGATGGTTAGAGCAGTGGGTTGAGCATCAGAGAATCCCAGTTCAAATCCCACTCAGGGCCAGATGCACTAAACTAAACGAGCCTTTAATGAACAAGTTTTAAACCGTGGCATGCACTAAAGTCCATTTTCCGACGGCGGTACCAGCTAACGAAAACGGAATGCAGATGAGCAAATTGTGCAGAAACCCTATTGTAATGAGATGCACTAACCTTTTCCGATTGCCTTAACGGTGGAAATAGCCGGAAAATTTAACGAGAGGTTGTACCTCTCGTTGGGGCTGCGCTAGATTGAAAAATTGTTAAAACGTATGTCATATACGCCGCCCAAAGACACCGTGCCGCTCACCTCCCCGTTTTTCAATCAGCTGATATTGGAGAGTGCAGTTGAAAGCGTGCATCACAAAAATAGCCTTCCATTTTGGCCAAAAATAGCCTTCCATTTTGGCCAAATAAAAAAAACTTCCTTTTTGGCCGTGCTTCACTCAGCTGAGAGACTTCCAGATCTTTTAGCTGACTGTGAAGCATGGCCAAAAAAAACGTTTTTATTATTTGGGTGTGAATAATGGCCAAAATGGAAGGCTATTTTTGTGATGCACGCTTTCAACTGCACTCTCTGATATCAGCTGATTGATGAGAAACGGGGGTGAGCGGCATTGGCGATTATGAGCATGCGTTTCCTATACCGCTGGCGGAGATTACACCAGATTAACGATACTTTAATGCATCTGACTTTTGAATACCGTGCCGAACGTGTGCATCTTTTTTTTTAGTGCATCATTCATTTTTTTCTAAAATGGTAATGATTTTTACGTTTTCGGTTGTTTTACGTTTTGTTGATGCATCTAGTCCTCAATTCCTTGTGATCTTGGGCAAGTCAGCTACAGCTTAGGGGCTGATACAGAAAAACTCCCTGCACAGTTATTGTGGGTTTTACACAGTTTTACTGCAGGATGGCAATGCAGGAAGGGTCTCAGTATGGGTGTTTAATATGCGCTGGCACACTGAATGAATGTAAATTTGGTATTTAGCCATTCCACAGCATGTAAAATTAAAAAAAAATGTTTTGGCTACATCTGTAGGAAAGCTTCCCCAGGGTCTGGGGCATGTAGAAGGGTTGGTTAAGAGGCGTGTGTGTCTAATGGCACCCCTCTCGCCTTCCAAAATGACTACCCTGCCTCAGATAACATTTTGCCTCCCCACTCCACCCCATGATCAGACTAAAGAAAATTAAACCCTGGTGTCTAGTGGCCCCCCTCACAGGTACCCCCTTTCCTCTCCCCACTCAACGTCCTTCCCCCATTCTGGTGTTTAGAGATACCCCCTTCCTCCCCCAGTACTCCAAATAAACCATAGTGTTTAGTGACCCCCCCACCCATATGACCCCTCCCCTAGGTACTTCTCAACCCCTTCCCCTTCCTGGTGTCTAACAGCACCTCCTTCCCTCCTCCAACTCCAAAAAATAATCCCTGGTGTCTAGTGGCACCCTCACCCATCTGACCCGTCCCCCCAGGTACCCCTGCACTCCTTTAGCACCTTAAGAGGCAGGAATGATGCCCACTTGCTCTTGCCTTTGGCACTACCATCTTGAAATGGTGGCACCTGGAGATGCACTGGGCAGATTTAGTCTGACTTATGAGAAAAAAATAAGGTCATAGGGTAAGAAAGCTACGGTATTTGTTAACACAAAGTCCACTTTTTATTTGAATTTCCACTTCTTATTGTGCTGCCCAGGAATTTGGGAGTGATTTGCTTCTCAGGGTGTTATTCAGAGTTATTGAAAGACAGCGTGCTGTTCAATTAAAGCTATTGTTTTACTTCCAAGAAGTTTTAAACACAAAAACAGTTTATTTAGAATTTGCTTTTATAATCCAAATTATTTGAAAATCATGGTGACCCTTGTACTATGCACACAGTTGCCAACTTTTCTTTGATATTTCATTAGAAGATGCATTTTCTTATTCTGTAAATATTATATTACATCTTATTTGTTTTATTTCTGTATTTATTTAATGTTGTAAAACAAATTACATAAAGCACAGGACATCCATCCCCATCGAGCTTACATTTTATGTGGGTACCTGAGGTAAAGTGACTTGCTGAAGGTCACAATGAGTGACTTTGGCAAAACAAGATTTGAGCCCTGCTCTCCTGGTTTCTTGACCAGTAGGCCACTCTCTCTTCCTGTATGGGAGGGTCATCGCTATTATAGTACTGTCTAGATCTGTGGTTAAACTTTAAGGGCTTGATATTCAGACTGTGGGAGTTAGCATGGCAAGCTCCTGCAGTTGGAACTGAGCCCAGCTATTCAATGCGGGGCTGTTTCTGGTTTATTTTTGGCCGGCTTGAAGTTAACCAGCCAAGCCAATATTAAGCGTTGGCCAGTTAAGTTCAAACTGACCAAAGATATACCAGCTATTCACTTGACCATATTTGGCCACTTAACTGGCGCTGAATATTCCCGGCTAGTGTGCGTGTATGTTTAAATTTTACACAAGATAGTAACACCAGTATTTTTAATCATTATTTTCCTTTAGAGTGAATCTGTCTTTGGAAGAACAAGACTTCAACTGAAAGAACAAGTGACTTATTTTAAAAATATATTTTCAGAAATGTTTGTCTTTGATAAGGACTTATTTATTGTAGCTTGGTAACTTCTATTACTATATTATTGCAATTCAGGAGGTAATATTCAGCCAGCAGTGGTTAGTGTCTTTTAAACACTGACTGCTGCCATTGAAATGGTGTCTGGACATTCAGTGCTGGGCCAAATCCAGGTACTGCCATTAAATACCAGGTATGTGTGGATGGCCAGCACTTAACTGGATAAGTGGCAATATTTAGTTCTTGACCAGCTAAGTTAAACTAGCCAAAGATAAGGCTGCTATATATATAGTTCTGTTTGGCTGCTTAACTTAATTGGTAAAGGGATGGATATCTAGTTAAGTGCTGGCGCCACCCACTAGAGGGGATATTCAGTGGCATTAACTGAGTAAGTGTTGCTTAATATTCTCTCAAGGCCTGATCAACTCCAGTCAACTGGATGAGAAGTTTTCTTAGGTTAACTGGCTTTGAATATCGACCCCCTCAGTTTTTTATTATCACAAAATAAATGATTTTGGACTAAGAAAGATAGTTAGTTTTGTTATTTCTGAATGCCACCTCAAGCAAATGTTGCACTCTTGAAAGATCGGAAATACATTAATGTAATGACATGTACTTATCAGAGCAAGCTTGTAAGTAATTGTGAACAAATATGTAAAATGGCAGTAGTCATGTAATCTGCATGTAAAACTGTATGGTTTCATGCTTTATAGTCCTTGTTCAGTATTTCAGGATCAAACTGTGTTAGCAATACTTTCCCACCGGTCGTTGTGGATGAATGAGAAGCTGCCTTATTCTTTCTCCTGGATTTGCTCTGTGTTACACTGATTATTAAAAAAAATGTACTGCTTGTAAATTGTAATAAAAAATGAATAAAACGTTTTCCTATGCGTTTTGAAAGTGCAGTTCTTGTATTAAGTATTTTGGAAAAATAGAACAGTGCACAACACATCGGATAGGTTTCTTTCTCACGTTCAAATGTCTCAGCATTTGTGATGACTAGAGTTTCAGCGATGGTGAGCTGTGATGCTACAGTGGTGATTATGTCATCAAGCATCAAAGCCCCTGGACGGCCGAAATTTCTTTCTGGCACAGTGAAGCAGCACCAGATAACTGGCATTTACTGAGTCTGTTTTTCATCAGAAATATGCAAATTTGTTGTGGGAAAAATTGGAATATATAAAATGAGCTCATGTGTATAAGTTCCTTGTCGTATATGTGATAAGCGCTTTCTTTTCATATGTGATGGGCTACAAATACTGTGTGGAACCGTAAAGTAAAATCCCATAGATTGTGCAGTTTATTCATAAAAATACAATGCGCCTTTAAATTTGGCGACTGAGAGTTTCCATTTTTTTTTCTGAACAAATGCCTGTATTTGATTATTTGATTTATTTATTTTTATTTCTTTCACAGCTGATACCAGGAAGTACTTTTAATATAATTCTAAATAATATTTTGAAGAAAGCTCCCAACAATTGAAAATACCACATTCTAAAATTTCATTGTGTTGTTGCATTAAAAGCCTGTATGAGTTAGTTTGCTTGCTTTTAAGCAGTCATGGCTTTATTTCTATTTGGGGTATTCGAGAGGTATGTTGCACAGTATTTCTTTATTTTACCCATTGCATTTGTAGACCGAATTTGCATTCCGACGATTTTTTAATTGTAGGCAAACCAACCCCTTTGTTTCCTTTTCTTTCCTTGTTTTTCCTCTGGACCATATCATTTTCTTTGTCAGTACGGGCTCCAGGTGGCGTTGCTCCGTAAGAGGTATGGGGTTTTTTTTGTGTGTGTTGTGACCAGGCATCTGAAACAGCAGGTGGTGCCAGCCGTCAGATGCAAGGTTGAGAAGCCGATCCCTGCGCTGCGAGGAGCTACGATCGGCGCTCTGCTCCCCCGCTCGCGTTCAGTAGCTCTGGGAAGCCGCCGACTGCAGACGGGCAGAGTGTTCAGCACCATAGACAGCGACCAGCACTGCGAGAAGTCTGGCATTAGAAACAGCTTCTTCAACAGTAAGTACCCGGCCACAGCGCTCTGCTTAATGTTTGGCCAGCATTTGTCGTCACTGCCATGTCAGCTTTTTGTATAGTGTCTCCAAGCAGTTTATGAAACACCAAGGAGTGGAAATAGATGATTACGGTTCCAAGGAACGGATACGTTTCAATGGCCGCTAATGGTCTTTTTCAGATTTTTCTTTTCATGTTCATTCTTATAATGAACTCGCATGCAAAAACTTCTTTCAGCAATAATATGTAACAATAATCCAAACAGTTGATTAATGAGGCCATGAATAGCAGCATTTTAGGGTTTCCCTTTATTTATTTATTTATATATTTTTACTGTTATGTACTTGAAAATATCACAAAGGGAGAGTGCTTTAAAGAAAAAATCAGTCGGACATTTGTGGGTTTGCAAGACTGTAAATCCATCTGTTGTTCATTTGCTCTTTATGTTCTGCTTTATTTTTTCTTTTTGCACATACAATCTTCAGACTGGATTGTCTGAAAATGAAAACAAAAGTTCATTAGTATTCATATCTTGTGCACCTAAATCTGGCAGATAAAGCAGGACTGAGAGTGATATACATGACTGAATTGAACGTATCTGCAGACGAGTAAATACATATCTGTGCTTCCCATATCATTTTGCTACCATTCTGACATCCGCTATTTTGATTTATTTAAGGTCTGGAAAGTGAGGTACAAGAATGGTGAAGCTGGGGAGTAATTTGAATGACAAGAACAGCAAACAGCCTCCTAGTGAGGATGGGTTTCAGACGGTTCCTCTGATCACACCCTTGGATGTGAATCATCTGCAGTTCCCTGCTCCAGAAAAGGTGAAGGATAGAAGGCTGCAAGACCAGTGTTTCTGCTCTTTTTCCATTCTATCAAGTATTGCGTGGTTATTTTTTTTTTTTTGGTGCTGAATGTTATAGATGTTGAGATAACGATAAACAATGCACTAATCAAAAGTAATAATAATGGATTTTAATGTCAGGCTGCGTGTGTCACGTGATAGTAGTGTACACCAGACATATAAAGAATTCATTATACATAGCAACTGGAATTTTGTTTGGTAATTTATTATATTGCTCTGTAAAATAATGAAATAGAAACAAATTATTCTTTCATAGATTTTTGGCCTAATGGTTTCCTTCTGCTTCCATAGGCATCCAGCATAGTTAGAACTGGGAGTGGGATTTGGCACAACTACCTGGAAATTTTGACTCTTTTATAAACCCTCCCTTCTTACCTAGTCCAATCATTAAGTGAAGTCCTCCACCAGGGACCCACACATCAGGAGTCCCTCCAGAACACTGAAAGCTTGGGCCCTAAGTCCAGGTACTAGATGTTGCTGTTGCAGTATGACTAAGATTCCCCCTTCTGTCCCTCTACTATATTCCCAGCTATCTGGGGAATGGAGGACCTGACCTAGAAATCGATCTTTAAGTCCTTTGCATGGAACAGAGTGCAGCATTGGCATCGACAGTCACCACCCTCATTTTAGGAACTGTGCCAGGAATAATCGTAGGGCTGGCGTTTCCTGGGGTTTGAGAAGGAAAGGATAAAAGGATTTGTTCTTTGCCTTCAGGCCAATGATGTGTAACTTTGAAGTGCAAAATCCTTTTAGTAACTTTCCTAATCAGATATATTTGAGAGGTACTGATATTGCCATCTTCCATCTGTCTTTACTGTCTAAATCCATGCATCAGTAATTTCATCTCATGTGGTTCTTCTATAGTGAATTTGCATTAAAATGATATAATAAGGGAATTCTAATATAAAGTCACAATAGAAGCACAAATGGATTGCAGAAACCACATTATCCTTTGTTTAGCAGCATTTCCATTCATTTACTGATACCATGGTTGGACTAACTGACCTGACCCCATTTGTGTAGGATGGATAGAATATTTCTGTCCTTACCTACACACTCAAGTCATTTCTGGAGGGGGAGGGTGCTTTTATAAGGAGCTGCCTAGTTAAATAACCTGTTATAAAATACAGGCTAATGTGAAAATACGTGTGCAAGTTTCATGGTAAATACTTTCACTGTGGGTTTGCACAGGAAGGGAACATGGGTAGAGTCTACGCTTACACACATAGATTATAACATTACTTGGGGGGTCCTTGTACTAAGGTGCGCTGAAAAATGGCTTGTGGTAGTGTAGGCACGGGTTTTGGGCACGCGTAGAATCATTTTTCAGTGAATCTGTAAGAAATGCCTTTTTAAAATTTTTGCCAAAAATGGATGTGTGGCAAAATCAAAATTGCTGCGCATCCATTTTGGGCGTGTGACCTTACCACCAGCCATTGACCTAGCGGTAGAGTCTCATGCGGTAACCGGGCAGTAATGACCTACACGCGCCAAATGCCACTTGGTGCATGTCCGTTACACACAGCCTAAAGTAATGATTTTTCAGTTGTGTGTATTGGATGTGCGCCAAAAATGAAATTACCACAAGAGCCACGTGGTAAGTCCATTTTTGCACGCATTGGGCACACATAGAGCCTTACGCAGCTTAGTAAAAGGGCCCCTTAGTTTTCATGTGTACTGTTTGTGCAGCACGTATGTGCTAAGATTTACACCAACCCCAGAGCTGGTGTAATTTACAAAATCAAGCAGGCACATATTGATTTATAAAATAGATGCATAAAAACATGTGTTAACTAGATACAACTTTATAAAATTACCTCTTTTTGTGCAAACATATTCAAACATATTTAGAAAGTTTAAACATTCTGTTCTACAAGGTTTGGTTGCCATACAGAACTGTAAAGGAACATGGCACATTAGTTTGGCTTTTGTCTTGGTGATTGAATCCTTTTTGCCATAACTTGTCCATATGTTAAGACGTAACTTCTAGGCTTTTATTCCTTGTTTTGTGATTACACTGGATGTGCTTTCTATGGTTATGTTTGTATAGCAAATCTTTGTTGTTTTGCTTGATTGCAAGATCTCTTGAAATCAAAGTAGTGTGCTTATATGTTTTTCTGTTGCTTAGACTTGACTCCGTACTTTTTGCCATCCAGTTTTCACCAGACATGTAGAATGTGTAGCTTCTATTTTCCTATTTTTCCCTTGCATTCCCTTCTATACACAAGAGTAAGACAAGGACTGTATCAGCTGCCTGCAGCCAAAAAAATAGGATGCAGTTACCTTCAAAGTTACTCTTGTTTGCCACTAGGTGTCTCCACAGGAGCAGCATATGAGTGAACCTTTCTCCCTACCCCTTCCATTATCACAGTCACCCTTCTAGCATTAATGTTAAGAGTCAAATGAAGATGTTCTTTTTGACAGTGTGGGCAACTAACCACTAAGCCTTTGGGTGTTCTTAATTATTATTGAGTTGTTTTTTTGTTTGGGGGGGGGGAGGGTTGGATTTAGCTCATGGTTTTTCAGTAGCAGCTCAAAGACGTGTTACATTCAGCTACTGTAGGTGTTTTCTTAACCCCAGAGGACTTACAATTTAAGTTTATACCTGAAGCAATAGAGGGTTAAGTGACTTGCCCAAGATCACAAGAAGTGAGTGGGATTTGAATCCTGGCTTCCCTGGTTCTCAGCCAGTGGTGTAGCCACAGGTGGGCCTGGGCCCACCCGCTTAGGGCTCAGGCCCACCCAACAGTAGCACACGTTTAGAGGTAGCTGGTGGGGATCCCATGCACTGCCAGCTGAAGACTTCCCACTGATGATAATGAAAACACTACTCTCCATGATACCAGCACCTGTGCATGCTCAGTTTTCAAAGCATGCCTGCTGTGCTAAGGTGGAAAGAAGTGTTTTCCCATCAGCTGAGATATTTGTTTGGTGGTGGTGGTGGTGGTGGGGGAAGGGGGGGGGAGAACACTTGGTGCCCACCCACTTCTTGCCTAGACCCACCCAAAATCTGTTGTCTGTCTATGCCCCTGTTCTCAGCTTACTGCTCTAACCACTGAAGTTACTTTATGATATTGATACTTTTTTTTTTTTTTTTAGTTACATTTTCCCACTCATGGCAGGCTCAATGCGGCTTACATATACAGGTACTTATTTGTACCTGGGAGGGTTAAGTGACGCCCAGAGTCACAAGGAGCTGAAGTGGGAATTGAACTCAATTCCTCAGTTCCCCAGGACCAGAGTCCACCAACACCCTAACCACTAGGCCCTCCTCCACTCATACTTCCTTTGCTTGGAAAAGTTCTTTGAATTTCTGCTCTTGAACTGCCACATAGGAGGCAATTCATTAAGAAGTGGCCACTTTCCTTCTCAATTTAAATATTTTGTCCTTCCTTTTTACACACCAGTGTGTTGCATCAGGAAAGGCAAAATGTTGTGACTGTGTGCAAAGAAAGAATTGCAGACAATGCACTAAAGTGTGGTAAGACATGATAACATCAACATGGGTCATGCTAAGTATAATGGGGCCATGGCAGTTAACACACGCAGTAGCCTGCGGTAAATTAGTATGACTCTTTTTTCCGTGGGTTACTGCACTTAAGTGAACAGACTTTTAATTTGTTTTATTGTTGCTTCATTCTTTGTAAATTTATGGGTGTAAATTTAGTATGCATTCACTTATGGTTTCAGATTACTTTGGGTTGAAAGGTTCCATGTGTTTGCACAGGGCTACATGGAGGTCCATAACCGAATGGGGCGCCCAAGTTTTCCTGGGGCCGTCCTCGCAGGGCGGCTCCGTGAAGGGGCGGGGAAACTCGTATTATCGAAACAAGATTGGCGTCCATCTTTCGTTTTGATAATACGGTCGGGGACGCCCAAATCTCAACATTTAGGTCGACCTTAGAGATGGTCGTCTTTAGAGATGGTCATCCCTGGTTTTCGGTCATAATGGAAACCGAGGACGCCCATCTCAGAAATGACCAAATCCAAGTCATTTGGTCATGGGAGGAGCCAGCATTCGTAGTGCACTGGTCCCCCTGACATGCCAGGACATCAACCGGGCACCCTGGGGGACACTGCAGTGGACTTCACAAATTGCTCCCAGGTGCATAGCTCCCTTACCTTGGGTGCTGAGCCCCCCAAACCCCCCAAACCCCACTCCCCATAACTGCACACCACTACCATAGCCCTAAAGGGTGAAGGGGGGCACCTAGATGTGGGTACAGTGGGTTTCGGGTGGGTTTTGAATGGCTCACATTTACCAGCACAAGTGTAACAGGTAGGGGGGATGGGCCTGGGTCCGCCTGCCTGAAGTGCACTGCACCCACTAAAACTGCTCCAGGGACTTGCATACTGCTGTCATGGAGCTGGGTATGACATTTGAGGCTGGCATAGAGGATGGCAAAAAAAAAAATGTAAATTTTTTTAGGGTGGGAGGGGGTTGGTGACCACTGGGGGAGTAAGGGGAAGTCATCCCCGATTCCCTCTGGTGGTCATCTGGTCAATTTGGGCACCTTTTTGAGGCTTGGTCGTGAAAATAAATGGACCAAGTAAAGTCGGCCAAATGCTCGTTAGGGATGGCCTTCTTTTTTCCATTATCGGCCGAGGACGCTCATGTCTTAAGCACGCCCCAGTCCTGCCTTCGCTACGCCTCTGACATGCCCCCGAGAACTTTGGTCATCCCCATGACGGATTGCAGTTGAGGGCGCCCAAAATCGGCTTTTGATTATGCCGATTTGGTGACCCTGAGAGATGGATGCTCATCTCCCGATTTGTGTCGGAAGATGGGTGCCCTTCTCTTTCGAAAATGCACCTGAAAGCCTTTCACCTTCTCTGCATTCCTCAGAGCCTTGGCACTTTCATTCAAAAGCAAGGGTCTCTGGCCTGATTATCCTTTGAATCCTACTATGCCTAAATAATACTTATCATTCACTGACCTCCTAAGGTGGCGCATGACATTTTTTGGAATCTCTGTTGATCTTTCTGTTGAGATTTGTTGTAGATTAAAACGAAAACTCTCCAAGAAAAAAGTCTCTACCAAATTGCATCAAACTACATCAAAAACCAAAGCCAACAGTAAACTTGGCAAAACTAATACATTTAAAATAAATGGGGACTTCTGAAACAGAGGGAACTTCTGCAAGACTCTGCACTAAGCCGAACTTTCAAACTGCTCGTTATTCCTCTTTTTTTTATCAATCATAGGTCCCAACAGACTAATTTTTATATGTTGTTCCAATACAATAAAACAGTCTCTAAAATGCTAGGTGTGCTTATCTCTAAGTCGCAATGCCATCATAGTTTCTGTGGATCTGGGCGTGCTAACTTTTGCAGTGACTTGTATGTGAATCCATTGAGGCAACTTGTTATTAGGAAAGTGGAATTGCTTTCTTGTCAGGTACCCATTGTTTTCTAATGCAGCCGGGTGGATGCACCCATTTCATCTACCTTCCTTTACAATATTTTACATTCTGATCTCGCTTTAAGATTTTGGAAAATAAGAGAAATAAGACGACGTTTGTTGCTAACAGAAACTGCTTGGTTGCTTAGCAACCAGTCCAAAGGCTTCAAAGTTTCATCTATCATCTTGTGAAGCTGCTTTGCGGCACATGGCAGGATCCACATGACTCGTGCATGAATCTGCTGAGCTGCTGCTATTAGATTTATGGAAAAGAAATTACACTTTCTCTCATGTCTGTAAGAGAATATTACATTTCTTTTCTTTTTTTTTTTTTACCAAGTTTTCTCCAGCTTTTTTGGGCTTCCTGATCAACTGGAGGTAGACTAACTTAGACTATGGTCCCTTAAAGCCATCATTTGCCAGCTTCTTGGCTTTTTTTTTTTACTGCATTCAGTCCTCATTATCAAAAGCAAACACCGGCGCTAGAGGCTGTTAGCGCCATACTAGCACCGACGTTTGCTACCGCCCCATGATTGGAGCCCTTGAGCGTGTGAAACCTTAAGGGCTTGATTCACTAAGACAGACACATTTTTTTGGATCTAGGAGCCAGTCTGAAATTCTAGGAAGCATCAGAAAGGGGAACGTTGATAGATGGATGATGATGGGGCCAAGGGGGATATGTCAAATGAGAGATCTGAGAGTTCTTCCTCCTTCTCCATCTCCATCAGTCTCACTCTCTCTCTCAACCCTTTCCCTTCCATCACAGTCTTCCTCTGTCCCCAGTAGTTTCTCAACTTCCCTTTAAACTTCAACCCCATCTGTAGCAGACTCCATTTCTCCCTCAACCTCACCATCTCTAGCAGTTTAACTCTTTCTCAAACTCTGCTTTTTTCAGTAGTCTATCTTTCTCAACCCCTCCTCCCCCACCCCTATTCCCTACAGCCTCTGCCTGTCAAACTCTTCTGTCTCCAGTAGTCAGCTCCCCCCATCCCTGGCAGTCTTTCTCTTTCAAACTGTCTTGCCCCCCTGAAATGTTTCATGTCATTTCACCACAAACAGGCAACAGTCCTCTTCCTCCTCCAGTCTGATGATGGTGATGACAGCAGCTCTGTTTGGCCTGTCTTTTTAGCCTGCATTGACTTCTGACACTGCCTTTTCTTCAGCCTATGCGAGTGCTGGTGCTGTTGACCTTTTCCTTCCTTTGGCTTGGTCTTCTTCAGCCTGTATAGGTTGCTGCTGCCTCTTCCTCCAACCTTTGTCACATCTGGGTTGTAAAGCACCACAGTTCAGTTTCTGATTACTAGGGCAACCTGGCAGTTTGAGCGCAGCACTAAGGCTTTTCTGCATATGGGAAAACATTTGTGAATTAGGTCCAAAGTCAGGCTTGTAGGTGTTACCATTGAGATTCCCACCTTTCCCTTCCAGGGTCTAGACAGCCTGCTGACCAATGTCTTGTCCCTGAATTGAACTCAGGCCCTCTGCATAGCACTGTGTAGCATTTGCTGATATGCCATCCCATTAATGCTTTCCTTAAAATATAGTTTGCATCTTAGCAAATGGGAATGCCAGCAGGTAAACCAAATATTTTTCCCAAAATCTTTCAAATAATATAATTGTAAAATGCATTTCTAAGTCTGGGAACAGGCATAACAATCTGACTAGCTGATGGATGGGACAGAGAAACCCAGAAACATGGAATGTGTAGCAGAAAAAAAAAAACCCCAGACAGCTTATCTAATCTTGCCATCCTCACCAACTGATCAGCTTTTACACTCACTTCCCTCAGATGTCCTTGGTGGTTGGTCCATGCTTTCTAGAATTCATTTACTGATCTTGTCTCCATCACCGTCACTGGGAGACTGGTCCATTCATCCACCACATTTTGAGTAAAGAATTATTTGTTTAGATTGCTCTTGATTCTACCCCTCACTTCAGTCCTCATTTCCTTTGAAAAAGGCCTGCTTCTGTGTGTGTTTATATCTTGGAGAGATATGGGATAAGTAGATTGTAGGAAAACCTTTGACACAGTTTTGCATAGGTGACTTATAAATAAACTGAGTACTCTCAATATGGGTGACTGACTGGGTTAGAAACTGGTTGAGTAGAAGACGACAAAGGGTAGTGGTAAATGGAATTCATTCTGAGGAAAGGGATGTTACAAGTGATGTGCTGCAAGGATCAGTTCTTGATCTGATTCTTTTTAACATTTTTGTAAGCGATATTGTAGAAGGACTTTCTGGTAAGGTTTGCCTTTTTAGCAGATGATACCAAAATCTGCAATATGGTAGACGCCCTGATGGTATGGATAGCATGAAGAAGGATCTACTGAAGCTTGAAAAATGGTCCAGAATTTGGATGTTAGATTTAATGCTAAAAAGTGCAGGGCCATGCATTTGGGCTGCAAAAATCCAAGGGAGAAGTACAGCATAGGGGGTGAAGTACTTCTGTGCATGAAAGAAGAGTGGGACTTGGGGGTGATCATATCTGGTCATCTTAAGTGGCAAAACAGGTAGAAAAGGTGATAGCAAAAGATAGAAAGATGCTCGGATGCATAGAGAGATGAATGGCCAATGTCTCTGTATAAGTCTATGGTGAGAATTAGTTTAGAGTACATTTCTTATATTCTGCAAATACCTTTTACAGCTCTGTGCAGATCACAAAAAGAAAACTAGGTAGTCCTAGGAATTATATAAAATAATAACACAAATTCATTGCTTTCACTATATATTTTTTTTAATAATGAAGGGGCCCTTTTACTAAATTACATTAAGTACTTATATGTGCTTAACTCCGGAAAAATGGCCTAATGCAGGACTCTTTTACATGTATTGCATTAGCTTTGCTATGTGCATGCACTAACCATGTGGTATTTTTAAAAATTGTTTTTTAGAGGAGGTGTGTGGGGCAGAGAATGGTCGTAGATGCGCATTTCAGCTAGTGTGCTAAAATTAGCGCACACCAACTGAATAATCCCCTGAGTTAATGCAGGAAGTGTGTTACTTTTTTCAGTGGCCATGTTCTAATGTGAACAGTGCACAGCCAGAAAAAGAAATAATTGAAAATGTCCGAATTTATGCCCGTGCTAAAAATGGGCATAGTGCTTGGGAAAGTCCTGCTTTAGTATGCACTGAACCAGTTAACTAGGTGCAGCTTAGTAAAAGAACCCCATAGTTTTCAAACTGTTCTGAAATGTCATGTTGTTAGTCATCACTCTCAACTCTCATTAGGTAGATTATTCCAATTTTTGGCTGCCTGGTAAGTGAACATAAGAACATAAGAATAGCCGTACTGGGTCAGATCAGTGGTCCATCTAACCCAGTATCCTGCTTCCAACAACAATCCTGGTCACAAGTACCTGGCAGAAACCCAATTAGTAGCAACATTCCATGCTACCAATCCCGGGGCAAGCAGTGGCTTCCCCCATGTCCATCTCAATAACAGACTATGGACTTTTCCTCCAGGAACTTGTCCAAACCTTTTTAAAACCCAGATATGCTAATCGCTGTTACCACATCCTCCGGCAGCAAGTTCCAGAGCTTAATTATTCTTTGAGTGAAAAAATATTTCCTCCTATTTGTTTTAAAAGTATTTTCATGTAATTTCACTGAGTGTCTCCTAGTCTTTGTACTTTTTGAAAGAGTGAAAAAATCGATTCTACCACTGAGGATTTTATAGACCTCAATCATATCCCTCTCAGCCATCTCTTTTCCAAGCTGAAGAGCTCTAACCTCTTTAGCCTTTCCTCATACGAGAGGAGTTCCAGCCCCTTTATCATTTTGTTTGCTCTTCTTTGAATCTTTTCTAATTCCTCTATATCTTTTTTGAGATACAGCGACCAGAATTGAACACAATACTCAAAGTGAGATTGCACCATGGAGCGATACAGAGACATTATAATATTCTTGGTCTTATTTTGCATCCATTTCCTAATAATTCCTAGCATCCTGTTTGTTTTTTTGGCTGCCACCACCACACACTGGACAGAAAATTTCAGAGTATTGTATACGATGACACCCACCCAGATCTTTTTCTTGAGTGCAGACTCCTAAGACGAGTACAGAGTCTTACCTTTAACCTTTCACCTTTTTAAAACTTGGGAATTGAAGATTTAACTGATTTGTAAGGCTTAAGGTATGATCATTAGTTGAAAGAATTACAAGATATTTGGTGCCTGACCATGTAATATTTTAAACACTAAAGAGCATATTTTAAAACATAAATTAAACATATAAATTGCACATGTAAGTAGTAGTATCTCCAGAATACACCGACTCTTCTCCCTTTTTGTGTGGTTAACTTTGGCCATACAACAATTTATACATACACAGGACCTTTTTTTCAGAAAGTCCTTTTGTGGCCAATACTGCCGTTGTGAGCAATGCACTGAATAATGACTTTGTTATGTTTAGCTTGTTAGTAGACAGAACCTTCATTGATGGTATTTGCTTTTTCATATATTATAAATCTAAGTAATAAAGATAGAGATAACAGTAGGGCTGTAATTAATTTTTAGGCACCCAAAGCAGCAGGGGGAAGGGGAGAGAGGGAGCTACCATCCTATCTCCGATTGCTGTTGCCCAGATCCTCCGCTCAGTCTCCCCTCACCTTCATCTCTGCACATTAAGTTTTCTGGTGCTGACCTCACTGCAGTAGCAATAAGATAGAAGAGAGAATTCAGCATGTGGCCTCTCAGCTCTTGTACTTGTTCATACCCTTTGGAATCCTGCTCCCTCCTCATGCGTAGGTTTCCCAATATCGTACAAGCCCATGGGAAATGTGGGGCTATGCAGTGGATGATAGCGTCGGGACTGGCAGGCCCCACTCTGAATGTTTTCTTTCAACCTGCTGCTACTGCCATGGGGCTGGTGCTGGAAGACAAACAGCGAGGCTATCGTCCTCTACATTGAACAGAATCAGCCCATCCTAAAGTCTCCAGTGACTTGTTCCTGGCCAGATCCAAAGGCCTCTACTCAATCCTCATCTTTCTCGATCTATCTAATGCTTTTGACACTGTTGATCTCCTTGATAAATTGTCTTCACTTGGATTTCAGGGCTCCACTCTGTCTTGGCTTTCTTCTTATCTCTCTAATCACACTTTTAGTGTATGCTCTGGTGGATCCTCCTCCACTGCTATCCCACTGTAAGTCAGTGTGTACCTCAAGGCTCTGTCTTGGGATCTCTCCTCTTCTCTCGATATATTTATTCCCCTGATACCTTGATCTCCTGCCATGGTTTTCAATATTATCTTTATGCTCATAACTACCAGATCTATATCTCCACACCAGAAATTTCAACAAGAATCCAGGCTCAAGTCTCAGTCTGCCTGACATTGCCGCCTGGATGTCCCACTATCTGAAACTGAACATGGTCAAGACTCTTTCCTCCTAAACCCACCTCTCCTCTTCCCCATTCTATATTTCTGTGGATAACGTTCTCATCCTCTGTCTTATCAGCTTGTAACCTTGGAGCATCTTTTCCTCTCTCTCTGCACATATCCAACAGACTGCTAAAACCTTCACTTCTTTCTCTATAACATCACCAAAATTCATCCCTTTCTTTCTGAGCTTGCTGCCAACACTCTTATCTACACTGTCATCACCTCACACTTAGACTACTGCAACTTGCTTCTCAGAGGTCTTCCACTAAGCCCACTCTCTCCCCTTCAGTCTTTTCAAAATTCTGCTGCATGACTTATGTTCCACCAGTGTTGCTACACTCATAAAAATCCTCTCATCAAGTCCCTTCAATATGTAAACCGCTTTGAATGTAGTTGCAAAATACCACAGAAAGGCGGTATATCAAGTCTCATTTCCCTTTCCCTTCCCTATCCATGTACATATACAGTTCAAACTCCTCGTACTGATTTACAGGTGCATTTATTCTCAAGCGCCTCAGTATCTCTTTTCACAAGGTAAGAACTCTGTTCACAAGGTAAGCCTTTCTTATCTAAACCCTTCTCCTCCACCACCAACTCCAGACTGCACTCCTTTTAGTTTGCCGCACTGTACGCCTGGAATTCATTTCCTGAGTTGGAATGTCAAACTCCATCTCTGGCCGTATTCAAATCTAAGTTAAAAGCCCACCTTTTTGAGACTGCTTTTAACTCTTAATCCCTATTCCCTTGTTCAATACTCATGTTTGCTTTAATTATTCCCACAATAAATAACTCCTTAACCCCTTATTTGTCCTGTTTGTCTGTCTTGAATAGATTGTAAGCTCTGTCCAGCAGGGACTTTCTCATGTATGTTTGGTGTACAGCACTCTGTACATCTGGTAGTGCTATAGGAATAATAAGAAGTAGTACTAGAAGCAAGCTTGAATGGAGGTAAGCAACATGGCAATATTTCAGCACCTATCAAAATTTTCACTAGACACAGTTACCTCTATTGCCTGTTGAGCCTAGATCAGTGGTTCTTAAATCTGTCCTGGGGGACTACCAATCAGTTGGGGTTTCATGCATGAAAGAGATTGACAGGCATGCAACTCTCTCTCATGCATATTCATTAAAGATATCCTGGAAACCTGACTAGCTAGGTGTGTCCCGAGGACTGGGTTGAGAACCCCTGCAGTAGTCATACATAAGTATATATGTATTGCCATACTGGGACAGACCAAAGGTCCATCAAGCCCAGCATCCTGTTTCCAACAGTGGCCAATTCAGGTCACAATTACCTGGCAAGATCCCAAAAAGTACAAAACATTTTATGCTGCTTATCCCAGAAATAAGCAGTGGAGTTTCCCCAAGTCAATAATGGTCTATGGCAGATGTTTATTTTTTAAGTTGTGGGTTTAAGGATGAAAAGGTTTTCATGGCAGCCACTCCAGATATTGCTTGCTGGCTTGTTGAACTCTTGACATGAATAAAAGGTACTAGACCCATTTAAAATATTGTTCTTTCTTTAAGATTAGAAACTGAAGCTTTTTTTTATTGTTGCAGGTGGTAGTTAAAACAAGAACAGAATATAAATCTGACCAAAAAAACAAAGGGAAACTCAGGGTACCAAAAATCGCTGAGTTTACTGTTAGCTTCACGGATGGTGTAACAGAAAGATTAAAGGTAAGAACTGGCTATGTAATTTACAAGAGAGCATGAGCTTATTTTTACAGGATTCTGTGTATTTTTTTTCTTAGCTGATTGGTGTGTAAAATCTATAGACATCACACTGGAAGTCTGAAGATTTGGAGAGATTAAAAGCTAATCTGAAGTAGCTGTAAGGAAAACACTTTAAAATTAAACCATAGTGACCATCAGTATGTCATGTCAGTAGCACTGGATTAACTAATTTGTAAACATCCATATTATGCTGATTCACAAATATGGCAATTCTATAAATTTGGGCTTCAGTGTAGACGTCCCAATGGCATGCGCTTCGTGCCAATTTTATAATGACATCTTGGCGCCAAGATTCAAATAAAACATTCTAGCATATGTTGGCATTGGCACAGCCGTGTTTAAGTGCCCTCATATGCTGTCAATAGCAGTCTAATTCTGCCGAATGATGTATGTCATTTGTAACGTTCTATGCACTGAGGGGTCCTTTTACTAACTGCGGGGAAAAAGCCCTTGCGCTAGAGGCGGGGGCTGTTTTTCTAGTGTGCCAGGGTCCTTTTTACCGCAGTGGGTAAAAAATCCCCCAGCGGGTTAAAAAAAAGTGAACGGGCTCTGTTGGCACTAGTGCAAAGCCAACCATGCTAGCAGCTTAGTAAACCCCTGCGCTAGCTATTAACTACCAGTTTAGAGGGAATAGTGAGCAGCTGTACAAGTAACTCATGAAGGTCTTGTTTGACTTGGGCTATTGCTAGTCTACTTCATGGACCAGCAACATTTGCCAGGAAGGTCAAAGTCTGGTTATTTGCCTGAGTGTTTGGAGTTCAGGAGCAATCAAGGTATATGAGCTGTAATTGTTACTCTTGTGTGTTTATGATGTGGAATGGCTGAGTTAATGAAGATGGAATCTACTTTGGAGCATTGTTGATTAAGGGCAAAAAAATAACCAAATCATGGTGTTGGTGATGAGGTGGGTTGATGTAAACACAGAAGAACAAAGTCTTCACAAACTTAAAATCACAAGGAACACAACGAAGATGACAAAAAAAATGGTCTTAAGACGATGTGAAAAAGTCTGAGTTTGTTGTATAAGTCAATATTCTCTTACCGTTAATGACAGCTATCATTGCGGCATAATGTAAGCCACATTGAGCCTGCAAAGAGGTGGGAAAATGTGGGATACAAATGCAGCAAATAATAATAATATGCACGGAAAGTCCAAATATGTCAAAGAGACTCGACACGGCTGTGTTTCAGCCAACCAGCCTGCCTCAGGAGTCTTTGTATTCTAAATTGAAACACATAATGAAACATGATTATACATATACAATCAACTAATACTGAAACAGGACACAATCTAATTAAATGTACAAACCATAAGAATATCACTAAAAGGTACAACATAATCTTTGAGCTACAAATGTAAGAACTAAAATTTTAAAGGGCAAACATTAAAATATAAAATTTAAAAGGCAAACATCAAAATATAAAAATATAAATATATATAATTTTGGGGAATATAAAATGAATAATGGATGTTAAGAAAACAGATCATCACATATATAGATGGAGCTACGTTCACAATTATAGTATACCATTACAATAAATGGGTAGACACATACTATAAAACATGTATAAAAACGTATCATGATGGAGGCAATAATGTACCTGATAAACATTGGGTTGCACAGAATATTGCTTTGCTATTTGGTGACCTTTGATCTGTTCACTCAGAGGGAAGATCCTGAGAGCTGGATATGTATAGGGAACATGAGTAATTGTACTATGTAAATGACCTCTTCTGCAGTTGGATTTGCCATACAAAAGGGGCAGAGAAAGTGCAGTAAGTTCCTCAGACTAGGAGGGATTTTCATTCTGCAATTAGGGGCTGATGCTCAAAGCCGAGCACTAATGCGCAGAAAAATAGCTAAGTGATGCTCAAAGGAAATGATATGCAAATAATATGCTTGGTTAATTTGTGCTAACAAATCGAAAGCATGGGAAGGAACATTTCTGGCACATGCAGATAAGAGTTTTGCAGGAAGTGCAGCTCTTGTGCACATGTCTAGATAAAACTGGAAGTGCAAGCAGACTATTGTGCTGTTCTTCTGTGCTCTTAAATATGAGCCTTTCAAAAATTGTTTGCACTTAACATTTTTGAATTGCTCATATTTAAGTGCAGAAAAACATGCGTCAATGTGTGCGTCCACTTTCAGTTTTGCTTACACATGTTTGTTTCTCACTGCCAACACTTAAAGTTGCATGGGCTTCCATCCCCTTGCAAAAGAAGACAGAACCCACAGTTCAGTGTGAGAAATTGACAAGAAATCTCCTGAAAACCTTCTACACCGCCTCTGACCTGGCAGTCAATTTTTGGCCTTGTGGACCATCATTTCCTTCTGTACATTGCAGCACTTTTGTTTGTACATTGGGAAAGACTATTTACTGACCTCATTAACATCCATTTAAATACATTTAAGTACAATTTGTGGCCATCTTTAGCTCGAGCTAACACCGGCGCTCGAGCCCTCCGAGCATTCGGTACTGTATAATGTGTGCGCGAATCCAGCATTAACCACATGTTGACGTCAGTGGTAGTATTGAGCATCGGCTCCTTAGGGACAAGAATGCAAATGCTTATGTTTCTGTATGGTGCACAGGAGAGTGCCAACACGTTTTCTCCAGATATAGTGTAGTGGGATCTGTTGTGCTTAGGAATTACAGACCCACTGTGATTTAAACTATAAGATGGCTGGCATGTCTTTGGCATGGAAGAAAGGTGTTTATGAACTGTGTTGCATCTTAGATCTGCTGGTAGCTGACATGCTTATGTTTTAAAATAAATGTATATTCCACTGCTCAAAGCATGCCCGGAACACAACCCCTTTAAATTTTGCATCCTGTAGTATTTATACACGTAAACAGTGACTTTTAAATAGACATTTGCACACATGTTGTTTACACATGTAAATTGTACACAGTCCTCTAAAATCACCTCTTTTACTCATGCAAACCTTTTGGCAGTTTTTAGACTTTTATGAGAGGGAAAATGAAAAAAATATTGAAGGATAACTGAGGGCCTAGTGTGAGCGCTGTGTGAACTAAACTGACTGGAGGGGGTGGGGAGAGGGGGAGCAAAGTACCACAAGTCCATATTTCATGGCTCATAAGAATAAGAATATAAGAATAGCCATAGTGGGTCAGACCAGTGGTCCATCTAGCTCAGTATCCTGCTTCCAACAGTGATCAATCCAGGTCACCAGTACCTGGTATGGTGAGGTCATAGTAGTGCTGTATCATTCAAATCAACTACAATAAATATATTTACTAATCACTTGAATACTGCTGACACTTTGCTCCTGCATAGGATTTCCATTACAGCAAAATCATCTATGAAATCAAGCAATTTACATCATGTGTGTGTGTGTATGTCCAAATATCCATTTTTAAAAGTCTTACTGCTGAAATTGCTACACAAGGGCATCTTATTACATCAACCCATCCTTCCATGTGAGAAGGCAATTCACAGCAATCAAAAAAAAAATGAAATCCTCACATCGAAATCAAAAACGGCCATTCCCTGGGGTAATATCATGCTCAGAGTCAGTCACTCTTTCAGTCTGTGCTGGATCAATGTTTAAAATAATGACTGCATCCTGCAGCATCTCTCACAAACCACCACTGTGCCCACTGACACCCCACTCATCATCCTGGAATGAACCTCATTATGACTTGGCAGGCCATACGCTCACATTTAGACACAGTCCCTGACATGCAACTTGTCTTTGAAAAAGCTGAGGTATAGACGATATTAGCAACAACAACATCTGGAAAACAATATATTTGCTATATTTAAATAAAAGAAATGAATTAAAGCTAGAGATATGATAGAGGTCTATAAAATAATGAGTGGAGTTGAACGGGTAGATGTGAAGCGTCTGTTCACGCTTTCCAAAAATATTAGGACTAGGGGGCATGCGATGAAGCTACAATATAGTAAATTTAAAACGAATCAGAGAAATTTTTTCTTCACTCAACGTGTAAATTAATCTCTGGAATTCGTTGCCAGAGAATATGGTAAAGGCGGTTAGCTTAGCGGAGTTTTAAAAAGGTTTGGACGGCTTCCTAAAGGAAAAGTCCATAGACTGTTCTTAAATGGACTGGGGAAAATCCACTATTTCTGGGATAAGCAGTATAAAATGTTTTGTACATTTTTGGGATCTTGCCAGGTATTTGTGACCTGGATTGGCCACTGTTGGAAACAGGATGCTGGGCTCGATGGACCTTTGGTCTTTCCCAGTATGGCAATACTTATGTACTTATAAGCTTATCACCAGCAAGAAGGGAGAGTGACAGATACCAAATGTGCACACTTACTAATTCCCATATCATTATCCATTGCTTGTTCAAAACTTGGGATTGAAAATTGTACTAAATAATTAATATAAGCAATAGATAGACAAAGACCATAAAGAAAAAAAAATCATGTCAATAAATAAAAGAGGTTACAAAGAATGCCAACAAAAATTTAAAAAAAAATGACACAAAAGGGATGAAAACTGAAGTAAAAATAGATATGATAATTAATATCTGAATGTTGTTTACCATGTTGTATTTTGTGATGGGGGAGGAATTGATGTACCTGCTGCAGCTCCTGTCTTAAGTACACACAGCTTATCCTGTTGCAAACGTGTTGTACAGACCATGTTATTTCTTCTGCAATATTTGAATACCTCATATCATGGCAGTTGCGTAGTCATTTTCCCTTTAAAGAAATTGCATAAGTAGCTGTGAATCAATTTAATGTTAAACAGCTGTTAGGTTGCATTCTTAGTTGGATGGTGATGGCAGATATCTTGGTTTAGTATAAATTCTATAAAAATTACAAAGGAAAGATTTGTTCATTTTCCTGTAATGGAGTCATTTTTGGAAGGAGTGGAAGGGTTATATTGAAAGACAGGATCATAGCAGCATGTTAACAACTTGCATAATACAAGTTTATATTTCATGAAAAATATTTTTCATGTTCCATATAGTATGAACTTGTCAAAACAGTAGAAACAGATCGTAAAACCAGCTGTAGAAACTTGTTCAGCAGTGAGAAGGTTAAAAGGCCAGAATGGAGTAGTGTTAAAGCAGTGGGGCATGAAGATGTGCAGAGGAGCAGTGGAATTCAGTGGGCACTTTTGACACTGAACATTCACTGGCTTGTTCCAGCAGAACAAAGTCGTCCTCTGACTCCAAGTCTTGGATCTTCTAGTACTCTGCTCTCTCAGGGCCACCGAGTATGTGTTTGCATTTTACACTTTGCTTTCCTCTGTGTGTATGGATGCTGTTTGAAAGGCTACTTTTGAAAGATGGGCTTCACAGGGCTGCTTTCCAGAATGAAATAAATAAATAAATTGGGCGTTTTTGTTTCATCTCCCTGTTCCATGTTTTGATCCTGTTTGGACAAAAGCCTGCCCTGTGTGAAATCCTCATCCTCTTTCGAGGGCCATAGCCATCAGCATTTGGGGCCATCTGAATGATAAGGGATCACTCTGCTTTTTTTGTGGTGCTTCCAGAGCTTTTTTTGAGGGGGTACTTGGGGGTACTGAGTACTGGCAGCTTTTCCATTTTATGCTAAAATGGATCCATGGTCCTAAGATTTTAATGAAAGAGCTCAGACTCTACACACCAATTCTGCCTTGTCATAATTCTGTGACTGGTTGCAGGGGGCTTGGCTATTGTGGGGTGGGTCCCTCAGTGATTGCCTCACCCCTGAAGGGTGGCCTGGCTTTTGAGTACTGGCACCTTTTTGTTGGAAAAAACGTACTGGGTATTTCAGATCCAAATTTTTTCCTCACATGTTATTCTTGATTACTGGATCGTTTGCCCAAGGGTGGCAATAAGTTCTGGGCTGATAGTCTAGGGTCTGTTTCCTAAGTTGCATTACCTGGTACTAGGGAAACTGCCACGTACTAACAGAATGGGCCTGTGCTCACATTTAGCAGTAAATTCAATAAAGGGCAGTAAAAATTTGGAGCCAAAAAACTGGCCAGTATCTAGTATTGTGCAATGGCACGTTTGAGCACCAGATGTGTTCTAGAATACTAGTGAAAGGGCACAGTAACGTGTCCAGCTTTAGATCATAGGCGTAGTTTGACTGTTTCATTTGGGGGGGCAAAGGATGGGGCGGAGCATATTAGCATATTCATTTGCATATATACATATGCAAATGAATATGCTAATATGGAGGAAGGAAGGGAAAAAGAGCTGGCTGTTTTGGGGAATAACCATAATGAATATGTATGAGATATCAAGCCAGCTCTTTCTCCCTTCCTTCCTTCTTTCCTCCTTACCCAGCACTCCCTCTTCCACTCCAGTAGTATTTCCCCACCCCCTTTCCCATACCATGCCAGTGTTGACCTTAGAAATGCATAAGCTCTATATGTAGATCCTTCAAGAGGTAGTGTGTCATGATTTAGGCTCTACACCCTTTCTGATGTTTTGGTGCCACCTCAGTAAAGCCAACACACAATCTCTCCACTGCAATAAACTATACACAAACTTGTGCAAAAACACACACATAACCTTACTAAACCATAACAGCACTAATTCCAAGGACAGGACGAGCTGCAACCTTATGCGTGAAAAGGCAGAACTGTAATTACACCAGGCTCTAAAACACATGACACAACAGACATGACACAAGGAACTAGAAAGCAAAAAATATGAAGGCAAAATACTGAACTGGAAAGTTAACTAAAGAAGTCAGACTCAGCATGCAGCAATACCAGAACAATTGAAACTTACATGCAAAATTTCACAGATACACATTTCAAAAAGCTGACATATTCCAATTAATAAATTCTGAATAAAATACTTTTTTCTACCTTTGTTGTCTGATCATTTAGTTTTTCTATTCGCTTTGGTCCCAGTGTCTTCTGTTTTATGCAGTGTCTTCTTTCCATTTGATATTCCATTTAATAGATTCAAAATAAAATACTTTTTTGTACCTTTGGACATTTTACTGTTCCATCATGCTGGTTCCAGTTTCCTCTTTTCCTGTCTTTCTGCTAATTCTCCTTCAACTGCTTGCTGTCCATTTGTCTTTTCTCTTCTCTCCTGTCTTATTCCATTCCTTCACTACACCTACCTTTGACACATTATTTCTTTTTTAGCTCTTTCCTCTCTGTTTTGTTTCTTTACTGCCTCTCTGTTCACTTAAATTTCACCCTCGTCCTCATCCTTCTCCTTTTTAGTTTTCAGCTATCAAATTCCATTTCTTTCTCTCACCCACTAGCTGCCCCATTCCTCTTCTCAGTCCTTCCTCCAACCTTTCATTTCCTTTCATCTTTAATCAACTCTCCATTACCACATTTCTGCCCCCCCCCCCCCATCGCTATCATCCTCTCATTTGTTTCCTTCCCACCTCCCCTTTGGCCTCTCCCAAATAGTTCCACCATTTGCAGCATCTTCCTCCCTCCAACCTTCTAGCCCAGCACGCCTGCTCCCTTTCTCCCATTGTAGCCTAATATCTCCCTGTCCCTTCCACACACACACCCACCCACACCCCAGCATCTTCCAGCCCCCCCCCCTTCCCTGTGGTCCAGCATTTCTTCCTCTCTCTCTTCCCTCCCTCCAATTGTCCAGCATTTCTCCCTCACTCCCTTCTGTCCCTGGATCCACAATCTCCCTCTTTTTCTCTTTCCCCTCTAGTGTATATCTATCCCTCCCTCTCATCCATCCCCATGTACAACCTCTCTTCCCTCCTTCTTCTCTCTCACTGCCCACATTACTCTCAGTATCTCCCATCCTTGCACCCTGGGCCCAACATCTATCTCTTTTGTTCTCTTCCTTCCCCTTTTAGCATCTCTCCCATCCCCATACAGCATCTCTCTCTATCTCCCTCCCTCCCACTTCCATGTTCCAACATTTCCCCTTTTCTCTTGCTGTCCCTCCCTCCTCCTCCACATCCAGTATTATTTCTCCCTCTCTCTCCCCCATGCATCTCCCCCTACCAACATTCCCACCTCTCTCGCTCACCTCTTCCTAGCATTACCCCATCACCTCAACAGTGCTCCTGTGACTGTCTCTCCCTGCCACCAGCCAGCATGCTGCCTCGGTCTTCCCCGCCGGCGCTGCCTCGGTCCCTGACTCCCTGCAGCATTTTTGTCTTCACCCGTCCTGTAGCCGTCGCCGTCAGCGCTGCCATTCATTCTCACAGGCAGCCTCGTTCCCGCTCCCCTTTGCCGCGTCCACTCCTCCGACCGGCATCAGAGAGAGCCGGTCGGAGGAGTGGACGCGGCAAAGGGGAGCGGGAACGAGGCTGCCTGTGAGAATGAATGGCAGCGCTGACGGCGACGGCTACAGGGCGGGTGAAGACAAAAATGCTGCAGGGAGTCAGGGACCGAAGCAGCGCCGGCAGGGAAGACACAACTAAGCCCCGCCAGTTCGCCGGTGCGTCTCGTTTGGGGGGGCAATGCCCCCCCTCGCCCCCCCAATCTACGCCTATGCTTTAGATGACCACTTATTTCATGTCTATGGCTAGTGTAAACGTGGCAGTTGCATACATAACAGCAAGAATTCTATAAAGTGCACACAAGGTTGGTCGGATGCCTTGACATGCTCATGCCCCTCTCCCTCCCACATCAATGCCCCTTTGCAGTTTATGTGAGAGAAGTTTACAGAACAGGGACGTAAATCAGTTACTTGCACAGCTGCTAATTAGTGCTTGTTCAGGCCAATTATTCTACTTATCTCCAATTAAGTGCCAATTTGCTAATTATGTTTCATGAGTAACTGACTCTACACTACAGTTGCGCTCCTGATTTTAGTCGCCATTTGCATGGGCGGGCCGTGGGCGTTTCTTTCAGGTATGCACGCAGTTTAGAGAATATTATACACTGCGTGCATCACTTTGTTGCACCTAGGCATGCCAACTTATGCTTGTTATTGACATGGTGTAAGAAGTCACACCTACTCATGGATGTGTCAATGCCAACCTTATGCTAGTATTCTATAATGGAATTGTGGAATTGGCTGGGAATTGGACAAGGGCTACGACTTATAGAACAAAAAAGTAATAATGTGTAGCAGTTAATGACACCTCAAGAGATGCAGTTAACAGCATCAGCCAGTGCACAGGGAAAAACCTTCTTTTCTCTGTTCATTGAAAGGAGGAAGATGCTGGAGATGCTACCAATAGTTAATATAGAGGTTTTGCAGTTACTGCATGTTAATTTTGGTAATTACCACATGGTAGCTTCAAAATTCTAACCTCACTTTAGTAAATATCTGGGGTTTATGCTGTGATTCCAACCTTTGTCATAAAGAACCAAACACATCCTTTGTTACTATAGTAACTTCTATATTTCAGTTCATTTAATGCATATGTACCCTCCCCCACCTTCCAGCAACCAGTTTGCTCAGTTTGGATAACAAATATAAAATACTTGATATTTGTCATTGTGCCAGGGGTTTAACCAGCAAGCCCATTTTTTTTGGGGGGGGGGCCCAAGAGTGAACTTGGGGAACCATGCATCTCCTCTCTGCTCACCCCTCCCCCACATTAAAAATCTTACCTTTATTGGTGGAGATGTCCAAACTCCACCAGCTGAAGAGATCGGATTCATGCAGGCGGGGGGAGGACGGGGGTTTAGGGTTAGGGGGCGGTAAGGAGGGGAAGGGGGGCACTAGGGTGGATGTGAATGTTTGTTTTCTTTGTGAATGGTTAGGGGCAGAGGCGGATAGGGGGTAGGGTGTACATGGTAGGGGATATATAAAGAAAAGGTCAGAATGTTAGTGCTAGTAGTGAGCAACCAGGGGATCAGCAAAGGGAGGGTTGGAAATGACTGTTTTTGGTACATTCTTTGTTCTAGTACAATGCATTGCTTTGCGCTGTATCCATGTTTGATATGTTTGAAATCTGTAAGTTTGCTCGGTTCTGACGTCAATAGAGATGAAATTAAAAAAAAAAATGAAGAGATCCGCCACCCAAACCCCCCCCCCCCCCCCCCCTCAGTGCTGCCTCAGCAGTAGGGAAGTCGGTGGCATGCTTTCCAGCCATTGATGCTGCACTCCTTGCACATGCTCAGTTCATGAATGAGCTCAGCATGCATGGAGTGCTTGTGTCAGCAGCTGGAAAGCCCGTTGCTGATTTTCTTGCTTTGAGGTAGCAGTGTGTGTGTGTATGGGGGGGGGGGGGGGTGCGGCAGATCTCTTCAGCTAGTGGGGCTTGGGCATTCCCACCAGCTATTCAAGTGTTGTGTGAATGGAACTGACACTGTCCTGTCACATTCTGTAGTTCCTTTTCTCTAATATTTTATGATTTTAGATTGTTGACCTCATTGATCTGCTAGTTAGCAAAGGTGGCATAGCAAATGTAAATAAACTGTAAACTGTTCAAGCGTACTGCAGTTTTGGAGGGGCCTGAGCCCAAAGCGGGGAGGCCCAGACCCCAAAGCCCCCCGTGGCTACACCACTGAGTGAACCCAGCCCTGAAACTGTGCGTAGTGTAATGTCTCTATCCATAGCTGTTCTTCTTTGAGGCTCAGTTTGCATCTGTCTGAGAAATTGCATTACGGACCTCTTTTATAAAGCCACGCTACCGATTCTCAATGCGGCAAGAGGAACTCCATTCAGTTCCTTTGGGCTTCCTCTCATTTGCCGCGTGGGAATCGCTAGTGTGGCTTTGTAAAAGAAGCCCTAAATACAATGGGATGTTCTCCCTATATGTAATTAAGTTTTCACTTATCATGCCACAAAAGTGCAAGAGATTTGAGTGATAACTTGTTAACACACATTCAGGCACATCCATTGCTGTATGTTGTATACAAAAACCCCAGAGCGACAGCACATTTAGTGTGTCAGGGGTGTAACCAGTGGTGTGCTGGAGCCGGCTCGCACCGGCTCGCAAGAGCCAGTTGTTAACTTTGCTTCCGACTTGCGAGCCAGTTGTTGAAACACGTGAGCCGGCTCTCCTCCCTCCCTCCGGATCCGGTCCCTCACGCCACCGACCTGACTCTTCAAATTCTTCGGGGCAGGCAGTCTTGCCTGCCCGCTGCCAGCACTGACTCTCCCCCGCTGGCGCTGTTGGTTCGCGCTTTAAAAATGGCTGCTGAGACTTCCAGAGGCGGCCTCGCAAGACTTCTGCTGAAGTCTCGGTGGCCATTTTGAAGCGCGAACCGGCAGCGCCAGTGGGGGAGAGTCAGCGCTGGCAGCGGGCAGGCAGTACTGCCGGCCTCGAAGAATTCGTAGAGTCAGGTTGGGTCGGTGACGTGAGGGACCGGATCCGGAGGGAGGGAGGAGAATTCGCCGAACAACTCGGGAGGGGGTGGCAGGGGAGAGAAGGGAGTTGCTGGGCATTTGTGGATGGAGGGGAGAGAAGGGTCGCTGGGTATGGGTGCATGCAGGGCAGGGGCGAGGAGGGTCACTGCTGGACATGGGTGGATGGAGGGCAGGGGAAAGGAGGGTCACTGGGTATGGGTGCATGCAGGGCAGGGGAGAGAAGCGTCGCTGGGTATGGGTGCATGCAGGGCAGGGGAGAGGAGGGTCACTGGGCATGAGTGCATGGAGGGCAGGGGAGAGGAGGGTCGCTGGGTATGGGTGCATGCAGGGCAGGGGGAGAGAAGGGTCACTGGACATGGGTGGATGGAGGGCAGGGGGAGAGAAGGGTCGCTGGACATGGGTGGATGGAGGGCAGGGGAGAGGAGGGGAGAGAGAAGAAATGCTGGACATGGATGGAGGGGAGGAAAGAGTGAGGAAGGAGATGAGATGAGGGAAAAGGAAGCGAGGAGAAAAACTGCACATGGATGAAGAAAATAGGCAGAAGCTGAGGACCAGAAATGAAGAAGAAAGGAGGAAAGGAAAGAAATAAATGGAAAGGAAGCCCTGGAAACGGAGTTGAGAGGACAGATAGCAGCAGAATCAGATACTGGGCCAGCATGATCAGAAAAACAGTCACCAGACAACAAAGGTAGAAAAGAAATCATTTTATTTTCATTATAATGTTTGGAATATGTTCACTTTGAGAATCAGGTGCTCAACATTAAAAGTTTATATTTATTTACTTATTTATGGCATTTTATCGCACATTAAACATGAATTAGATTGGAATCTGGGATCATTTAATTTTTTTTTCCTGGAGTAATGCATTGCCACCCCCCCCAGGCTGTCTCCCCGGCTATAGCCAGCTGTGCAATTTGGGGGGGGGGGGCGCAGAGGGGGCGGGGGTGGGGGGGCGCAGCGGGAGACCGGGGAGAGAGCCTGTTATTAAACATTTACCAGCACACCACTGGGTGTAACTAATGTTTATTTGATACTCAAAGTGCTCCCACAGTGCTTTTGCTGACAATGATCTTATGGTGGGGGAAGGACATGGTTGTGTGAATGCAGATACAGTTCTATTATTTAGACTGAAAATGACATCATTTACGGTGGAATTCTCATTAGATTGCAGACTTACAAGACAATTTCTCTTCAGCCTTCCGCAGGACAATCCATTGGATGGCTATTTCCTCCCTTTGTGTTACCTTCTCTTGCTGCAGTTCATAGAAGGTTTTATTACAGGTCACCTAGGTTGAGAGGCTCAAGTAGGCTCCTATTTCAAGCCTGTTTTATAAAGACTCATAGCCACCCATGTATCTGTAAACTACTAAGGGCCAAAGCAGCAGAAATTGCAACTAGATTGAAACCACAGATACTTATGCCCGCCCAATAGACAGCAGGCATAGATGTTTGTACATAAAGGGGGCAGTTCTATAAAGAGTGCCAAAAGTTAGGCATTCTTTATAAAGGTCAATTGAGATTATGCACTGAAATTTTGCAATTTAAGTGGCTATTGAAAATGTCTTTGTTTCTGAAGGTATTTATGTAAAGTCGGCTGTTATAATGGCGCAGTTTTGATGCAAGTTTTGGTTATGATACAGTGATGACATGTATTTTGTTATTTTTTTTTTGTTGTTGGTGATTTTATTTTGCATGCTTTTATTGTAAACTGCTTTGATTCAAGCAGTCTATAAATGTGTAAAATAAATAAATACATAAATAAAATGCAGTGCACTGAGCGCGATCTCTATAACAGCGTCTGGTGCCCAGGTTCCGCCAGAATACTAGCATAAGTCAGTATTTATGTGACATGTCAATAGCAGGCATAAAGTTATGTGCATAATTGTTGGACACAGCTATGTCCGCCCATCTGCCTCCCCCTTTGAACTCCTCTTTGCATTTAGTTGCGTACTAAAGTTATAGAATACCATTTGCACCAAACTTTAATAGCCTCAGGCATAAGTTCTAGAACTTAAGTGCACATACTGACACTGAATTTTAGATGCTACACAATTTAAATTTATAGAATGCTAGCGCTTATTTGGATGAGTGCACTCTTACACATGTAAGTGCTAGCAGAACGCTCAGCGCACAAATACCAGTCATCAATAAAACTGTTTAACTCCCTTTGAAAATTGCCCCTGCTATTGTTAATAATGTGCAATCAGAAATGCTTTTTTTTCCGTTGCACAGCTACAGAGGAATGTAAAATGAAGCTGGGTGGCTTTTGTCACCCTTAACAAATGTGACACCATGTTATCATTATTATAAAGCTCCCAGGAATCTTAGGTGCTGCAGCCTCTGTTTAATCAATGAAAAGCTTGTCTCTTATTTTCTACCATTTTGCTTGACATGCTTTGGCATCTACAGGTAATAGTTATGAACAGTGCAATTTTTCTAGCAAAAAAGGTGCCAGTACTCAAATGCCAGGCCACCCTTCAGGGGTGGGGTGATCACTGAGGGACCCACCCCACAATAGCCAGGCCCCCTGCAACCAGTCACAGAATCTATGACAAGGCAGAATTGGTGTGTTGAGCCTGAGCTCTTTCATTAAAACTTGTGGTCCATGGGTCAATTTTAGCAGACACTGGAAAAGGTGCCGGTACTCAGTACCCCCTCAAAAAAAGCCCTGGTTATGAAGCTGGAATAACAGGAAACAAGCATTTTTTACTGATTAATATGCAGTTTTTTAAAAATGTATTTTCCCTCTTTCTCTACTTCTCGAAGAGCAGTATAATAAAATAGGAAAAGACTGTAGTTTATAAAGTGGGTATTTATTAAAACATATCTAGGTCCTTTAAATAGTCACATAGAAGTGATATTTTAACATTTTAGGCCAGTAGTGAAGTTGGATACTGAGCAAATCATTCGAAGCTGGAGTTTTCCTTAGCAATAGATTTGACATAGGCGTGAAGAAAACAGATTACTATTGCTCATGCAGCTATGGGAAGTGACCTTAGCTGGTGGAAACTTGGCAGTATGATTTTGATTTCTAGTTTTGTTGCTAGTAATTTACTTCTCTGAAATATTATGTGAATTCATGGTCCTTCTGCAGCTTTGGGACTCCTTCCTTGAAGGGAGTAAACATGTAGGTTTGATATAGTGAACCTCATGGACGAAAGCTCCATCACCAAACAAGCAAAGAAATACATGGAAGAATCAATCAGATTACAAATATCCTCTCATACTGATGGAGTTTCTTGGCAGTTACTGAAATGTGGGCCACACACAACAGAGTGGGCCCTGGTTGCTAAACAATTTCTCCCATTTTGTGCCTGTAGCAACATTTTATGACAACGGATCAATGGGTTGAACTGAAAACACATATTCCTAAAATGCATTGTAATGCAGACATGCATTCTGGACTCAGAACTTCATGTTTCCTTCTGACCAGTTCCATTGTTCATTTTAACCCCGTATCTGCAGTCATCTATTATGTTACTGTGTTATTTAGTATTTGATTAGGAAATATTTTTTGTCTGGACTTGATCTTACTGTTTTTCATTTCTCTTCTGGTGTTGTTTCTCATCCTAGCTGCTAAGGCATGTAATGAGATTTTATTTTTACCAAAGCAAGGTGGGAGTATTATCAGTTCAAGAATCTCACAAAGGCAAAATGGCTCCCTTTCTCCCACTTAATACACCGATGCTCTGCATTTACCAGTGCACAAGGCTAATGTCTTACAGAGACTTTCAGCTTGACTGATTAAAAAGTCAACCGTAGAAATGTCTTTCACGGATCTAAAGAGATAAAACACAGCACAACATGCCCAGGAGAGGAAAAAAAAAACATTTTAATGAAAGATATTTTCTTTATGGACTGGATGACTGAAGAGAATCGATAAACTGTTATATAACCTTCCACCTCCAGTTCACCAGTTCCAATCCGAATGAGGTCAGTAGAGACTAAAACTAAAAGATGAGTTGGTTGCTTTCCATCCAGATCCTAGGGGGAACATATCCACTTAACTAACACACCATAGAAATGTGGCACTAATAGGTGTCATAGTTGGCAGTGTTAGCTATGGAAACTAAATTACCTTTTTACTGTGAGCGGTGCTTCCCTTAGGGCAGTGGTTTTCAACCCAGTCCTCAGGGACCATCTGGCCAGTTGAGTTTTCAGAATGCCTAAGATGAATATGTGCATGCAATGGAGGAAATGCATTCTAATGTCACGGTCTCAGGCTCGAAACAAACAGTCACTAGAACGTGAGCCCTTGGACCACTGCCGAGGAGCGGCAGCGGCAGGCAAGACCCCCAGCTGGGACTGGGCAAACAAGCGAGGCTGGAGCTGGAATCTAGAATGGACTTGACCAGAACGACAGGACTGGAACTGTGGCTGTAGCCAGACAATGCTGGAACCACAGGACTGGGATAACAGGAGGCAAACAGGACTGGAGCAGCTCCGGGATTCACTTGCGCTGACCGCCATTCCCCAGAGGTTGAGCCCCTGGGTGCGGGCGGCCTGCAGGACTTACAGAAAGGAGCTGGAGTGGATCAGGATTCACAGACAGACTAGGCAGACAAGGCATATAAACAAGCTTGGCAGAAGCAGAGTTCAGGATATACACACAAGCTAAGCAGAAGCAGGGTTCAGGATATACACACTAGCTAGGCAGAAGCAGGGTAAGGATATACATACGAGCTAGGCAGGAGCTGTAGACAGGCAAGGCTGGAACAACCGAACTGGAACCACAGGACTGGAACTACAGCAGTAGGCAGGCAGGGAATAAGAGGACAGAGCAACTGGTCTTCACCTGCACTTGGCCACCATTCCCCAGGGGTTGAGCCCCCAGGTGCAGGCGGCTGGCAGGACTTACTGGACCTAGCTTGCAGACAGTCTAGACCAACAGGATTCTCACACCGGACACAGGATTCTAAACAAGCTTGATTAACACAGGGTTCGGGACTACTGAGGATTCGGGATTCTCAGACAGGGAATAGGATACAGAACAAGCTTGACAGAAACAGGGTTAGGGTTCAAAACAGGAGTGCCCACAGGCACCCAGACAAGAACAAGGCATACAGGTAGGACACAAGACAAGGCAGAAGTGCTCCTACAGCACAGCAAGGCAGAAGTGCTCCTATCAGCACCAGGAGGATAAAGCAGGGAAGCAAAAGGGTAAAGCAGGGAAGCTTAAACAAGCAAGGCAGAAGTGCTTTTAACGGCACAACAATACAGAATTGCTCCTATCAGCACCAAACACTAACCTGGACCTTTGGCGTTTTCAAAGGCCCTGAATGGAAGAACACCACTTCCTTATCAAGGCCCTGCTGATGATGTCACAACTACAGGACACAGGCAGAAAGCATACTGAAGCACAGAGAGGCTTAACACACACATGTGCAGTATAGTGAAGTAATTAGAGCCATGCTGGAAGCAGCCAGCACACAGAGACAGAGGCAGAGCTAACTCAGGAAGAACAGACAGCAGCCAGCTCAGAAGCTGACCGCCGGAAATAAGGTGTGTCTGAGAGGGATCACGACCACAAATGTGAATATTTTATGCATATTTATTGTGGATATTCTAAAATCCTGATTGGCCATGTTGTTCCTGATGACTGGGTTGAAAGCCAGTGCCTTTGAGTATGGTTGAAGCACATTGCTACTACTACTACTACTATTTAGCATTTCTATAGCGCTACAAGGCATACGCAGCGCTGCACAAACATAGAAGAAAGACAGTCCCTGCTCAAAGAGCTTACAATCTAATAGACAAAAAATAAATAAAGTAAGCAAATCAAATCAATTAATGTGAACGGGAAGGAAGAGAGGAGGGTAGGTGGAGGCGAGTGGTTACAAGTGGTTACGAGTCAAAAGCAATGTTAAAGAGGTGGGCTTTCAGTCTAGATTTAAAGGTGGCCAAGGATGGGGCAAGACGTAGGAGCTCAGGAAGTTTATTCCAGGTGTAGGGTGCAGCGAGACAGAAGGCGCGAAGTCTGGAGTTGGCAGTAGTGGAGAAGGGAACAGATAAGAAGGCTTTATCCATGGAGCGGAGTGCACGGGAAGGGGATGGTAGCAGGAAACTTGCTGTACCTGTTATGAGAATAAGGGGAAAGCTGTTGGCCATCGATGCTGTCAAATATAGCACCTGTCGCTGGCATTAAATTCACTAGAAGATTTGTAAAGATAGTTTATTTTCTTTGTTGTGGAGCTTAGTCAACATCAAGAAATCCCATGTTTTGTGCTCCACAGTGCTCAGCACCAAGAAAACAGAGCACTTCCTGTGCATGCTTTCTGACAACTTCCGCAGGAAGTTAGAAGGCAGCTGGGTGCCACATACCCAGAGGAAAACCAGATATTGCAAAATGCAACTGTTTATTTAAAATCCACCTGGAGTGGCTACAAGGGTGAGGGCTGACATTTTAATTCAGCCAAGTTTGGAACTGGCCAGGTCAAAATGCTTTTCCAAAATACTAGCCACAGTAGTGTTATACAGTGGCGTAGGAAGGGGGGGGGTGGGGCGGTTTGCCCCGAGTACACGCTGCTGGGGGTTGTCGGCTCCGCTGGTTCCCTGCTCCCTCTGCCCCGGAACAGGTTACTTCCTGTTCCGGGGCAGAGAAAGCAAGGAACCAGCGGAGCTGGCACAGCTCCCAGCGACGTGCACTCGGGGGCGGATCAGCCCTCTCGCCCGCCCCTTGCTTCCTAATTGAAGTAAGAATGCGCTCCGGGGGGAGGGTGTGCTCTGGAGGGGGGAGGGGGCGTGCCGAGGGGGGGGCGCCGTGCTGCACTCGGGGGGGGGGGGGGGTGCGCAGCGGCAACCCACCCCGGGTGTCAGCCGCCCTCGCTACGGCACCTGTGTTATACAAAAACTCTTTGTTTGTGCAGTACCATTAGAAGGTTGTATGCCTGACTTTTGTTTCCGTGTTTCAGCTTTAGCCTTTATGACATCCATTTGTATTATCATTATCATCCTGTAGCAGTGTGGAGGTTGTAGCCAGTTGGACCTTAAAGGAAGGATCCGTAGTCTATGCAGAAACCGAACATGACCTTTCATTAATAGCTTCTCAAACATTAGTTACGCTCACTTGAAATTTGCTGATAGGTGAGACTCATCAAGTTCACCATAATTGATTTATAAGTTGCATTTTAAGTTGATGAGCGCTAGAAGTAGATTATAAAATGCAATAATCTGCAAGTGAACTTTACAAATATTGGCATAGACATTTATTCTTGCCCCAAGGCTGGTGTAAGTGTCTGCAGCTGCAATATACGGCATGCGTTATGCCTCATACATTAGTTTGCATAAAGAAAATAGCGCCTGAGTCCATACCCTCTTTCCCTCTTCTCCTGGGTGCTCTGCCTCCTTAGTGTCTCTTCCTGCCTGGAGGGCTCTCCAGTGTCAGGGTAATACTATAGAGATGTTTCTGTGTGTAGAGTTTCAAGTTGATTAAGAACCTACTATCTCGTCTATCAGCAATGCCAACTAGGTGACTTACAGACTATGCAATAATAGAGAAGAAGAAGGAATCAGGAAAAAGACGAACAGCATAGATTGGTAAAGGAGGAGAACTACAAAAATCATGACAGGAAAGTGGGGGGCAAGGAACACACATCAGGAACATACCCGGAGCCCTGTGGCACCTGTGTCTAGTGTCAGCAAAATGCCTCCAGAAAAAGGTAAGTTTTAAGGTCAACCTTAATCCAGTCAAGAGATAACTGAGATTTGAGATCCTCTGGCAGCTGGTTGCAGAGCTCAGGTCCTTGTACTGAAAAAAATACAGCGCCAAATTCTAGCATGAGTAACATCTCTGATTGTAGGGATGGTCAAGCATTGCTGTGTTGACGAACGGAGGGGAAGAGTTGGGATATAAGGAGACAACAAGAGGGCAAGAAAGGCAGGATCCCCAGTAGACCTAGTTTTAAATACCAAGAGCAAGATTTTGTAAAGCCTGCTTTATATCTGGAAAAGGGCTTTTTGAAACTCGCATGTAGGCATATTTTCAAAGCACTTAGCCTTCCAAAGTTCCATAGGTTTCTATGGAACTTTGGAAGGCTAAGTGCTTTGAAAATATGCCTCTTGGTCATGTATGTGCATATTATAAACTAGCCAGGCAAATGCAGAGTATATTCACACATTTATATCGTAACCGTTTTTGTGCACTATTGGGGCTGGTTATAAAGGCATATTGGCTTCTCTCTTGGCTCTATAAGATAGTCCATAGATCAGTTATACTCATCTGAAATTGCAAGAGATCCCTCTCATTTAAAGCACTCCTCGAGACCATCTTCCGACATGAGTCTCCTCAATTTCACTCACCATGCAGGATTGTTATTAATTAATGATGCGTCATGGTGAGTGAAATTGAGGAGACTAACCCTTGATACATTCTATGGCGAAACGTGAATTCATGTTGTATGATAGTCTCCAGGATGACTTTAAACGAGAGGGGTCTCTTGCAGTTTCAGATGAATACAACTGTTTAAGTTTTAACTTCTTTGAAGAACTAAAGGATGTTTTAAAACGTTGTCTGTTAAAACATGAACTGATGATGATGCAGTAAAAGTTATTTTAACCTAGGCTGCACCTCTGACGGTCCAACATACTAAGAATTTGCTCTTTGGTGGGATGGACAAAGAAACATGATGGCAGAAAAAGGCCATATGACCCATCCAGTCTGCCCATCCTCTGTAACCCCTAATTCTTCCTGTTCCTAAGCGATCCCGCATGCTTATGCCATGCCTTTTTAAATTCTGGAACAGTCCTCGACTCCACAACCTCCACCGGGAGGCCATTCCACGCCTCCACCACCGTTTCTGTGAAATAGTACTTCCTTAGATTACTCCTAAGCCTATTCCTTCTTAACTTTGTCATATGCCCCCTCATTCCAGAGCTCTTCTTCATTTGAAAAAGGCTCTCTTCCTGTACATAAATGCCCTTGAGATATGTAAACGCCTCTATCATGTCTCCTCTCTCCCTCCTCTCTTCCAGCGTATACATGTTGAGGTTCATAAGCCTGTCCCTATAATTTTTGCGTTCAAGACCGCTTAGTAATTTTGTAGCCGCCCTCTGGACTGACTCCATCCTGTTTATATCTTTCCGTAGGTGCGGTCTCCAGAACTGCATGCAGTACTCCAATTGGGGCTTCACTAGAGACTTATATAATGGCACTATCACCTCCTTTTTCCTTTTGGTTATGCCTCTCTTTATGCACCCTAGCATCCTTCTGGCTTTGACCGTCACTTTTTCTATCTGTTTGGAAGCTTTAAGGTCATCAGACACAATCACCCCCAAGTCCCGTTCTTCCTTCGTACACTGAAGTATTTCACCCCCTATACTGTACCGTTCCCTCGGATTCTTGCGACCCAAGTGCATGACCCTGCATTTTTTGGGATTAAACCTTAGTTGCCAAATATCGGTCCATTCCTCCAGCGTCACTAGGTCCTTCCTCATGTCATTCACACCCTCCAGGGTGTCCACCCTGTTGCAGAGTTTAGTATCATCCGCAAAGAGACAGACCTTACCAGACAGCCCTTCCGCAATATCGCTCACAAAGACGTTAAAAAGAGCCGGCCCTAGGACCGATCCCTGCGGTACTCCACTGACGACATCCTTTTCTTCAGAGCAAGCTCCATTTACCACTACCCTCTGTCTCCTACCATTCAACCAATTTTCAACCCAATCAGTTACTCTAGGTCCCATACCGAGGGCACTCAATTTATTTATCAGACGCCTGTTCGGAACCGTGTCAAAGGCTTTGCTGAAATCCAAATAAACCACATCAAGCGCCCCTCCCACATCCAACTGTTTGGTCACCCAGTCGAAGAAGACAGTCAGATTCGTCTGACACGACCTGCCACTAGTGAAGCCATGCTGCCTCGGGTCCCGCATTTCATGTAGTTCAAGAAATCTCACAATCCTCCTCTTTAGAAGCGTTTCCATTAGCTTACTCACCACCGAGGACTGACAGGTCTGTAATTTCCAACCTCCTCCTTACTTCCACTCTTGTGCAAAGGAACCACATCCGCCCTTCTCCAGTCCACTGGTACCACTCCAGTTTCTAAGGAAGCATTGAAAAGGTCCGTCAGCGGAGCCGACATAACTTTTCCAAGTTCCTTAAGCACCCTTGGGTGTATCCCATCTGGCCCCATCGATCTGTCTAAATGGCGCCTAGTATTATGTGCTGTTTCTGTACTGATTTTTCAGCATGGAAAGCATTGTAATGGTACTGAAATGGCCCAAAAAATGGCAGATCTGTGCCCAGAACTACACCTACGTGTCCAGTTATAGAATAACATTTTGAGAATTACCTTCTATGTGTGGCCTTTTGCAACCTAGGTGTAACCATTTCTACCAGCTTTCTGACTGGTGTAGGTGTTCACAGCTTAGATATGGACACATTTTCAGCCACTGACTCTACAGAAAAAGTAGGCTTTTACTTTTCTTTATAGAATAGGATTCAAATAGGCACTTTCCTAGCACCTAACTCTAGGTGTTCTTTTATACCATGAACTGCCACGTGTGTACCAAAGACAGTTTTTAGAGGAATGATTATAAAACACAAATCAGATCAAAGCGTTCTTCTCTAGAGGCAGAAAAATGATACTTACATGACATGCTGTGTTTAAGACATTTTAGTATGTCAAAACAAATGAAGGTCGTCATTTTGCACCTAATGCTCACACTTCATCTCTGACTGCTTGGAGATGGATGTTAGTGTTAAAAAGATAATTCAGTATTTGCAAGTTTAGATGAATGGGCAACGTTGGTGGCATCTGATCAGAGCTTTACTCATTTGCCATCTCTCTGCAGCTTGGTATAAATGAAAGGATGGCTAAGTATTTATTCCTTGTGAGAACTGGCTGTTTGGAAGCTTTGGCAGAGCTGTGGAATGAATTTTGCCTCCATATAGATTCATTATCACATTTTAAATCTACCACGATAATGAATCTATATGGAGACAGACCTTGCAACAGCCATATGGCAAAACATGAATTCATGTTGGTTTGATGGGTCTCCTATTTTGAATTATATATATACTAGCCGTTAAGCCCGTTAAAATGGGTGAGATTTGTGTTTTGCAAAATGTAATAATTCTCACCTTCATCCATCCATGTCCAGCAAACCTCCTGTCTCCCCTGCGCTCCCCTCCCCCGATCCGTGCCCAGCAGCACTGCTCTCTCCCCTGCCCTCCCCCACCATGTCCAGCAGCCCTCCTGTATCCCCTGGCCTCCCCCCGTCCACCAACCATCCTCTCTCCCCTGCCCTCCCCCCATATCCAGCAACCCTCCTCTTTCCCTTGGCCTCCCCCCCCGTCCACCAACCCTGCTCTCTCCCATGCCCTCCCCCATGTCCAGCAACCCTCTTCTATCCCCTGCCCTCCCCTCCATCAATCCATGTCCAGCAACCCTGCTCTCTCCCCTGCCTTCCCCCCCATGTCCAGCAGCCCTCCTGTCTCCCCTGGCCTCACCCCGTCCACTGACCCTCCTCTCTCTCGTGCCCTCCCCCCATATCCAGCAACCCTCCTCTTTCCCTTGGCCTCCACCCCTGCTTTCTCCCCTGCCCTTCCCCCATATCCAGCAACCCTCCTCTCTGGCCTGCTCTCTCCCCATGTCCAGCAACCCTCCTCTCTCCCCCCTGCCCTCCCCCTATGTCCAGCTACCCTCCTCGCCGCTGCTTCCTCCCCCTTCTGTGCCAGGCCCCCTGCACTGACATGAGAGCGCCTCTCACCTCCGTGTGAAAGCGCTGCAGGCAGCAGCAGATCATGCTGCTGCCTGCAGCGCTTCCACACGGAGGTGAGAGGCGCTGTCATGTCAGTGCAGGGGGCCCGATATGGAGGGGGGTGGGAGTGGCGGCGGCGACGACATTGGGGATGGGGGGGTGGAGGTTGGTGCGCCGGCGATGTTACTTCGTCTCCAGGCTCCAGCGGCAGTGGTAGCGTCCATTTCCTTCTCTGTTCCGCCCTCTGACGTCATCACGTCTTGACATGAGGGCGGGACAGAGAGGGAAGTCTCTACTGCGCATTTGCGGGTGAGTCGGTCACTTGTCATTTATATGTTTGATGAAAAGTTGAAAAATTGATGAAGAAATAAAATTGATACCCTTTATGTTTTTGACATTGTATGAGAAGGACTTTGTACTTTATGGATCAATGAAGATTACGTGGAGGGGCATAATCGAACGGGGCGCCCAAGTTTTCCTGAGGGCGTCCTCGCAGGACGTCCCCACGAAGGGATAGGGAAACCTGTATTATCAAAACAAGATGGCCGACCATCTTTCGTTTCAATAATATGATCGGGGACACCCAAATCTCAATATTTAGGTCGACCTTAGAGGTGGTCATCCCTAGGGATGAGCATCTCCGATTTTTGGCGATAATGGAAACTGAGGACGCTCATCTCAGAAATGACCAAATCCAAGCCCTTTGGTCATGGGAGGAGCCAGCATTCGTAGTGCACTGGTCCCCCTGACATGCCAGGACACCAACTGGGCACCCTAGGGGGCACTGCAGTGGACTTCAGAAAAAGCTCCAAGGTGCATAGCTCCCTTACCTTGTGTGCTGAGCCCCCCAAGCCCCCCAAAACCCACTTCCCACAACTGTACGCCACTACCATAGCCCTTAGGGATGAAGGGGGGCACCTAGATGTGGGTACAGTGGGTTTTGGAGGGTTCACATTTACCACCACAAGTTTAACAGGTAAGGGGGGATGGGCCTGGGTCCACCTGCCTGAAGTACACTGCAGTACCCAATAAAACTGCTCCAGGGACCTGTATACTGCTGTTATGGAGCTGGGTATGATATTTGAGGCTGGCATAGAGGCTGGAAAAAATATTTAAATGTTTTTTTTAGGGTGGGAGGGGGTTAGTGACCACTGGGGGAGTAGGGGGAGGTCACCCCGATTCCCTCCGGTGTTCATCTGGTCATTTAGGGCACATTTTTTTATCTTGGTCGTAAATAAAAAAGGACCAAGTAAAGTCGGCCATTTGCTCGTCAGGGACACCCTTCTTTTTTCCATTATTAGCTGAGGACGCCCATGTGTTAAGCACGCCCCAGTCCCGCCTTTGCTACGCTTCTGACATGCCCCCGGGAACTTTGGTCATCCCCGCGACGGAAAGCAGTTGAGGGCGACCAAAATCGGCTTTCGATTATGCCGATTTGGGTGAACCTGGGAGAAGGACACCCATCTCCCGATTTGTGTTGAAAGATGGGCGCGCTTCTCTTTTGAAAATGAGCCCATTAGTCACCCTATATTTGATTGCTATTGCCTAAAGGTTGAATTATGCATTTCTGACAGATCCAACAATATTTAAATATGCCTTCTATATATTACGTTTAACACGGTGGGAGTTAGGTTTTGAATAGTTAAAGTATTCTATTAACAGCAGAACGGCCATTATAGAATTTGTTCTCAGTGCACGGCATCCCGACACAATTTATTAAATTTATCCCACAGTGTTCACATGCTATAGAGGATTTTTGTACATAAATATGCTAAAGTGTAGTGTTACCGATTGTGCCCACCGAACGATTTTTAGCCTGAGTGCATAGGCTCCTAAGTGCTGAAGAGACTGAGAGAATAAGTGATGCTAAGTTTTTGGGAAGCTCCCTATCCATCTCCTTATGCTTCTATCATCTCTTACAGGTCACAATCCTTATCAGTCTGGCTCTTGCATTTCTGGCCTGCATAGTGTTCCTTGTGGTGTACAAAGCTTTCACATATGATCACAATTGCCCTGATGGATTCGTTTATAAGGTAAGGATGGGGGTGCGCATTAAGGGGTTATAAACATAAATAGTAATATAAAGAGGTACATCTGATGCACATACATCAAGAATAGGAACCTCTTACTCATGCGCTTCTCTAAAGCGCTATTCTGTAAGCTCGCATATGCACAATTGAAACAGGGTCATACGTGTGACAGGAGCATGGGTGGGATGTGTGAGTGTCTAGATGCACCCTCCTATGTTTAACGTTCAGTTGGCGTTGGCCCACCAGTGTGGGTTTGCACTAGTATTCTGTAATGGCATAAGGACGCCTTGAAGCTTTGATATTATTTGCGCTCCCTGCGCTGAATCAAGGCATCAAAAAGGAGGCAGCAGTTTCCAGAATTGTGCCATACAGTGCTGAGCAAATTTCTGATCCCTGGAAGATAGTCTGTGTTTTAGCACAATTTGGAGGTAATTCTCTAGCAGAGCACCAACATGTAGGCATTATAGTTGCACGGTTAGTGAGCCGATTGTATAAAAGCACCAACAGTCACTAGTGTTCCTATGGAATGCTAGTGTAAACCAGCTTTGGTGTGCCTACATGTAGGTGTGTACATTTACAGCAAGAAACAACAACGGGGTTGACGGAAGCAACAACTAACCAGTGGTGGTCACACAAAATACTTTATTGCTTCAACAGAGGCTTGACTCAACATGAGCCATGTTTCAGCTGTGGAGCCTGCTTCAGGCATCTAAAGCTTGTGCCTTGAGCAGAATAAACACTAGGGAAATAATACTTCATGCAAAAAATGTATTTATTTATTTGTTACATTTGTATCCCACCTTTTCCCACTTATCAGTAGGGTCAAAGTGGCTTATATAGTTCTGGTTACAGACTCCGGTGTGAACAAATACAGTATAGGGGTACTATTACAGTGATAAGTACAGTAAAGAAGTATCAGTAAATAGGTTGGGGTGATTCAGACAAAATGTTAGGGTGACCAATTCAATGTGAACAATCTTGTTGACAAATGTCTATCCAAAGAATCACATCACTTATAATACCTTGTGCACATGTACTCCTTGTCCATGGCTGATGGAAATGGGCACGCCTAAATGCAGCCTGGGTAAATGTTCTATGTCCCTTTCTTGTGAACGCCCCCTAACAATTACTTGCTAACCCATTTGGCATATAATAGCCAATGGTTAAGCATGCTACTATCATATATGCATATAGAAGAACATTTACTCATTCGAATGGCAGTATTTTATATATTTAAGTGTGCAAATACCCTGGATTCTATACAGTGCACCTAGTGTTCCATGCCAAAATCCAAGCATATTCCATAACAATGCGCGCAACTTAATTGGCTTAAAAAGCCAATCAGCATTATTGCAAGCAATAATGAGCACTAATTGGCAATAATTAGAATTTATGCGCACAACTCCCTAAACATATTCTGTAACGCACTGGACCTATATTTTAATGCACACAGACAATAAGGGGCATGGTTATGGGTAGGGAAATGGGCATTTTATGGGTGTTCCAAATGTGCATTTTACGTTAGTAAAGATGTTCTCACTACTTAGCTAGCTTGTTGCATGTCTTGAAACTAATTCTTTCTCCGTGTTCTTGCATTTCTTCACAGCATAAGCGCTGTATCCCAGCCTCTCTGGATGCTTACTATAACGCACAAGATTCCAATTCCCGAGGAAGATTCTACACTGTCATTAGCCATTACAGCATGGCTAAGCAAACAAGCTCACGGTCCGTGTCGCCATGGCTTTCTTCGAGCTCTGTGAACCAGGAAGTCAAGGCCAGCAAAAGCGAAGGCCATTAGGCCCACGTCAAGAGGCAGGGCCCTGTCTGGCCCTCCTTGTTCCCAGGAGACCCTTGTGCTGGTGGTGCAAAGCCACAATAATAAAAACAAACTCGCAGGAGTCATTTTAAATCTATATTTCTTTTTGTGCATTGTTCATTGTTGATTTGTAACGGAGTCCAGCTCTTGTACAAAGGCATGTTTGATGTTGATTGTTACATTACTATGTAAAATACCCAACAACCCCCAAAAAACAACCTAATTTTCTTTTTTTTTTTGTTATCATGACTTAAATGTTCAGAGAAAATAAAAAGAGAAATGCATAAAGGGTTCAGAACAATGATAAGAGATCAAACTTAAGAAATGATTTTCTGAAAGACGAGGATGAGGAAATATTCATAAGCCCATTTAGCAGACAAAAACATTTCCAGATCTGTTTGTTTGGCATTCAGTTTTTTGTGGCTTGAAGTTGACTCATCAAACATGCCCTCATGTTAAAACGCTATTTTGAAAGCCTACACTGTCCAGCATAGATAAAGACCCGTGCGCCATTCTTTCAAAGAGAGCCAGAGAACAGGGCAGTCTGGGGTTCATTGGGATAGCTGATTTCTAAGTGGAAATGGTAGCATTTTGAATGCCTGGCTGTGCTCAAAACAGCATTTGAAGAGTTCTGAATCTTGAAACAGCATCCTACAGGTTCAGCTGTATACTCATGAGCTCGGGAGCTGGATCTAGAGAGGCTCACAGTATTTCTAGTGCTATTCTGTCAGTCACGGGGACAGTATTGGCAGAATGATCAGCTTTATTTATTTGAATTTGCTTCTGCATTCCAAAAAAGTCTGTGATTGGACACCTAAATCCAATCAGAAAATATTCTTGAGTCTTGAACCCTACAGTGATGAGATGTCAGATTAAAGTTTTACAGAGGGGATAAACGTAATCCATAGTGCCAAACACAACCTGTTTTTAAATTAAATATCTCACTTGTAAATTCATTGACTCATGAAATATATAAAACCAAGCAGCAAACCCTCTGAACAGTTTATAACTCTATGGTGTACTTTTGTCAGTAGGTAGCAAAGACTGGAGTATTTTTGGTGTAATTCTTGAACTTTTTCTGACAGGATAAAATAAAGTTAGATGTGTCTGAGAGACTAGAATGGGCTATAGTTATTTCTCACCCGCACAGCATGGACTCACCAATATGCGGTAAAATCAATCCTGAAATTGCCTACAGACAGCATCTGAAAGTTCTTTACCTTCAGCTGCTAGTTTTTCATTTTCTATGAGATAAAAGTAGAACCAAAACAGACCTGCTTATCACAGAATTTCAAGTGCAACAGACTTATGGTGGTGGATGTGTGTTGGTGGAGGGGTAGGGGGGGGGGAAGTATTGATGTCTGGGAAATTCATTTGTTCTCTTACTACTGTATTGCTGCTGCCTCCTAACTAAAAGATTAACTGGCCCCATTGTCTTGATTTTGCCGAGTCAGTTTTCTGTATTTACTCATGAGAACCCACTCTAGTTCTGGAACTGGATTTCGTATGGTAAGTTGGGTTAAATCAGAATGCTATATCAGGGCGAGCCAAGATTTAAGATTTAAAAACAACATGAAAAAGATGGGGTTTTTAGGTGTGACTCCAAATTCAGCAAAGAAGGGGATGAGATGTGCCAGCTCAGAAAGGATACTCCAGGTGGCTGGTGCAACAAAAAGTTGCATGCACAGAGTTTGGAGGTGGCTGTAGTGTGATGAAGGATTTGGGAAGGAGGAACGTATTGTGAGACAAGCTGCAGAATATAGACTTTGTAAAGGAGTATGAGAAGCTTAAAATGTGTGGCAGAGGGTTGAGAAGAGGGGTAGGTGGTCAGAACATTGAAGGAAGATGAGCCCTGAAACTGAACATGACAGTCCAGAGATATGTGACACCATGGTATAGTGTTAGACTAAACTATTCAGAACTGAATAACTGCGGTCTCCTGGCTTCTCTTTGCAAGAAAATTGGAAATCTCTGGTGTCTTTCCTGAAGGAGAACTGTCTTTTTCTCTGGCTATGAATGAGGGGGCAGAAACCTGACTTTACAGTTAAATTGTGCATGGTAACATGTCTGGCCTTAACCAGTCCAAGTGGCCTGGAAACCTGAATTTCTTTTGTTTAGCAGCGAGGTCACAGTGACATCCATTGACTAACGTCTGTATCAACCTACAAAAACAGCAGTGGTTTTCTTTTCATGCTTCCTCATGAACTGAATTGTCAATATGCACCTGTCTTGCGCTCGATTGAAAGTAAATGCAGATACAGTGAGGCAAAATGTGTGTCATTGATGTTATAAGAATTGCTGAGGTTTACTTGCCTGTACAGCATGTTTGCTGTATGACATTTGGCATATTATCTGCACAGGGTACTACTTAAAACAGCTTGCTATGCAATTGTGTTCTGCACAGTGACAACAGCATACCAAGTTCAGGATGTATTCCTGCTATAAGAAATTCTTTGTATCTACTACTACTACTACTACTATTTAGCATTTCTATAGCGCTACAAGGCGTACGCAGTGCTGCACAAACATAGAAGAAAGACAGTCCCTGCTCAAAGAGCTTACAATCTAATAGACAAAAAATAAATAAAGTAAGCAAATCAAATCAATTAATGTGAACGGAAAGGAAGAGAGGAGGGTAGGTGGAGGTGAGTGGTTACAAGTGGTTACGAGTCAAAAGCAATGTTAAAGAGGTGGGCTTTCAGTCTAGATTTAAAGGTGGCCAAGGATGGGGCAAGACGTAGGAGCTCAGGAAGTTTATTCCAGGCGTAGGGTGCAGCGAGACAGAAGGCGCAAAGTCTGGAGTTGGCAGTAGTGGAGAAGGGAACAGATAAGAAGGCTTTATCCATGGAGCGGAGTGCACGGGAAGGGGTGTAGGGAAGGACGAGTGTGGAGAGATACTGGGGAGCAGCAGAGTGAATACCTTTATAGGTTAGTAGAAGAAGTTTGAACAGGATGTGAAAACAGATAGGGAGCCAGTGAAGGGTCTTGAGGAGAGGGGTAGTATGAGTAAAGCGACCCTGGCAGAAGATGAGACGGGCAGCAGAGTTTTGAACCGACTGGAGAGGGGAGAGGTGACTAAGTGGGAGGCCAGCAAGAAGCAGATTGCAGTAGTCTAAACGAGAGGTGACAAGGGTGTGGATGAGGGTGTGCCTGTCTTCTCTATGTCCTATAGGGGAACTTTTAGTGAGGATCCTTTCCAACATATCAGGAGGTTTACTTTTAAAAAGACGGAAACAAAACTTGAAAGTTAGAAATTCATGTTATTATTCTTACACGGATATTTAGGATTCAAAGTTCTGCCTTTCCAAACCCAAGTTCAAGGTCCCTTGCACAAATCTATGAATGATTATTAAAGAGTAACAAACACTCTTCTTTAAAGTAAGTGCTGAATTTTAAAAGGTGTTCTCAATTTCTAACAAAATATATGAAAAAACCCATCCAAGGTGCAAGAAACTGCATACTGTCTTCCTGTGTTTGCAATCCTCTGTAGTGTAGCTGACATTTCTGTTTGATATTTGAGATCTGGGGACTTTCAGTGCCAGTCCATCTTAGCCTTTGATCTGGAGGCAGGCTCTGAGGACCAGTGCTGTTACTCTGGTACCCCTCACTATCATTCTTCACAACATATCCCTGTTCCTATCATGTCAGCACCTGAATGTGTGCTCAGATTACAGAATGCTAGCACATTCCCAAATGTTACAGATTCACGTGTAAATGCTAAGATGGACACAAAGTAGTATTGTATCATCTTGGTGCACAACTGTCATAGTGTGAAAATGGAAGGGGGCATTCACATGAGCGGGTGATCGGTGTCTCCTGCAATTACTCACACATGCTGAAGAATAGTGGATTTACCCCCCCCCCCCCCCCCACACACACACACATTTACAAAACAGTGTGGCAATGAGCTGTGTCGGCATTAGCGCTGGGAACTGGGTTCAATTTGCACTGCAGCTCCTTGAGACTCTGGGCAAGTCACTTTGGGAATCTTTTACTAAGGTGTGCTAGCGTTTTTAGCGCGTGCTAAAAATAGGTGAACACTAAACACTAGAGACGCCCATAGAAATACATCAGCATCTCTAGCATTTAGCATGTGCCTATTTTAGCACGCGCTAAAAACACTAGCGTGCCTTACTACTACTACTATACATCATTTCTATAGCGCTGCCAGTCGTACGCAGCGCTTCACAATTGAACATGAAGAAAAGACAGTCCCTGCTCAAAAAGAGCTTACAATCCTTATTAAAAGACCCCATTAACTCTCCAATGCCCCAGGTACAAATAAGTACCTGCATATAATATGTAATTGCAAAAACCACAGAAAGGCAGTATATCAAGTCCCATTCCCTTTCCCTTACCTGGTGATAAGCACAGGTGCTGGTCTGTGCATTTCCTTCAAATCTGAGGCCACATTTTTCAGCAGGAGGCATTTTTTAGGTGCTGTTGTGAATAGATGGCTTTCTGTGTGCTCCCAGTAAGACAGCAGGATTCCTCAGACAAAAGGGAGTAGGGGTACAGTGAGCCCCAGATATTTGGTTTTATTTACAGTAGATAACACACCCGCATTTAAACAACTACAGATCAAAGAAATGGAACTACAGTGAAACATAGAGAGAGCAATATTTAAATCCCCTATGCATGAATTAAAGAAATAATTTTAAAAATTGCCCAGTCATCCTGTGAAAAAAGGAAGCATGCTTCCTAACAGTACACAGACCATCCACAGACAGGAGAATCCTGGGGGCAGGAAGGGCTTCACCAACTCGTGTGCTGATTCACATGGTAAAATTATATGCAGGGCTAATTTTCACAGGGGCAACCACCGAAGAAAAATGTTAGGCAGACTTTTGCTTTCATTAGAGGTGCAAACCCAGGGGTGTATTTACTCATGGAGTTTGCTGCCACTCTGGATTAATAGCTCCAAACTATTTAATATGAGCTGATAATCAAGGGGGGGGGGGGGGGTAAACCTTTGGTGTAATTTAACAGTTAACAATTTGGCTGGACAACTCAAGGGCCATCCAAAATGTATCCAAAGTGTAAAAATAGAAGTTGCTAGGGACATTCTGCATGTGGGGGGGGGTCAAAATATATTTAGATAATTGTGATATTTCAGCTGCTAGCCAGATAATGTAATCCATTTGGAGGGTGTAATGGTGGTGACAGTGGGGAGGAGGGGTCTATACAAGCAGCAATCCTAAACAGATAAGTTAGTAACCTAGATCAGGAAAAGCAGCTCATAATACAAACACTTGTAGTCTCCATAACAAAGATTTTGGTAGCCTTCCAAAAATAGGAAGCTTTTAACACTTAGACCCTGTAAGACTGAGTCTTCCCCCTAGTAACTGTCTTTTAATGACACACTCCACTGTGTAATTAATGTGGTGGGAAGAAATGGACTGAAAGGGTACAAACCAGTAATTAAGAAGCACTTAAAATGTTCTGCATCCCATCTTGCAAATGTAAGTTTTGCAAGTGACTAATCAGTTGTAGCATTACAGCACCTGCCCTTCTGACCATCAATTCAGATCCCAGCTGAGGTGGCCCATGTGACATGAGAAGGTGGTGTAGGCCAGTTTCATGGAGCATAGCAGAAATGTTCATATCGTATCTCCTGTCCTATCAATCTCTTCCGTTCTCTCTCTCAGTACATCGGTTTTTGATGTTTGACAAAACCTCTTCTTCTCCTGGTCCCCTTCCATTGTGAGTAAACGAACAGTACCGCAAGAGGACAGGAGAAAGTGAATTAAATTAGTGAATTTCTCTCTGTGTCTTTGGTGGTAACAGCTAGAATCACGTTAGTTATTTCTTCCTAATTGTGCTTCTCTCTTACTCAGCTTACAGGAAAATACCGAAATGAAAAAAAGGGATATTTGCAAAAAAATATGTGTCAGTTTCTAAAAACAATTGTTTCTTTTCTTAACATAGACATGTCAAGCAGCATACAGCAGTGTATTTCTCTTTAATCCTTCTCCCCCTCCCCCCCAAGATCCTAAAGTCTAAAGGGTTGTCCCAATAGGAAAAACCAGTGGCAAGAGCCTCAGCAATGGAGATATGGATGCCCATGGCCTTTCCTGCTCCATCACAAGAACTGTCATGTGATCAGAGGCTGCCACTGGTCCCCACACTATCTGTATCCTCAGCTGCTCAACTAAGTACCCACAGCTGGGCACACACACCGTCACATGAATTCATGTGACTACATGAGTAGACCGACCCTTCAAAACTTGTGATTGTTCCAGTGAAACACACTTAGAAATAACCTAGCTGACAGGAGAAGCTATTAAGGCCTTCTATTCTGTATGAGAAGTTCCTGAATTGCATTAAGATTGTTGGAGTGTTCTATCACATGGCCTGAAGGAAATTATTACAGTGACCTGTTTTCACCTATAGATGGAATGAGAAACCATCTGGCCCATTCGCTAATAATCAAGTGATTGTAGAGGGACCAAGAGCGAGCAATGCTGGAAGAGTTCAGATACCCGAGGACAAGTGCTGAGAGACCAGCCTGCTTATTTTCGAAGGAGAAGGGCGGCCATCTTCCGACACAAATCGGGAGATGGCCTGCCTTCTCTTAATGCCGGCCAAATTGGTATAATCGAAAGCCGATTTTGGCCGGCTTCAACTGCTTTCCGTCGCAGGGCCGGCCAAAGTTCAAGGGGGCATGTCGGCAGTGTACCGAAGGCAGGACGGGGGTGTGGTTAAGAGATGGCCGTCCTCAGCCGATAATGGAAAAAAGAAGGCCGGCCCTGACGAGCATTTGGCCGACTTTACTTGGTCCCTTTTTGTTCACGACTAAGCCTCGAAAAGGTGCCCAAACTGACTAGATGACCACCGGAGGGAATTGGGGATCACCTCCCATTACTCACCCAGTGGTCACCAACGCCATCCCACTCAAAAAAAATTAAAAAATAATTTTTGTCAGCCTCTATGCCAGCCTCAAATGTCATACCTAGCTCCATGACAGCAGTATGCAGGTCCATGGAGTAGTTTTTAGTGGGTGCAGTGCACTTCAGGCAGGTGGACCCAGGCCTATCCCCTCCCCCCCACCAGTTACACTTGTGGTGGTAAATGGGAGCCCTCCAACCCCCTCAACACCCACCTTACCCACATGTAGGTGCCCCCCTTCATCCCTAAGGGCTATGGTAGTGTTGTACAGTTGTGGGTAGTGGGTTTTGGGGGGGGGTTGGGGGGCTCAGCACCCAAGATAAGGGAGCTATGCAGCTGGGAGCACTTTGTGATGTCCACTGCAGTGCCCCCTAGGGTGCCCGGTTGGTGTCCTGGCATGTGAGGGGGACCAGTGCACTACAAATGCTGGCTGCCAGATGCTGGCTGCCAGATGCTGCAGTATGTTGAAGATAAAGTTGCCGATATAAGTAACATTGAAATGTTTTGACTGTATTGGATTAAACACAGATATTCACAAAGAATCACTTTCATGTTATATAGACACTTTTAGTTTGGACCAATGATTATATCTTTATTATTATTATTTGTTACATTTGTATCCCACATTTTCCCACCTTTTGCAGGCTCAATGTGGCTTACATATAACTGTTAACAGCGTTACCGATTACGGTCTGAACAAATACATAGTATGAATGAATACAAAGTGATATTGTAGTAGAATGGAGTACATGTATGGTAGGTACAGTTGGGGGAACTTATAGAGGAAAAGGGGGAAGAAGAGTCAGGTAATGTTAGTTACGGTCTTTGGTTGCATTGTGTCGCAGGTGAACAGGCATTTTTATGTTGGGTCGGTGGGGTATGCTCTTCTGAACAGGTCTATCTTTAGTGTTTTCCGAAAATTTAGGTGGTCAAGCGTAGTTTTTATTGCTTTTGGCAATGCATTCCATAGTTGTGCACTTAGGTAGGAAAAGCTGGTTGCATAGGTGGATTTATATTTGAGTCCTTTGCTGCTTGGGTAGTGGAGGTTTGGGTATGATCGTGCAGATTTTGTGGTGTTTCTGGTTGGCAGGTCGATGAAGTCTGTCATGTATCCTGGTGACTCGCCGTAAATAATTTTATGAACAGTCTTGCAGATTTTGAAAGTGATACGTTCTTTGATTGGTAGCCAGTGCAGTTTTTCTCTGAGTGGTTTGGCGCTGTCAAAACGTGTTTTTCCAAATATAAGCCTTGCTGCTGTGTTTTGGGTGGTTTGAAGTTTCTTTATGATTTGATCCTTGCATCCCGCATAGATTCCATTACAGTAATCTGCGTGGCTTAGTACCATGGACTGTACCAGGCTACGAAATATTTTCCTCGGGAAGAATGGTTTTATGCGTTTGAGTTTCCAAATTGAGAGAAACATTTTCTTTATGGTGGATTTCGCTTGGGTCTCTAATGATAGGTTACTCCCCCAGTGGTCACCAACGTCATCCCACTAAAAAAAAAATTAAAAAACTATTTTTGTCAGCCTCTATGCCAGCCTCAAATGTCATACCTAGCTCCATGAAGGCAGTATGCAGGTCCCTGGAGTAGTTTTTAGTGGGTGCAGTGCACTTCAGGCAGGTGGACCCAGGCCTATCCCCCCCCCCCCCACCAGTTACACTTGTGGTGGTAAATGGGAGCCCTCCAACCCCCTCAACACCCACCTTACCCACATGTAGGTGCCCCCCTTCATCCCTAAGGGCTATGGTAGTGTTGTACAGTTGTGGGTAGTGGGTTTTGGGGGGGGTTGGGGGGCTCAGCACCCAAGATAAGGGAGCTATGCAGCTGGGAGCAATTTGTGATGTCCACAGCAGTGCCCCCTAGGGTGCCCGGTTGGTGTCCTGGCATGTGAGGGGGACCAGTGCACTACAAATGCTGGCTCCTCCCACGACCAAATGGCTTGGATTTGGCCTGGTTTGAGATGGCTGCCATTAGTTTCCATTATCGGCGAAAACCAATGGCGGCCATCTCTAACACCGGGGATCTCTAAGGGCGGCCCAAATGTTGAGATTTGGCCGCCCCCAACCATATTATCAAAACGAAAGATGGCCGGCCATCTTGTTTTGATAATACAGTCGGGTACGCTGCTTGCTGGGGCCGTCATTAGAGATGGCCGCCCTTATAGATGGTCGGCCCCGTTCGATTATGCCCCTCTATGCTATAATGGATGCACATTGTGTGAAATAAATAATGACCCCAGTCCTGAAGGAGAGATTAAGGCCTGACACATGATATCATTTCACCTGTTGGACTACTATATTGCAGATAAGGCTGCCAGATGCTGCAGTATGTTGAAGATAAAGTTGCCGATATAAGTAACATTGAAATGTTTTGACTGTATTGGATTAAACACAGATATTCACAAAGAATCACTTTCATGTTATATAGACACTTTTAGTTTGGACCAATGATTATATCTTTATTATTATTATTTGTTACATTTGTATCCCACATTTTCCCACCTTTTGCAGGCTCAATGTGGCTTACATATAACTGTTAACGGCGTTACCGATTACGGTCTGAACAAATACATGGTATGAATGAATACAAAGTGATATTGTAGTAGAATGGAGTACATGTATGGTAGGTACAGTTGGGGGAACTTATAGAGGAAAAGGGGGAAGAAGAGTCAGGTAATGTTCGTTATGGTCTTTGGTTGCATTGTGTCGCAGGTGAACAGGCATTTTTATGTTGGGTCGGTGGGGTATGCTCTTCTGAACAGGTCTATCTTTAGTGTTTTCCGAAAATTTAGGTGGTCAAGCGTAGTTTTTATTGCTTTTGGCAATGCATTCCATAGTTGTGCACTTAGGTAGGAAAAGCTGGTTGCATAGGTGGATTTATATTTGAGTCCTTTGTTGCTTGGGTAGTGGAGGTTTAGGTATGATCGTGCAGATTTTGTGGTGTTTCTGGTTGGCAGGTCGATGAAGTCTGTCATGTATCCTGGTGACTCGCCGTAAATAATTTTATGAACAGTCTTGCAGATTTTGAAAGTGATACGTTTTTTGATTGGTAGCCAGTGCAGTTTTTCTCTGAGTGGTCTGACGCTGTCAAAACGTGTTTTTCCAAATATAAGCCTTGCTGCTGTGTTTTGGGCGGTTTGAAGTTTCTTTATGATTTGATCCTTGCATCCCGCATAGATTCCATTACAGTAATCTGCATGGCTTAGTACCATGGACTGTACCAGGCTACGAAATATTTTCCTCGGGAAGAATGGTTTTATGCGTTTGAGTTTCCAAATTGAGAGAAACATTTTCTTTATGGTGGATTTCGCTTGGGTCTGTAATGATAGGTTACGGTCGATTGTTACTCCGAGAATTTTCAGGGAGGGTGTATCCTGGGGTGTTAATGTTTGTGGGTTTGTATGTATTGTACTGGGATGAGATGATGAGACAGTGTGTTTTTTCTGTATTGAGTTTTAGTTGGAATGTATTTGCCCATGAGTTCATGATGCTTAGGCTTAACTTGATTTTGTTGGTGATTTCCGCTAGATCATGTTTGTATGGGATGTATAATGTAACATTATCAGCGTAGATAAATGGGTTGAGGCCTTGGGTGGATAGGGTCTTGGCTAGTGGAATCATCATGAGGTTGAAAAGGATCGGTGATAGTGGTGATCCTTGCAGTACTCCGCAGCCTGGTTTCCACGGTGACGATATGTTTGTTTTTGATTTCACTTGCTATGTTCTTGTGGTTAAAAAACCCTTAATCCAATTGAGAGTGCCATCACTGATTCCGAAGTATTCTAGGAGTCTTAGCAATATGTTATGGTTAACCACGTCGAATGCATTTGACATGTCAAATTGGAGACATGTCAAATTGGAGGAGGAGAATGCTCTTGCCCATTGCTATTTCCTGCTTGAACTTGGTTAGTAGGGTGAGTAGTACTGTTTCAGTGCTGTGTAGGGGTCGAAATCCTGATTGTGACTCATGTAGTATGGTGAATTTGTTTATGTAGTCATTGAGTTGTTTGGTCACCAGTCCTTTCATTAGTTTGACTACTAATGGGATAGATGCTACTGGGCGGTAGTTGGTGATGTCGTTTTTTTCTTGGTGTCTTTTGGTATTGGGGTGAGCAGGATGTTGCCTTTTTCTTGAGGATAGATACCCTGTTGAAGCATGAAGTTTAAGTGGGATGTGAGATCTATTATGAAGCGGTGGGGGGCAGATTGTATTAGGTAGCTGGGACAGGTGTCCAATTGACAATGGCTGTTTTAGTATTTTTTTAATCGCCTGGGTGACTGTGTCAACGCTGAGTAGAGCAAAATTTGACCATATTTGGTCAGCAGGGTATTCACCGGGGGTTGGGTCTAGAACATTGATGAAGTTTTCAATGTCCATGTTCTTCTGAGGTAGGGTTTTGCGTAGGTTTACGATTTTTTTCGTTGAAATATTTAGCAAGGTTGTCTGCAGATGGGATGTCAGTGTTGATTGTGGTGACAGGAGTTGTGTCTAGTAGTTTGTTCATGAGATAGTATAGTTTCTTTGTGTTTTTGTAGTCCGTCCCAATTTTAGTTTTGTAGTATGACCTTTTGGTCTGTCTAATTGCGTATTTGTATTTCCTTTGTAGTTGTTTCCATGCGTTGAGTGTGTGTTCGTCTTTTATTTTTTTCCATGCATGTTCCAGTTTCCTAGATTGTGTTTTTAGTTTTTTCAGTTCTTCATTGAACCATGGTGTCGAGTTGTGTCTACGTGAAGTTCTTGTTTGTAAGGGCGCTATTTCGTCTATTATGTGTCTGCATCTTTTGTCCCATTCTGAGAGGTAATATATAGATTCTGTTTGTGCTGTCCAATCGTTGTTGTATAACTGTTGCCAGAAAGTAACCGGATCTATTTGGCCTCTCGTTGTATAAGTTGTGTGTTCTCGTGTGTAGAGAGATCCCCTTTTTTGCCATTTTATGGATAGGTTTAGTTTGTAATTTATTTATTTTATTTATTGCATTTGTATCCCACCTTTTCCTACCTATTTGCAGGCTCAAAGTGGCTTACAGAGTGTGGTTATGACATAATGGTCAGTCCACGGTGTTTCTGTCCATCTAGTCTGTGTTATGGTTAGGTTCTTATCAGTGGACAGTTTGTATGAGATGAGGTCAAGTGTGTGACCCTTCACGTGGGTTGTTTGCGTGTGTGGCCATGTAAGGTCACATAGATGAAGGAAGTCCTTGCAATCTTGTGCGTTGGTAGAGTTTGAGTCTTCAAGGTGAAGGTTAATGTCTCCTAATACTAGTGTATTGGAGTTAGATACACAAAGTCCATGAAGTCTGCCTGGTTGTCATTCCAGTTACATGGTGGTCTGTAGAATAGGACGCAGTTTAGATATATATAGATACAGAGGTGTGTTCTTAGATATGAAGGGCCTTCATTTTTTTTGTTCGTGTGTTAGATATTAAATTCTTTGAGTTAAATTGAGCTTAGTTGTTGGATGCACAACACAAATGACACACCTGAATAGAAATGAATTGTAACAATCAAATAACATATATATGATGCTCATAATGTCAGTACAATACAATGAAACATCTTAATAGACAGCCGAGGGGACAAGCGCATTTAAGTTCATATGCAATCTGAACTTTAGTCAATCAATAAATTCAAAGCTATATCTTAGAAGGTGTCTATTAAAGGCAGAATACAGTGACTCTATATATGAACATCAGCTATCGATCCCTCCATCTATATGTGCAAAGCTCAAGATGAACCTTCATACAAAAACTGTCAATCAGACATCCAAACTCATCTTTTTTACAGTGATGCTCAAGCAGTCATAGTTGTCTTCTGGGTGACTTCCTTACACTCACTTATTCTTTCCCTGTTCTCGGTTCTATACTATCATTTAATGGCATTCCTTTTCTTTTCCATTATTTTTTGTGAATTCATAAACCACTTTGCTGGTTTATGAAAGATTGTATAGCAAATATACCTAAAGGTATAGCTAATACAACCCAAAGGTAAGATTGTCCAAACTTACAGTTTAAGTTGTTGCATTACTAGTTACTGACCATCAATTGTTTAACAATTAATCTTCTTTGAAGAAGGAAATCACCTGGTCCGGTGGCTATCATCTGGACAAGAGTAGGGAAATTTTCAATCAAGTCAGTGTACTCACTTTCAGAGATATTTTTGACAAGTACTGCGATAAAATAATTTTTATGATATTGAACGATTTTGTCCCTCTTCCCCCCTTTATTTTTATTGTGAAGGAGACAGTTATAAAAATCTTGCCACTCTTCATGTGCAAAACTTGTTGATAGGCTTGTTGGATAGAGCCTATACCAAACAGACATGGCTTGCCAGAGATAGTCTTAACACAACATCTCTTTCCATATAGTTGTGGGCTCCCTCCTGAGTTCAAAGTTGTGTATCATGTATTACTCTATCCTACTGGTGTTTTATTTTAAGAAGTTGTATATCGTCATGGGTCCAATTTGAGCTACTGGTGATAAATACAATTTTTTATTATTATAAAGTACTTTCCAATATTTTGACTAATCAAAAATGAAACAAGATGGCAGGAAGAGAAATTATTTAATTATCTCTGTTTGTCCTCTGCTAGAAGCAAGTTAGCTTATAAAAGAATGGAATTATTTCAATTAACAAGATGGATTGTTCCATGGAGAGCTGATGGATTTTTTTTAGCCTGTGTTTTACTTTCCTTTAAATGAGATGGTTTTTAAAAGGTTTATATATAATAATTGAATTCAAGCTTAAATTAAGATGACTCAAAGCACTTTCAGCAATTTTATTTCATTTTTCTCAAAGCAGTTGAATTAAAAAATTTAGGAAGATTAGAGTTACCTGGTCATCTTTAGCTGAGAAACACAAGAGAAAAGAAATACAATTTGCTTTGACTGATCGTTGTAAATTTTAGAACATATTAATGAAGTATGCTCATATCCAACAGATTTCATAAATTTGTGGATTTCACATCTTCTGGGATTTGCTCAAAGGGACAGATTTCCTATGGCTTTTTTTCCCCATTTTGGGGTAGTATTCAGGTCCGTGGCTGGGTCAGACCAGGAAATAAATCATATAATTTGCTTAGGAAAATTCTCCACAAAGTGTTCATTTGAAAATTTTGGCCAGCAAAGGCCTCAGCTGCAAAATTTTCCACGTACTGAGCAAATCCCCATGCACAGTTTCCCTTTCCCTGCTCTTCCCCTACCCCTTCTATCAATAACTAAAAGTATACTCCAAGGAGGCAGTTTTTGCCCACAAGGGTTTACCCAAGTAAATCCCAGGCAAATCCCTGTGAAAATTCACCTCTCTGTAAGCTTAGTGTATCAGGCCCACAATGCTAAATCAACACATGGAATAAGTATTGCAATGTAGATTTACCCTTTACAGAAAAATCTCATTATTGCATTCCACACACTGCATCCAAAGCAATTATCTGTGTAGTGTTTGAATGGGAAATGAGTTGATAATCTCAATCCAGTTCCCAGTGGATAGGTCCTTTTATCACTAAATTCATAATAAAAGGGAAATAAAGCAGAGCTAAAATAAATCCCATGTTTAATTCTATTTCAAACATGAGACGTGTGTGTGTAAACCCAACACACATAGCATACACCAGATCCCTTCCTAGCCAAGTTTAGTGTTTGAGGGGTGCCTCTTCTTCATCCTGCCTACATTTTGACACATTATAAGTTCCAACATTGCTGTTCATAATAACATAGTAAATGTTGGTAGATATTGACCTGCACGATCCATCCCATCTGCCCCACAAAGTGGCGAGAGTTGAATCTGGCACTCCGCACAAGTTCCACTTCTTCATAATTAAACACTTAACCAGTTAAGTGTCGCTGAATACCATGATTAGAATCAAACTCAAAGATGGCTATGTTGGGGGTGTTCTGGGGCTGAATGTTGGCCCCACAGCACTTCAAAAGGGGTGTTCAAGGGGCGGAAAAGACAGTAGGTAGACAAACTCTGGAAGGCACCATTTACTTCAGGTGGTCACTTAGAGAAAATTTGATTAGAAAGCATTCATGATAGAGGTGTCATTTCAACACCACCATCTCAGTGTTCTGCTATGTCAGTACAAAACACCAAGTCTTGTATGTGACATTTTTCAGGGGATGGAGTATGATCACCTGTATTAATCCTAGTTCTGTGACCATGTCCAGGAAAAGCTTGGTGGTATTTGGAGTTTTGATATGTACATTAACACCTCCCATGAACACCAACCTAAGGAAACTAAGCGTCACCTCTTTAGTCAGATTGAGGAGTTCTTCCAAAGTTGATGTGTTGTTACAAGGTGATTGGTATACCATGAGCATCCAGATTTATTTCTCTTCTTTTAGCTGGATTAAAGGTGATTCTGATTCAGTTAGGTGGAGGACAGTGATCAGGACCTCTACCCCTTCACCCCATCTCCTTCGTCTTGGTTGATGTTGGAAAATGAAATCTGTTGGGCATAGTTCAGACAGTGGTAATCCCCTGTTTTTATCTAGCCAGGTTTCAGTTTTTCTTAAGATGTTTAGATGTTCACAGATGACATCATGGATCATTGTGGATTTCTTAGTAGCTAATCTGGTGTTCACCTGACCTATGGTTCCAAAAGGTAGTCTAGGGGTACTGAGGATAACTTGGATATGACAATGAGGTGAACATTTGGATACTATTAGGCAGGTATTTTACTTTTTACCCTTTGTCTTTGATTGGTGGGGATTATAGTTTCCATTTCCACACACCTTTGGAATGCCTGAAATCTCTTGGTTTACTGGGCCAAGATACAGTCTTGGTGTTTCTTGTTGTTGGATGCTACTTAGGCAAATTTTACCAGGTGACCCCACACTACTAAATACTCTGTAGGTTTACAGGTCTAGGAAAACAAAGCCCTTTCTTGTAAATCAAACCAGGCGTATGTAATGGAAGTGAATTTTAAAGATTGTTTTTCAGCTCTGTCTTTGACCAAAAGTAACTTTTCTTGTAAATAGAAAAATAAGTTGGAATGCAGAAGATAAGACACAGCTCTAACTAATTTGGTATGCAAAGTGGAGGATGGTTCTTGTTTACAGGTCCAGCCTGGCCACCTGGAGTTGGAAATCATGTGACCACGTTCCCACAGTATGGCTTGTTTACCTAAACAGAGAAGCATTCTGTAATTTTCCTTAGCTCTGAACATGAGCTCAGAGCCTAATAAAAAGGGAGGGCTTGTCAAAGCAGAGTGGGGTCTCATCTGTGAGTAGACGTACTGTGCAGAGGATCTGTTCCTGGTCCAAGAAGCTCCTGGCTCTTGCTGTGAACCGGGCCCCTCCAGCTGATGATGATCCTGGATGTAAGGACCAGAGATGATTGTATGTATAGTGTATTATTGCTTCCTTTCCTGGTCTAAGAACTCTGCATTGCTTGGATGTAGAGACCAGTGATGTAATGATTGTTTAGCTAATCATTGTGTGTATAGAGCTAATCATTGTATATGTGCTAACCATTGTATATACCTTAATCATTGTAGAATTTAGCTCCTCTAATAAAGGTCTTATTTACTTGATACAAATCCAAATGAATCCACAGTAATTATTGGGCAGTCTGTGTCAGTGAGGCAGGCTGTAAATCCATAGCAGTTCAGCCTGTGAGATCAAAGGCTTTCTGTATTGTCTACTTAATGACTGTATTTCAAACTCCTGCATGAATTTCTTCTAGAGGTTTAATGCAGAGGGGTTAAGGAGCTTTCATGTCAGCAGTATATCAGAATCTTAAAGATAGTTATGTAGTTACTGATTTAAATTTCGGCTCACAGATTGTAGTTATTGTTTCACTTTGCAGTTTCTCTTTCTGATGTCCTTGGATGGTCTAGTTGATGCCACTGAGACTTTTTTTTCCTTTTTCTTTCTTTTTGCTGCCTAGGAGGAAGGCTAGATATAGTTCCAACTGAGATCATAAGAGAAAAATGAGAACCTGCTTGTAATGCACCTTTCTCCTTATAAAACAAATTAAATTAAATGAAGGAAAGAAACTCAAAATAAAACCGAAGGCCGTTGACTCAACAAAGACTGAGCAGTAGTGTGTAAAATCTGAGTCATAAGAAAACAAAAAAGTGTATTATTTAACCTAATTTGCAGGAGCCCAATGTGAATAGAGCTTGTATACAGCCAGATGATTTATTATACTTTTCTGTAAACCATTTTGGATTGAACTTTGTTCAAGAAGGACTGTACAAACATAACATAACATAACATAACATAACATAACATAACATAACATAACATAACATAACATAACATAACATAACATAACATAACATTGTGCTTTCTTAGGCTCTATTTCAATTGAATTCTTTATTCCCATATGAAACAAAAGATTTGAAATACATACTCTATCAACAATGGAACAGAGCTTTCCAAATATACTTTATACAGAGAGATAGAGAGAGAGAAACAGTATGTGTTTAATATCAATTTCTCTTGCCCCACTTGACCTTTGGTCATTTATTTCCTCCCCTGCTCTGTCCCCTCTCCCAAGCTTCTATTACCATCCCCACCCCCATTCCCTGTCCATCAACTCACCCTTCCAGCAATCCTTTCATTGGGATAAAAACAAAAAGACATGTCCTGTGATTGTTTTTTCTTCTTCCATCAAAGCTCTTCTGATAATTCAGTCCAAAGAATAGTTTGGGTAAGAGTCATCCTGTGTGGCTGGGAATTATTTGAAGATTCAGAAGAGTCTTTCACCTGTGGCTCACCAGTTGGTCCTTGACATATAAACTTCCCCTGTTGGACAAGGACCTAAGCTGCTACTTTTCTGTTACTGTTGGGTGAAGCAGCTGAGGGACAGAGAGGTTGAGAAAGAGAAAACGAGTAATACAGCGAAAACCAAGAGTAGACTAGTCTCTGAATTGCAGGGGCCCATGCTCTCTGAGAAGTCGTTAAACCTGAAGTTTTGCTTGGTAACATAGCAAATAACATAAACTGTTCCTTATCAGGTTTAGTCTGTCTTTAGCTGTAGTATTTGACTGCAGTGCTAGCAGTTTAGTTTCTGTAGGATGCTGTTTGAGAAATATACCCTTTTATTTCTGGTCTTTGAATTATGCTTTGTTGTTCTGTTGCAGGTTGTGGGTGTTATTAGGATTTATGGATTAGGAGGACATATATTCTGCCAAGAACTCTTTGAGGTGTCCGGATTGTGCTGAAGGGAATGTAAAATGCTAAGAATGAAGCAAGCTTAGGCGGATTGCCCTTTGCTTTATGGCATGTGAAGATCAGAGATACACTGGGAACTCAGCCATGTGTTTTTGGATTGATTGCTTTCTAGGGCATGCTTAAGCCTTTAAAGGAATCTGTGCTGATGTCAGGCCTATTGCTTAAAGATCATTACCACTGAGCAAAAAGAATCAAGAGAGAGGAATGTATCAGCTATAAATTACAGAGATACCAAGAGTCACTCGTTAGGAGAGAGTCACACTCATTTGAAGGATCTCTCATTCTCCTACTCTCTGAGCCCCTTCTTATTTATTTATATATTTATTTATTTATTTCATGGATTTATATCCCGCTTTAAACCCCATCTCACACTCATTTGAAGGCTGTTTCTCTCACACTCTTTGAACCCCTTCTCGCACTCATTAGAAGTGTGTCGTACTCATTTGAAGCTCTCTCATTCTCATACTCTTTGAACTCATTCTCTCATTCATTAGGAATATGTCACACTCATTTGAAGGGCTCTCTCACTAACACTCTGTGAACCCCCTTTTCTTACTCATTAGGTCCTCAGTGTCCATACATTGATCCTCATCACTGCTTTCACGAGAGGCAAGCCATAGAGAAGAAAAGCCAAGTGATCCCATCAGTAGGAAGAAATCAGCACAATTTTCTGCACTCTACCTCCCCCCAACCCATCACACAGGTACCTGCACTGTGAGGCCTATGGGTGCCAGTGGGTGCTGAATACCCCCAATATCGAGCCAGCTCCTTCACTGTATCCAGGGAGGGGGAAATTCCTATTGTGGTTGGCATTTTGAAATGTTGGTAGCTTTGCATGTGTACATTCCACCCAGTCTATATCATTTCAAAAGCATCAAAGGAACGTAAAATCATTTTATCCTGCTTTTTTCATTTCCAAAGCAATACTGCACTTAAAATGTCTAGATTTATAGCCTAGATACATTGTCTGAGGTATAATCTAGGCATCTGTGATGGTATTAGGAACGAGAACATTTTGGTTGGCTTGGTGGCTGAGCAACTGAACTTTCATGAGGAACAGAAAGCTTTATTCAGTTATTGCACCTGGATTCTGCTGCCCAACTTGGCTAAGGATGTTGAAAAGATCACATTCTCAGCCTCTGGCCTTGGGAGGAGGGGGGGTGGAGGTAGGGTGAGGACTCCAAGTCATTGCTCAACAATGACACTTATTGACTGAGTTTCTCAGTGAGCCACGGTCTGTGTCCTCTCTCCATGGACTGTCACTGCAATATACCCAGTCATCTGTGAATGAAGGCATATTCCACCATATATCAATGGAGGCTGGTTGTGATTCAACTGGTAGCCTAAACTGTCAGACTTTAAAAAGAATTATATTAATCGTTGACGTTCATCTATGATATTTCGTTGTAGAGAGTTAGGGTTTGCAGACATTTTCTGCAGGTAGTATAGGCAAGGACCCAGAGAACATGTCATAGATACGCTGTCCCAGGATAGGAACTGGGAAACCAAAGAAGGTATATAGGGAGGGAGGATATATGAGGGGAGTCTCAATCCAGTCCTTGGAACACACCCAGCCAGTTAGATTTTCAGGACATCCACAGTGAATATACATAAAGATAAATTTGCATGAACTACCTGCATTGTAGGACTGTATTTCTCAAGGAAGGCAGACTTTCAACCCTAATCAAACAGGGTAGCGGTGCACAGATCAAGACAAAATGATAGGTGAGACTATTTGTTTCTTTAGCTTCTGCTGGGTTCTTGGCCTTTCGGCTGAGAGAGGAAGGATTCTTCTTGATCAGGGAAGCTGAACTGCAATTCATGGGCTCTGATAGCCAAAATCCCTGGGAGCTGGAATCGCAGAGGTGGAATTTGTAAGTGTTTCATTCACAAGTAGCTAGAGCTACTGAGCCTTGTACATAGCAGGGATGCACCCCATAGCCATGGAAATCACTCTCAAGAAAAAAGGCTGGGCCAGATTTTGAGTTGCAGCTGAGTGGGATGTGGAAGAGGCAGCCCTGGAGGAGGAGCTGCAGCAGGTAAGAAGCACACAATAGGGGGCTCCTGGCAGCTCCTGGGGTCCTGTGACTGAGAGGTTCCTGAAGCAGCAATACCTCCAAGAGGGATGAAGGTCCAATATTTCTGCCCTGCAACTGAGAGGTACATGGAGCAGTGATGCATGCCTCCAGGAGGGAGGAAGATCTAGCAGGTGAGAAGTGCTGGGGCAGTGACCCCTCCAGGAAGAGGGAGGTGCTGCAACACAGAAGCAGTAGTGCTAGCCACTGAGGTGGAGCTTTGAACTAAGTGAGAAAGCAACTGCAATGGGCCAGCCTAGATACCACAGATTCTTCCAGGGCTTTCAGCTAACATCAGTGTAGTTGCAGTTCTGCCTGTGGCTGAAATCTGGGGTACAGTGGTATAGGGAGATGTGCACTGCCTCAGGAATTATTTACACCTGCCCTGGTCTCAGATTTACACTAGTAATAAGATGACTGAAAAAGAAATTCCATGCATGTAATGATTTATTGTAGATCAGCTAAACAGTTACTTCGCATAAAACCAGACATGTTTCTCATAGAAGTAATTTTGCTCCAAACCTGTAATCTCATAAAACCTAATACATTATCCCTATTGAAACAAAGAATAAAATATCAGATAGCCTGACTCACACTTCCCAAACACAAAGGTCAATTTTAGGAGCCAGAAGGAGAATAAAATGAACAGCCATACAACCTTTTGTGGCAGACAAGATGCTAACCGAGGATCCTGTTCGAGGAATGTCAAAGTGGTTGGATTTATTCTTCCAATGTTGGCTTTTGTCAAACCAATCCTCCAGATAGTGAGCTGCCTTTGTGAGCCTCAAGATAAGGTCACATCAGCAAACACATGGATTAGTAAGAAAGACCAATGTCCAGTGAATGTTGCATTGATGGCAGCATAGAGAATGCATGTCTCGTATTATCTTGGGCAAAACCTTTGGGAGACAAATGTCAAAGGCAGAGAAGAGAAAATGGCTAAAAAGCAAAGTCTCTGTCTGTGCTTGCAAATTAGTAGTTTGTGTATGAGCAATACCTCAAGCAGTCTCTCTGGTTGGCTAGATCAGGACTTACCTATGTTAGCAGAACCCATTTACTTTCACAGGGATGATGGAAAGTGAAGAAGAAGCCTAGTGGTTCAGTCCCCATGACTCTGGGCAAGTCACTTAACCCTCAATTGCCCCAGGTACAAATAAGGACCTGTATATACTATGTAAACTGCTTTGAATGTAGTTGCAAAAACCACAGAAAGGCGATATATCAAGTCTCATTTCCCTTTCCCTGTTTGAGATTCTACGTGGAATGTTGCTAATGGAAGCGTAGCCTAGTGGTTAGTGCAGCGGACTTTGATCTTGGGGAACTGGTTTTGATTCCCAGTGCAGATCTGTGTGACTCTGGGCAAGTCACTTAGCCCTCCATTTCCCCAGATACAAAAAACTTAGTCGAAGTCATCCATACCATAGGTAATATGGTGCATGATGCTGAACTGTTAACTTCTACTTTTTAAATTGAAATTTGAGATTCATTACATACCCCCCCAAATTGAAATAAACAAAAGAATACAAACTAAGATAATAAATCTCAATAAAATAAAGATAGATAAATTTAAAAATGTGTCCAAAGGAAAGAAGGGAAAACACCTTTCAAACTACTCCTGGTGGGTACCTAACATAGGACACAACTCACGCTCCTAACAGAAAAACTCAAGGAAACTAGTCAGGACTCTTATCTTGCACAAACCTTTCAAGGTATAAAGGGTCAATGAAAACAAATGGATTCCCCTGAAAGTTAATAATACAGAGGAATCGAAAATAAAATGTTGCCCTCATTCATAGCACCTGTGCTTTCTTCTACAAGAAAGATCTCTTATGCAGCTGAGTCACGCAAACCACATCTGGAAAAATTTGGATTTTTTTTGTCTGCAAAATGAAAGATCCTGTACTTTAAAATAAGTTCTTACAATCCTTGATTTATCTTTTTCCTTTATAAAAGTATCAGTCAGAGTAGCCCTCTTTGCAAAGTCATCTTGAGAAATCTCCAAGAAAACAGGTCAAGACCCCCAGATGATATCACCATATCAGGCTCTCCTTCAGTTTCTTGAAAGAGGACATTACTTTGAAATCCCAACCCCCCCTCAGGTTTAGAGAGGGCCAGGATTTCCTTAAAGCATACTGGGATTATTTCATATGCATGATGGAGGGTGTTACAAAAATCTGTAATCACACTATAAAGATAGAAAGCAGAAAAATCCTAACGAGTAGAACTTGCTGAGTCTTTGTATAAAGCTGAACAATGTGAAGAGTCTGGAGTGGAAATTGAACTGTTTATTGTTACTATGGTTACCCGTGTCGCTCCAATCATTGGGGGCAGACTGTTCCAGAGCTGCCAGGAGATGAATTCAGTCAACTGAACTTGGTGTCATCCTGAGATGAAAGGATTTGTTTTACACAGAAAGGACAGAAGGACTAGCTTTTAAGTTTCAGTGGTTCGAATGTGAGCGTGTGCTGGGCCAGGTAGCACTAGTTAAAACATGGCTAATTGCTTCTATTGTAGAAGATGAGAATGCTTGTCTTTTTCTCAGTAAAAATGATGACTTGAATATGTTTAAAAACCTGTATTTGTAGGTGCAGGTTCAATGTGTTTTCAGAGTGTTTGCATTCATGTTCATGTCACTTTGGTTTGGTTTTCAGCGAGGGATCTCACAAGGAGGCAGATGCATCAACCAAACGTTAAAAAATCTAAAACGTTAAAGTCCCTAACGATTTTTAAAAAACGAAGAATGCACCAAAAAAACAAGTCGCACATGCTCAGTGCGGTATTGAAAAGTACAATGTATCAAAGAATCGTAATCCCCGTCCGTAATCGGCCCCTAAAGCATGTGCAGAGCAGCCAAGCGTTTTGCTGGCTGCTCTGCGCATGCCACAAACGTCAAAACACCAACAACAAAAAAAACAGAAACACGTGGCTCCCTGCTTCCGCCTGCATATAGAAAACCAAAATCATAAAAAGGATCGGGAGGAGGCAAAGGTGCTCGTCAGGAGCACCCTGTATGGACGGCCTTGCCCCCCCTTGCCCCCTCCGAGGTCGCTGCTGCTCCCCGCTTCTGTTCGTATAAAATAAAAAATTAAAACAAACTAAAAAGTTTAGCAGCCAAGGTCCCCCTCCCTTCCTGTGTCTCTCTGTACTCCTTCTCCCATAGCTCCGCCTCCTGGCATCCTCCGCCCCATGTCCCGCCCCCCTGAGGTCGTTGCTGCCGCTCCCCCCCCTCCACCGGACCCCCCCTCCGCATTACCGGGCCGTGCAGCGCCTCTCACCTCTGTATGAAGGCGCTGCACGGGCAAGAAGACCGTCTGATCAGCTGAGTCTTCAGGACATCTCTTTCCTTCGTCTTCCCTGAGCTGGCCCCGCCCCCGTATGACATAAGCAGACGGGGGCAGGCCCAGCTCAGGGAAGACGAAGGAAAGAGACGTCCTGAAGACTCAGCTGATCAGAAGGTCTTCTTGCCCATGCAGCGCCTTCATACAGAGGTGAGAGGCGCTGCACGGCCCGGTAATGCGGAGGGGGGTTCCGGTGGAGGGGGGGAGCGGCAGCGATGACCTCGGGGGGGGGGGGCGGGACAAGGGGCGGAGGATGCCAGGAGGCGGAGCTATGGGAGAAGGAGTACAGAGAGACACAGGAAGGGAGGGGGACCTTGGCTGCTAAACTTTTAAAGCTTAAACTACTGCTGCTATCACTTCTATAGTGCTATTAGAGGCAAACTAATCAGTTACGAGCTAGCAATAAGATTTTTCCCTGCTTTGGATTGAGATAGTAAGAAGTCCCAGAAGGAAATGATGCTTTTTCACAGCTTTTGTTGAGGGAGGGGGCCAAATGCCTCAGCTCCAGGAGTCACCACCTACATAAACTCTTTTTTGTTTTTCAATGTGGCTTTAGTAGGGGTGGGAAGCTTATTTTATACGAGCAGAAGCGGGGAGCAGCGGCGACCTCGGGGGGGGGGGCAAGGGGGTAGCACGTCGATACGCACGCACTACATTGATGTGGTTATGACACGTTTTTCTTTAAGATTTATTAAAAAAAACACAGCTCCCATACTTTTTTGGACATATGTAATGCAACATCCTTTTGACCAATCACAGCGCTTTTAGCTCTGCTAATGCGCTGGGATTGGCTCACAGTTTGTTTTTTTTCACTTTACGATTTTTCCTGGCACACACTGTCCTAACGAGAGGTACAGACCTCTCGTTAGATTTTCTGCCTTTTTCCTGCGTAAAGGCAATCGGAAAAGGTTAGTGCATCTCGGTTCAATTGGGTTTGTACACGAATTGCTCATCTGCATTCCGTTTTCGTTAGCTGCCAGCTTTGTCGGTAAAAGCCCTTTGATGCATGCAACGGATCAAAATTTCCTCGTTGGAGGGTCGTTAAAGGCTCATTAAAGTTTAGTGCATCTGCCTCAAGATGACTAATCATGAAGAGGGCTGGGCTCACAGGGACAAGAAGCCTGTACGGTCCATCCAGTCTTGTTGGGCAGACTGGATGGACCATACAGGTCTTTATCTGCCATCATTTACTATGTTAGTATGCTCTAAAGGTAATTTGTGATTTCATGTAAAAGAGGAGCTTTAGTACAGGAGGGTTGTCCTAATAAGATTGCAGAATGTAAAGCCTGGATGCGTACCACAGCCAAATTTCTTACACAGGTACCTACCTGGCTTTAACCCTTAAGGGGTCTGAAACTCATTTCTGATTTTCAGTTCCTGTTTTCAGGCATTTGGGGAACTTCTCGGTGTGAAAGCCAGTTGAACAGGAGATGTAGGCCCAAGGCCTGACTCTTCTCAAGCTGTGTCCTCACCAAACTCCTAGAGTTCATTTTTCTGCTGGCACTGTCTGCTTCACAGTTAATGAAGGATTTTAAGCCCTTCAGGTTCTAGATTTTAATGAGGAGAGCACCATGCAGGCAAATTGAAAGGAGACTACTATTGTATTTATGTCTATGGATTGAGAAAGCAGCACATTCAGAAGGTTACAGTCACCTTCAGTTCAATATTCAAAGGGGTTATGAGGCTCCATTCATGTTACTAGATTGGATTTCTGCATCCAGAATATAAGGAGTTAAATTTCCATCAGATACTGGAATAGGAAGTAATAGACCCTTGACACTTGCTGCTACCCAGTGATCTCAGTCTGTGCACAGTATATGAGATGTACAATTTTATTTCACTATCTCTGCTATTTGTTCAGTTCTTTCCGATTTTCGCCTTTTTCTCATCTGTCAATAAGTCTCTGGATGCTTCTGCCACTGCTTTTTACAATGTACTCTGGTTTTCTGGCATGAATGGTCCTGCCTTCTTTCTCTCTTCCTATCCCTTCTCTTTCTCCTTTCTTTCTCTCACTCTTTTCCACTTTCCGTCTCTTTTTTTCTTAATTTCCTTTCTGCTTTCTTTCCGTCACTTACTTCTTCTCTCTTGCCCTTTCTCGCTCCTTTTCTTCCTCACTCGACTTTGCTTCCTGTCACCTCATTCTTCTGTTCCATCATTCACCCTCCCTCCTGCTCAGGATATTGATTTCTGGATATGCTGTGAAAATGAAATCAATATTCTGGTGGACGGAAGTGAATGACTTTTCTGTAGCACAGACTCACCTCTTCAGCAAATGTAGAGAAAAGGCATCCAGGAACTGTAAAATGAGAAACTGGTAGCAAATTTTAGTTATTGGTTGCAGGAGGGCAAAGTTCCAGGGGTTTACAAGCTATCATAATTGTGTGAGCATTTGAATTAAGTGCTGACGTGTTCTTTTCCTGTTGTGTGGAACATTATAATTATAAAAGAGAATTTTCCAAGTGACATACAGATAAAATAAACCGTGTTTTACCTTGCCTTGCTCAAATCCCACTGCAGCTCCTTGTCATCTTGGGCAGGTCACTTAGGGGGAACTTTGATAACATCGGCACTGACATTTATGTGCTGATTACATGCCTCAATGATTAACATATCATCTACATGTGTGTGTGCGCATGAATGTACAGGAATGCCAAAAACCCAGCATTTTACAGGTGGACTTACACTGATGGAGTCTGGGAGGGTATAAGTGGGTCTCACACTTACACATTTTCCCCCGGATTCTATATAGCGCACTTAGTGATCTGCCCTGAAATATAAGTGTATTCTGTAACAACGCATGCAACATCATTGGTCTAACAAGCCAATCAGCATTGATAACAGATCTTAACAAGCAATAATGAGCCCTAATTGGCAATAATTAGAATTTTCATGCACAGTTTACTAAGCGTATTCTTTCATGCAGTGCACCTAACATCTAACACGTGCAGCCAAAAAGGGGTATGGTTATAGGCAGGAAAATGGGCATTTTGTGGGCATTCCAAAATTTATGTGCGTAGTTATAGAATAGACCCCGTGCATCTAAATCTATGCGCTGGGATTTACACCATATTTTCATTGGTGCTGGAATATCAACTAAGCTTTGTAAAGGGCCCCTTCAATGACAAGAAATATGTAACTCATCTTCAGCTACAACTGAAAAAATTCCCAAATCCCCTATCTCACTTCTGCTTCTTAAATTGTTTGTCCAGCTTCTACATACATGGAGGAAGCATTTCCAGGGTTGGAAGGAGGAAATGTGAACGCAGAAATGGCATTTTCAGATCTAAGTACGGAAGCAAAGAATTCATTCAAACTCTTGGCTATGGCTTATTCTCCAAGTGCCCACTTTGCTCCTTCATGATCTAACGGTTCCACAGATTCCCTCACAGGCTGCTTCTGATGTACCTGAAAAAGGTGTTACTATGAGTTTTTGTCTCCATGGCAAGTTTTTCTTCATATTTTCATTTATCTTTCTTCATCAATGCTTTGCCTCTAGCTTGATACTGCTTATATTGCTTCTTATTTTCTTCATTCGGATCCTTTTTCCATTCTTGCTGCTTTCACAGCATTGGGGCCGTAGACTGAAGTGCCAAGTTATAGAATTGCTCTTTATTTATCTAACCCCCATATAAAGATCCTGTATGTGGATATTTTTGCTTCCACATGCCTTTAGCAAAGAGAAAGTACCTTAATGCAGACATACCTGCCACTTCCCGGCTCTGCAGCGTTGTGAAAACTGACCTCTTAACTCTTCCACTGCAGCTCTGAGCCATGTCTGTTGAATCATAATTAGCAAAAGCCTGGAAGGGAAAGGGAAGGCGTTTTATCCTGGTACAGGGCAGCTTTCTCCTCCCTCCTCTCTACAGATCTTTCTACCTCTCTGTCACAGATAATCTTGGATCCAGTGACCCACGGAACCACAATTATTTGGAACAACTGCCCACAGACGAATGCTTTCCCCTTTCATGTGCACTGAGAGTACTTACATATGTCAATTATCTATAAAAATGAGTGTTGAAGTGACTACACTGAGGAGAAAACATGTTGCTACAGAGTTTTAGCATTGTATCTGTTCTGTATAACCCATTATAGGGAGCTGCAGTGTATTGTATATACACTGTTATTTATCCCTCTGCACAATGGATACATAGAGGGGTACCTAACCTTTATACCTTTCAGGAAATCTAGACTGCCCCAATTTGACTGCCCCTACTTGATTGACTGTACATTTGTCCATTAGATTGTAAGCTCTTTCAGCAGGGACTGTCTTTCTATGTTAAATTGTACAGCGCTGCGTAACCCTAGTAGCGCTTTAGAAATGTTAAATAGTAGTAGTAGTAGTAGAGGCATAATTGAACGGCGCCAGCCATCTCTGTGGCCGGTCATCTCCGTGGCCGGCTCTGTAAATGGCCGGAGCCAACCGTATTTTCGAGAAAGATGGCCGGCCGGCTAAATCTCAACATTTAGGCCAAATGTTGAGATCGCCGGGCTTAGAGATGGCCGGCTTCGGTTTTCGGCCATAATGGAAACCGGGCTCGGCCATCTCAAACCCGGTGAAATGCAAGGCATTTGGTCATGGGAGGAGCCAACATTTGTAGTGCACTGGTCCCCCTCACATGCCAGGACACCAACCGGGCACCCTAGGGGGCACTTCTAAAAATAAAAATAAAAATTGCTCCCAGGTGCATAGCTCCCTTCCCTTGGGTGCTGAGCCCCCCAAATCCCCCCAAAACCCACTCCCCTCAACTCTAGACAACTACCATAGCCCTAAGGGGTGAAGGGGGCACCTACATGTGGGTACAGTGGGTTTTGGGGGGGTTTGGAGGGCTCCCATTTACCACCACAAGTGTAACTGGTAGGGGGGATGGGTATGGGTCCACCTGCCTGAAGTGCACTGCACCCACAAAAAACTGCTCCAGGTACCTGTATACTGCTGTCATGGAGCTGGGTATGACATTTGAGGCTGGCATACAGGCTTGTAAAAAAATGTGTAAAAAGTTTTTTTTTTTTGGGGGGGGGGGTTGGAAGGGGTTGGTGTCCACTGGGGGAGTAAGGGGAGGTGATCCCCAATTCCCTCCGGTGGTCATCTGGTCAATTGGGGCACTTTTTTGAGGCTTGGTTGTAAAAATAAATTGACCAAGTGAAGCCGGCGAAATGCTCATCAGAGCCGGCCATATTTTTTCCATTATTGGGCGAAGCTGGCCATCTCTTAACCATGCCCCGGTCCTGCCCCTGTCCTGCCTTCTGTACCCTGCCAAAACGCCCCCTTGAAGTTTCGCTGGCTCCGTGACGGAAAGCAGTTGGCGCCGGACAAAATCGGCTTTCGATTATACCGATTTGGCCGGGTTCAGGAGATGGCCGGCCATCTCCCGATTTGTGTTGGAAGATCACCAGTAATCTCTTTCGAAAATGAGCTGGATAGTTGCAGACACACAAAGGGGCTTGAATGAGCACAGTCTGGAAACGTGAGCAATACTTCAATGGTAGCCTTACACTATTCATGCATCTTTCATAAGCATGCATAATTCAATTAACTTAAAAATTGTGAATAAGGAACTTCCACAGTAGAAACAGTGGAGGAGTGGCCTAGTGGTTAGAGCACCAGTCTTGAAATCCAGAGGTGGCCAGTCCAAATCTCACTGCTGCTCCTTGTGATCTTGGGCAAGTCGCTTAACCCTCCAGTGCCTCAAGTACAAACTTAGATTGTGAACCCTCCCGGGACAGAGAAATATCCAGTGTACCTGAATGTAACTCACCTTGAGCTACTACTGAAAAAGTTGTGGGCAAAATCCAAATAAATAAATAAACCCGTCAATCACTTTCTCTCTAGCTTGGATTGATAAGGAAAGCCAGACAGGCTACTTCTAGAGTTTTTAAAAGGATCCTTAGGAGATAGATTGAAATATGACTAGGGAAAGAAGGTTTGCAGAGGAACGTGGGTTTTGTAGGTGAAGGGAACAGGCAAATTTTAAAGCAGTTTAGAAACCAATGTGGAGAAAGATACTAAAAGCAAAACAACAGGAAGAACCGTAGTACCCCAGAGCTTGCTAAAATTCATTGTAAACAGGAATTCATATTGACTCAGACAAGCTTTGAGCGTTGATAGGATGGATGGGAAAAACAAATTGTGTAAATATAAAGGCCCACCAGTCAACATCAAAGACCTTTTTTCAGTCAATAGTTCCTAAAGCAGGAAATAGCTGATGTGCTGACATCAACATTTCTCTTCTTGTATTTTTCTTTTTTAGAACAGTATCAAACAGTAACCAGACTGTTAAAATGAATAATCAATATTAGTCCTTCAGAAGGAAACAGCAGCCTCCAGAGGAAATATAATTATCTCTCAGCGCTATTCTCTGTATATGAATATGAAGTCGCAGGGAGCAAGCAACGAGTCACTTAGCCCCCAATGCTCAAAAGTAAACGCTGGTGCTAGAGGCCATTAGCACTGTACTAGCTCCTGCATTTACTGCACAACATGCTCAGAGGGGTCTAGCATGGGAAATGAGCACGCCAGGCGCTAGCGCAGATAGCATGCAAATGTTGTCAAGATCATGTAAATAAGGTCATTTTGCATTCCTCCCCAAAGCTCAGAAAAGAGCGCCTGAAACGAAACTGCCTTACCGCTGTAAAAAAATAACGCCTGGTCAAAGCAGGCATTAGGGTGTTGGAAGAGAGGATTTCGCATGATTCTCATGCTTCTCTCTGCAAATTCTGCCCGTTTTGATTCCTTAAGTGCTGGTCATGGGGATCAGCAGACTGAAGTGAAAGCACACATTGGCATCTGTTTCCTGCGTCTAAATTTAAAGCGTCCATGCTAAAAAAGTTAAAAATGCTTATATTTAGGCTGCAGAAAACAGATGCCAATGTGTGTTTCACTTTCGGGTTTTACCAGCGCATGCACACAGGAGCCAAGCCTACCATGGAATTCTGCACATTCGCCAGAACAATCCTCCCATGCCAGAGCACAATCCTCCTGCCAAACTCCCTAATGCTCAATGCTATGTGCGTGTCTATATTTGCATCTCATTAGCGTTGAGCATTAGGGTGTTGTTCTTCTGCGCTGTTCCAGTGGTATTTTTACAGCGCTATTTGGAACAGCGCTGGAGTTTTGAGCATCAGGGCCTAAGGGCTTCTTTGACAAAGCCACACTAGTGATTCCTGCAAGCAAATGAGAGGAAGCCCATAGGAATTGCATGGGCTTCCTCTCATTTACCACACAGGAATCGAAAGCGCAGCTTTGTAAAAGAGTTTCTCCTTGACAGAATTTGAGGGGACTGAATTGCAGATCGGAGTAACATGTTCACTACCATAAAAGCTTTGCCCTATGATGGATGGGTCACCACTTTTATCAGAGAGGTCAGATGTAATTCAGACATAAATTACTACATTAGCAGAACCTAAGAAACCTGGAACTACACATGGAAACTGCTCATGTAATATATTTTGTCTTCACTTTAAAGAGCTGTTTTAACTGCAGAGCACTGACATACTCCCTTAGGTTGTTTAGCAAAGTAACAGCATGCTATATGCATCTTCAAATGGAGAAAAAAGGAGTATTAAATTAAAAGTTCTTATCTTCAGGACAATGTAATACTATTCTCCCCAAAGCTTCCTCAAATTTCAGAAAATAAAAATGAACTTTCACAGTTCAAATGTATTTTAATATACCATAAATCATAACAGCTAAGCAGATTGTAATTATAAAATTAAAATAATATAATGAAGAAATTAGAGAGGAGCATGACAAGAGAAGGAAGGTCTAAGTGGAAATGTGTTTAGAACTGACAATTATCAACCTTCATCTGTGGCAGAACCATCTCAAAGGAAGCATATTACTCATTCCATCACTGGATCATCATCCTGATCAAATCTCAGTGTCTGCAGTAGCAGGTGTCACCCATCCTATCCTCTTCACCCCCTCCCCCCCAACCCTGTAAGCTCTCAGTGGAAGAGCTCTCTCAGATTAGTTTGTCATGCTATCGGTTCCATCTGCCCATTTGCAGCCCCCTGACAGCTCGGTATCTGATGACTCTCTATTACTGTGTGGGCAACTTCTGAGCCCGACCAGGACTTATGCTCTGTAGCTGCATTTAGATTTGCCATTAGTTCTGTGTGACAACACAGCAACACTTCCTGTTGCACATTCGGCGTGAAGGCCATTGCTTTTTCTTTGACTGCAATAGGTTTTCAGCAAATATTAGCCTACAGCATTCCCTCAGGACACATTTCAGCAAGCAGCAATTTTCAAGTGAGTGCTGGGAAAGTTTGTACTCTGCATCAGAAGTGCGCACAGAGCTTACATAACACACTGGCCTTTGTTGTACCTTTACCTACCCTGTCTTGGGGTGATGGAGACTGGCACAGAGCTTACATAACACACTGGTCATTGTTGTACCTTTACCTACCCTGTCTTGGGGTGATGGAGACTGGCACAGAGCCTACATAACACACTGGTCTTTGTTGTACCTTTACCTAACCTGCCTTGAGGTGATGGCATTGGAATGCTTAGCTTACTTCATCAAGGAAGAAGCCTGTCTGATCGTTTGTCAGGTGGTTGATGAGCTTATTTCTCTGCACACCTAGAAACTCATCAGGTAAGAAGGGAGCCATGGCCCCCACCCACCTTTTTAAAAAAAATCTCAGCACTAAAGAAAAATGTATGCTTAATGTTACAAATAAAACATATCCACACTGCTACATTCCAGTCCAAGGGGAATCTTGCTAAACCTCTGAAACAATTCAAAGAAATAGCAGACCTGAAGATCATAAATCTAAACCCTAATCACCTGCAATACATCAATACAAAACTTAATTATCTTTTATATTAGATTTATTCAAAAGAAAATTCTCCAAAATGCATGGGATCCAGAAAAACACACAACTTTTCTCCATATGTTAAATTTATCATGCTGATGAATCCAATCCCGTGCTCCTAGCATCAGCCGTCGGGATCCAGGTACCATCCAGTTGTAACACTATAGACATTAACATTATATTTGTTGAGATTAGGAAGAGAAGATCTGAGATTTTAGTGATGTAGGAACTCAAGGAATTTGGGTGTGATAACAACCACATACAGCTGCTGAAAAGTCATTACTTGTTAATCCCCAGTGTTAATTAGCAATTTCTTCACTAATGAATGTGTTAGTAGCAGTTTTACCTCTATCTCGTTGCTCTGGTCTGAAGCAGGTTGAGTTTTTCTTACCAGTATGGTTGTATCACGATCTCCCAGCAACCTTTGAGAGTCCAGGGATTTAGCAGAGCTTGAATACAATGCCACTGAGTCTCATGTACTACTTATTTCTTAAAGGAGGTTTTTCTTTTTTCAGTTTTATAAGTCCAAGAAGAGGTCCTTTCATGTGTAATAGAACATTTCCTTTAAAACTTTGAGAATTTAGTGGGTCAGTAAAATTAAAAAAAAATTCATAAGGCTTCCCAGTTTCCCAAGCCTTTCTTTGGAATCCTACAGGCAACAAAAACTGAAGAAACAAAGTCACAAGAACAACCACACAGCGGGGATGATAGAAAAACAAAGCAAACCAGAGGTACTCAACAATTTATTGCATCAATATAATCAAAACACAGGTCGTGTTTCGGCCACGAAGCCTGCTTCAGGAGTCTAATTGTAAAGTCTTGTTCAGATCAGATGCCTAAAAACACAAATACACTGTGACCCATATAAGGCTCAGTGTGTTTGTCTTTTTAGGCATCTGAACTGAACAACACTTTAAGATTAGACTCCTGAAGCAGACCTCGTGGCTGAAACACGACCTGTGTTAAGTCTTGATTATTTTGATGCAATAAACTGTTGTTGAACTCCTCTGGTTTGTTTTGTAATCTATCAGGATATTTACAATAAATATATATTCATTAGAATGTCTCATGAATATTCATTACTTCTCTATTTCATAACCTAAATTCACCCATCCAGATTACAACATTACTATTATACCAACACACATAACTTTATTACATTTACACATATATTTAACAAGTGGAGATTACACAAAACACTGGAGTAAGATATTTATCAACACTGGCACTCTAAAGATTTTCTCACATCACTATGTATTACATAATTGACTTATCTTTTGTCCATTCCAACTTGAAGAGATGTTGTATAATCTCACATCAAATTCAACAATAAGTGTCAGAATTATGTTCGTTGATAAAAAAGATTTGCCAATGTCCTCTTGATAAAACAGTGTTCTTGAAACCAATGATTCCACTGAACCAGATCTTCCATCAAGTTCTTCTTACAACAGTGTTAGAATCCCACACATATCCACAATTATCCACAGATCTCAACACAGGCCGTGTTTCATTACTACTTCTTCAGGAGATCCAGCCACCTTTCGGCGCTAAGCACAAAAACAGAGACTTCCGTTCTGATAGTCTACAATGTCATATCCGATTGAATATTCATTAGGTATATCCTGTACGCTCAACTGGCTGGGTTTTCACGTTCTTTGATGCTGTGGCTCAGGAAAGAGTAGTCTCTGTTCTAATGTGACAGCTCAGATTGGTTTCTTTGAGAGTAATCTATTTGGTAGACCTTCTTCTCAACTAGGAGTCCTGATGAAGGTATTGATGCCGAGACATGGCCTATATTGAGTTCTGTTGTCTCACTACAATTATTAATTCTGAGCATATGTGTATTGTACACCACTGCTGAAAAAAGAACATTCTTGATGAAATCTTGGTTCACCTGTTGGGTTGTTCCCACTGTGTTTCTTCTATGTTTGCATCGTGGGGATCATCTTGATTTTCTTCTTTCTTTGTGGAGTTACAAGGACAGGATTGGGAAGCCCTGGCTAAGATATTGTCTCAAACCTTCAAACACTCTTCTTTGTTCATAAACCTTCATTTACAACTACTGAGGGACTTCCCCTCTATTTTATTACCCCCTCTCTCTATCTTACTACGGCCATTTCACAGTGATAGTCCTGCCCCAAGAGTTGTGCTCCATGGCTCTTTCTAGAGCCTTGCAATCATATGCTCTGACTCTTGCCACTAGGTGTCACTGTTAATCAGCATGATGTCCTTCCTCTTCTCTCTGGGGCTGTGAGTGCAACCACTGCAACATTCCTAACTGACCCAGGGAGTGGAAGACCTAACCCAAGGATGGAACCAAGGATCTTTAACAAGGTAGTTCACAGCATTTGCCACCTGAGCTCTGGGCTGGTCCTATATTTGACATCTGAAGCCCTATGCTTCTCCACAATATTTGAATATTATAGAATTTGAGTCTTGTGTGAGATAATTCTGATTTTTCTAAGTGACCATCTGCCCAGCTCACATAGAATATCATTCTTGCATAATCTTACACCCAGTCTGGAAATTGTACAACGCAATGGAAGGGAAAAGCAATCAACATGACTGATCCAGGTCTGGTTTTACCATATTATCCCCTGGATTCTACATAGCTCAACTTAAGTTGTGCGTGGAAATCCAGTCTTATTCTGGATTTGTGCATGCAACTTAATTACTTAACAAGCCAATAGCGTGATGTGCGTAAATTCTAAGTCACATAGCTGACAAGGGGGGGGGGGGGTAGCCATGGCCGTGGAATGGGCATTTCTAAACTCTATATGCATTGTTATAGAATACACCCAGTCTGTGCATAATTTAGGCATCAACATTTCCACCCAGTTTTACTGGGTGTAACTATCTGCAACTAAATTTAGTTGCGCGGATGAGAGCTCAGCATATTTTACAAATTGCGCAGAAATTTAGGCTTATTCTATAAAGTGCACCTAAATTTAGGCATACTTTATAGAACATGTCTAAGTATATTTTGTTTTGGCACTAATTTTTTAGGTGTGATATATACCGCCGATATTCAAAAGTATTTAACCAGCCAGGAATAGCACATGGCTGGTTAAATACACTCAAGCTGGCTATCCACTATTCAATTGGAGATAACTGGCTATCTCCTGCTGAATATCCCAGTTAACAGTTAGCTCGGTCACCGGCTATGTCGCATGACATAGCTGGTTACTGCTGATTTTCACCAGCTGACTAGTTTAGTAGCCAGATAGACCTGCGTATATAGCAGGTCTATCTTTGGCCACTAGAACTAGCTGGTCATCTGTTGAATATCGGCTTAACCGGCTATATTTGCTGCACTAAGAAAACCCCTGGAAATTCAATGCTGATGGCCAGGTATGGCTCCGTCATTGAATTTCCGGGTTCCCGGTGTCCCAGTATCAAGGCCATGGAATCTAGTCCTATATGCATAATGGGACAAAGCTAACAGTGGATCAGCTGGCTCAGATTGATCCGGGGGGGGGGGGGGGGGGTGGGGGTGGGAATAGAAGAGGTTGTGGCAGTTCTATACACTGGGTCCTTTTTAAGCAGACAGCTACAATCTTCTATTGATATGCTCAACTCAACCTGTCCTCCATCATTTATTACATCAAAGCTAGTACAGTAGAATATTGTTTATCCAGAATAGTCTAGAACAAGGTCATTCCAAATGATGGAAGCTCACGATACTAGGAAGTTTCTGGTATAATTATTTTGGATAATGAGAATGTTTTTCCCCCCAGATAATTGATCAGAGGAAGCAAACCAATTTTCATATAATTGAAGCTTTATTTTCAGATAATGAAGACAGGAAGCCAACCAATTTTCAAATAATTGAAGTTTTATTTTCAGATAATGAAAGATATGAAGCTAACCAATTTTTCACTAATGGAAGCTTTTATAGGTCATAAATCACAGGCTAGGGATCACAATGCTTTCTGAATAATAACATTCTACTTAATAGATCTTTTAATAAGTGGTGCTACACTCTAGCACACTCAGTACAGTTTCAGTTTCTCCTTGAAACTAACATTTCCTCTATGTCCTAACTTTAAGCATTGAGTTAACTGGGCAACGGTCTGATTATTGGCCACTGCCTGCTTAATTTCTGGGTTGGCAGACATACCTAGATATTCAATTTAGGGAGCCATGCGTGCTCTGGCATTGAGTATCTGGGGTTAGTTCAGGCCACAGCTGGAAGCAGTTTACTAGCTATTTACCACCATCGGTTGAATATCGGGTCCTAACCCCCAAATTCTATATATGGTGCTTTAAATTATGCACGACTTAATTGATTAACAAGCCAATCACTGCCAATAATGGGCACTTAACAACCAATTAGCGGCACTAATTGGCTTTGATTAGAATTTACACACACAACTTTATAGGCATATTGTATAACACAGTGTGTGTAAATTCTAATGCATACAGTTGAAAAGGGGCCATGGCCATGGGCGTAGAATGGGTGGGTTGTGGGCATTTCAAAAAACTATGCACACTATTATAGAATACACCCGATCTGCGCCTAACGTAGGCACAGGTATTTAAACCTAGTTTTAGGTGGCCTAAATGGATGCACCTAAATTTTAGTTGCAAGAATGGCACATGAGTGTATTATATAAACTACACCTAACTTTAGGTGTAGTTTATAGAATCACTCTATTTACTGCGCTAATTTTTAAGGTGCCGTATATAGAATTTCCCCCTACCTGTGTAGCAGGACATCCACTTATATTAGCGTATTCAGCAGTGCTTACTAAGGGGTCCTTTTACTAAGCAGTGGCAAAAAACGGCCTGCAGTAGCATAGGCACATGTATTGGGTGCGCACCGTCGGGCTACTTTTTACTGCGTCTACAAAAATAGCTTTGTGACGGGAAAAGGGCCTGCGGTAAAAATGGAACCAGCATGCGCCCAAAACCAGCCTGAGCCCTTAACACCACCCATTGACCTAGTGGTAAAAGCTCATTCGGTACATACGCGGTGACCGGTCAGCACGCGCCAAGTGCCGATTACCGGCGCATGTAGGATGAAATAAATAAATAATTCATCCCCACATTATGAGTGTGTGCCAAATCTGAAATTACTGCCAGGAGGGTGCGATGACTTGGCGGTAGTCTCATTTTGGTGTGCACTACATGCACGTACAGCCTACCACGGTTTAGTAAAAGGGCCCCTAAATGAATAGAGCCAGTGAATAATTTGAAATGTGTACATTAGACACACCCTGCTGAACATTTACCTCAATGGTTTCATTTGCCTCATGTATTTATTTATTTAAGCCTGCTTATCAAGACTATCTGAGCAAGTTGCAACAAACATTCATAAAAGCAATAAGAGACATGATTTAAAATATTTACATACAAAACCCAAGAGCAGATGACCTAACTACAACCATTGGCAAATAGTGAATGTATGTAAATATCCTGAATTTGAAAACTGATTGGGTTGCATGGGATGAAAAGTGTGTGTATAAACCTTGCAGTTAGGCATCCTATGGAAAATTTACCTCTGTAGGAACTGTGTCCTGTCTGCACGCGCTAAGGGATCTATTCATCAATATGTTTCATGTACCATGGCTCCCATCATTTACGATGGAGGGACTATTTGCTAACTGCATGCATTAATAAATAAACTCCAAAGTGTGGGGTCAGAAGACAGGACAAATTGATGGTATTATGTGCCCTGGGAGAAGTGGAACATCGCACTGTAGGTCTGGAAGGTTTGACAGCGATAGCCTGAAACCCAGAAACTGGCTATTGAGCCAACAAACAACACATGAATTGATTCTAAGAAAGCACATAGCTTGGAATGGCCATCTTTATAAAATGTCTTTTCATTAAGTCATCAATAATGCAGACTCCATGCATTTTTCATGTAAGTACTTTTAGAGGTTCTTGTATTTTTTCATGTTTGCTTGGAGTGTTTTTTTTTTCTGATTCTTTTGGGCCTGCCCACTCAGCCATTAAATCCCTCAGCCGCTCAGGAGGCACACATCACTTCCCAAAGCTAAAACCATTTGCTTCCAAACTCCCTTTCCATCACCAATGGAAACATAGTAACATAGTAAATGATGGCAGATAAAGACCTGTACGGTCTATCCAGTCTGCCCAACAAGATAAACTCATTTTACATGGTATGCAATACTTTATATGTATACCCGAGTTTGATTTGTCCTTGCCATTCTCAGGGCACAGACCATAGAAGTCTGCCCATCACTCTTCTTGTACTAAGTTCTGAAGCTAACGTCGAAGCCCCTTAAAATGTGCACTCCAGCCCATCCATATCTATTCAGTCACGATCAGAGCATAGACCGTAGAAGTCTGCCCAACACTCTTCTTGTACTAAAAGTTCTGAAGCTAACGTCTAAGTCCCTTAAAATTTATACAATTTATATAATCAATTGTCGAAACAAATAACTTTTGCAAATCTCTGAAGACATACTTCTTCAACAAGGCCTACAACGAGAGCCAACAGCTTCACTAATTCACTTTCCCAACCGAACCAGTTAGGAAAATCCACTTCTACTATCACCCGCCTAATCACTTCCTCTTTCTTCCCTACTGATCTCTACACACTACTAACTGTATCTGATATTCTGTAATGATAATGTCATAACAAAACCATGTAAGCCACATTGAACCTGCAAATAGGTGGGATAATGTGGGATACAAATGCAATAAATACTCAAGCCCATCCATATCTATTCAGTCACAATCAGGGCATAGACCGTAGAAGTCAGCCCAGTACTGGTTTTGCTTCCCAATTACCAGTGTTGCCACCCAATCTCCACTAAGATTCCTGAAAGGAAGGGACTGCAATGTCGTTAATAATCTACCAGGGCAACTCTATAAATTGGTGCCTCAGTCTAAGTGCCCCAATGCCATGGTGCTTAGTACCAATTCTAAAACAGACTCTTGGCTCCAAACTTCTGTTATAGAACATGAGTGTGCATCAAGATTGGATGCACCCTCTTCTGACGTGTCAGTGATAGGTGTACACTGGTATGCCTACATGTGCCATGTGATGCGAGCAGGGGCGTGCTGGTAAATTTATAACAACAGGCTCTCTGTGTATAGCTAGCCCTGCAATTTGTTTGGGTGGGGGGGGGGGGAGCAGGGTAGGCTGGGGAGGAAACACCTGCCTCTCTCTCTCCCCGCCCTGTGCAGGCACATTAGGTATACATTTGCTGACCGGGATGCCGCCCAACAATCAATAAATGGACTGGCACCGCTCCCTGCTGCTTGTTTCTGGCTCTGCGCATCACGCTGGGAATTCACTCGCTTGCACAAGAAGTCTCAGCCTGATGCTCAAAGCTGGAAACAAGGAGCAGAGAGTAAAGTAAAAGAGAATTCAGGAGGGGGCCTGAGCCACATCTTGAGAGCCAGTTGTTAAAGTAGTCACTGGGGGGGGGGGGGGGGGGGGGGGCTGCTGCTTATACATATGAAAGACACTATTTAGCTCATGATACTTTTCATTCCCTTGTTGAGGTCCCTTTTTATTAGCAAACTTGACTACTGTAATGTTATTTATTTTGTCTGCATACAAGTCAACCTGAAAAAGTTACAGACTCTGCAAAATATTTGGCTTATCACTCATCCTTCCAAAAACTGATCATGTCACCCCACTTCTGAAGAGTTATCATTGGCTTCTAGTTGCCTATCAAATCACATTTAAAATTCTGTTATCAACTTTCAAAGAAGTGACATTTGGCTCCTCTCCAAATCTCAATAATCTCACCATCCCTTATTCTTCTTCCAGAACTCTTCATTCACTAAATAACCACCGACTAATGCTCCCAGGTCCAAAACAGACTCAGTATGAAAAAACTAGGCACAGTGCCTTTTTCTTTACTTCTTCTTTTCAATAGACTAGTCTACCTCTTGAAATTAGGAATGAACCTTCTTTGCCCAATTTCAAATCAGCTGTCAAGACCTGGCTCTTTCACCAGGCTTACTTTGACTGAGGGATTTTGGTCTTAGCAGTGCTTTCCTCCCCCTTTCGACTTCTTGTTATCCTTCCCGATGAGTGAATGGCTCCAAGCTTTCCTTTATTGAACATGTAGTTGCTTTCTTTCTAGAATTTTTGGACCTTGTAAACCACCTGTCTGCTCATCAGGTTAGGCAGTATAGCAAACACGAATAAAGAATTTGGCAGCAGGGCTCCACATTTACACATCACCTGAGCACAGAAAAGTACAGCACACTGTTACTTACGCATATCAGAGACAGAGGCCGATAAAGTGCAATTCTCATAAATGTACATAGCTCATAAATGTGAGGTGATGTGTATGTGGGCGGAGCATGGGTGAGGTTCCCATTAATGGATGTAAGTTACAGAACAGCATCAGTTATATATGTTCCTGTCTTATGTATATGATAGCAGTTATGCCAGGTCTATGGTATAAGTAGATGTCTCTTTCCTGTATTTATTTATTTATTAGGATTTATTTACCGCCTTTTTGAAGGAATTCACTCAAGGCGGTGTACAGTAAGAATAGATCAAACATGAGCAGTAAAAATATTCAAGTAACAATACAAAATGTGGCATGGTATACTACTTGCAATGACAATACGTAATAGAACATTATAATTGGTAATAAAGGGTAAGGCAAAGTTGTAACATATAGATGAGTAAGAAAGTAGGAAGAATTTGAAAGTGAGGTGACTGATTTGAAGAAAGTTGCACATGAGGTCAGAGAGATGGTTAAATATTATCTCAATTAGGCTAGGAGTGGATAAACATGTCCCACTGCAGTATGTGCAGCCCGAGTCAATCCTTGTATGTGTGAGTGAGACTAACAAGTTAGTTACTTCTTCCATTAAAGGCTTGGTTGAAGAGCCAAGCTTTCACCTGCTTCCTGAAGTAGAGATATTTCCTCCCCCTTTCGACTTCTTCTTATCCTTCCCGATGAGTGAATGGCTCCAAGCTTTCCTTTATTGAACATGTAGTTGTAGAGTATAGACACCTGTCTCCTGCCCTCTGGGTTCCTCTATATAGACACCCAGTTAAAGAATTATCCCCATAGGGCAGTGGTTCCCAAACCTGGTCCTGGAGGCACCCCAGCCAGTCAGATTTTCAGGATATCCACAATGAATATTCAGGACCGAGATTTGCATGCACTGCCTCCACGACTTGCAAATATCTCTCATGAATATTTACTGTGGGTATCCTGAAAACCTGACTGGCTGGGGTGCCTCCAGGACCAGGTTTGGGAACCACTGCCAAAGAGGATGTATATTCAGATTAAGTTGAACAGCACCAGCATTTAACTTAAGCTAGTTACCTGGCTGGCTCAAAATCCGATGCCAAGTTACCCAGTTCCAGGCTAGAGATTTTGGGACAATCCTGTTTCTGATCACCCCCATCCTGGTGCATTATGGGACTTGAAGCACTGATTTCCATGGGCAGAATCAGGTGCTACAAATCCTACACTGCTTTGTGATGGAAGTTCAAAACCAGGACTGACCAATACTCTGCAGCCTGAAACTGGGCAACTTGGCATCTCTGTCTCAGTGATTTTAGGATTGGCACAGGACAGATCCCCAGTGCTTTGAGCAGAGTGTTGCTACCCTGCAAAGAAGCTATGGAGGAGGTGCAGCAGACTCAGCCAGAGCTAAGGGTGAGTGCTTCAAGGCAAAGGACTTGTGCAGTGGAAATGACGAAAAGATACAGCACTGAAAACACTAAAACGTCCAGATTACGAAGAAAATAATAGTGCTTGTCAGAACTGAGCAGTGGGAGGGGATTCTTCCAGTGGAAGCAATAAGAAAAGTTGGGTTTCATCGTTCCTTTTGCTTTAAATGACAGCGCCAGACGGGAAGAGCTGGATCCTGTTGCTAGGTTACCAATCTGTGCAATGTGGGTCCCTTGTGACTCTCTGTTTAACATCAAATGCTTTATGCCACATTGAGCAATTTGTGGATGAAAAAAGAATCGATCTCATGCTTCTGCTTGAATTTCGTGATATTCTGCCCCAGGTTTTTGCTTTTCAAGAGGGAGGGAAAGAAATGTTTTACTCTGTTGCATTGTTTTGGGAAGAATATAAACCTCTGTGGACTGTATTAATAATTTAGAGCTGTCAGGCCTAGTTTTTGATAAGATATTAGACATGTAGCATAATATAACATAGCATACTGGAGACAGGACCTAGTTTTTTTGCTTGTTCATGCAGCAGTCTCTACCAGCCACACTGCAATGTGCTTCCCAGTGATAGCAGACGCTTCTGAACTGGCCAGTGTTTGGGACTTGATAAATGGCACAGCCTCTGATAAAGAGAATGAACAATGTTTTCATTATTCTGCTATCACAGAAGGGTAAACTCAGACACAACTAATTGATGGACATTTAATTGATTTATATCCTATAGTGACAAAGCAGGGATTGATTCTCATGATTCCCGGTGGTTCTCAATCACTGCCAGCCACACTATATATTACCAGTCATCGCAATATTGAAGTACTGCTTAGAACAGGGGTTCTCAATCCAGTCCTCGGGACACACCCAGGCAGTCAGGTTTTCAGAATATGTACAATGAATAAATCAGTCATTGAGACAGAAGGAAAACAATGACAGTAGACCACCAGTACGGAAGAAGAAAGTTTATGGAATAACAGTTAACCTGAATCGTGGCCGTGTTGGGTTTACCATTATTCAATAAACTTTCTTCTGCCATACTGGTGGTCTACTGTCATTGTTTTTCTTCTATCTCAACAACTGATTGGTTCTCTTTTGCCTCTCCTATGGACTACCCACCATGAATATGCATAAGATAGATTTGCATAGTTGCGGCACTGCATGCAAATTTATCTCATGCATATTCATTGTGGATATCTTGAAAACCAGACTGACGTGGTGTGTCCCAAGGTCTGGGATGAGAACCACTGATTTATAATTACTACAGTTCTATAATCAATCAAGATGCGCACCCTACTGATGATGCGTCGTTGTGATAATAATCCTGCTTAGTAAATATATGAGACTGTAAACTCCATGCAGCAGGAATCATCTAGCGAAGATAGTAATTTAAAGAGAAATGAAGGTTTCAGGAATCCTGCTTAGTGTAGACATGTTTCAAATACAGGGGGCCTAACCAGGGAAAGCCAGGGTTTAAGTTTTGAAGGCATTCTCATGTAGCTGGGGTAAGGTAGTCGCAAAGGTGTCCCTTCCTAGTGACTCTTGTGTCCCTACTGACACTGATGAAGCCATTGCAAATACATGTAGTCACCAAGCCTGAGACTAACAGTAGATTTTCATTAAACTCTAAGCTTATTTTACCAGTAGTGTAATCACTGCCCAGCTCTGTGGCTAAGGATGAACGTACCAGGGAATCATTTGGATTACGTTGACTACCTAAGAGAAGTATCAGAGACTTTTCTTCTTGCCTTGGAGCCTTACCTTGTTAAAGAGAGTAGAAACTTTATTAAGAAGCTCCTCTGCACACCTCGAAGGTCATTCAGGTCCTCCCAAGTAGTATCCCAAACCACACCCTATCCAATGACACTCGACAATGGCCCTTCTCCAGAAAAGCCCCAACACTCTAGAACATACTCCCAGAAAGGCTTCATCTAATGCAAAACTATCTCTACTTCAGAAGCAGGTGAAAGTCTGGGTCCTCTTCCAAGCATTTAATGGAGGAACCAACTAACCAAACAAAGCCACACAAGGACTAACATTGTCCACTTGTACTGCAGTAGGACTTGCTCACAATGCATACTCCTTTTATGACTCCTTAAGTTAGTTATGATCATCAGACTCTTTATCTAATCTGTCTATTTGTTCCGCCTCTGTGTTGATATTGGAAGTAGTATATTATGTTATATTGTGTATTGTGTGTAGTGTTATTTGAGTATTTTTTTTACTGCTTTAATCGTGTATTGTCTGTGCTTAAGTTGTTCTTGCTGTGCATTGCTTTCTTCAAAAAGAAGGTAAATAAACATATGTAGATACATACGTAAAATAAAGGCCTAACCTTGAAAACTGCATCTGTAAATCGTACGGCAGAGAACACTGAATTATTTGAATTTGTCTCAGGTGTGCTTCACCTTGCCATACCAGGCCATCTACCTAAAAGTGGCCTCCCAAAATAACACGAAATTACAAAAAGCACTGAGAACTGGAGAAATATTAATTATTATTGTTACAATAACAAGCAGAGCTTGTCCTGGCTTTTGCTGTAGAGGGTGACTGTGCTACGTTGTTTGGCAAATTGAAAACGGGCTTTTGTAAAGCAATTTTGATCAGAGACTGTTTTGCAATTGTATCTCCTCTGCTAGCTCTTAATGGAAAAGTACGAATGAAGACATCACCATTACAAGACACATCTCTGCTGCTGATGCTATCGCCCTGGAAAGAGTCGCAGATGCTTGCAATAAATTAGTTCCTCTCACATCTGCGTCTGAGTCATTTTTACCTTGGCAAGAAGCTGAACATAACTACAAATTTGTCAGTACAATCTCCCCCTCTCCCAGCCTGCTAAATGTAGTAATTCAAAATGCACTTAGAAAAGTACACAAACCCTTTGCAGATTGACCAGGACAAGACCTGTCATTTACAGCACAGGTGTCAAAGGTAATGCTAGAGCTGTAATGTCAACGCCCACCAGCACATTATCATTACCATTTGCAAATGACTTCCTACCCAATCCTACTGAATCTTAGCATGTCAGAGTGTTACCCTCATATGAAGCTCACACAATCAAGCTTCAGAGATATATCTCTGTCTCTATCTGTGTGTGTGGAAAAAATATGAACAGCTGGTGTGGAAACATGTAAGTCTACTGAACACTTGGAAAAGACTTCATAAAATGAACCCCGATGTGAATACAGGGCTTCAATTAGAATGGAACCTTTCAGACTGAAATTCCAGAAGCAGATGGCAGCATGACAAATTCATGAATGCCACCACTAGAATACAAAAATCTGCTATCTAGGAATTTAAAAATGAGACACTCCCATGTGCTAACATTAGGAGTGCCAATACTGGCAGCTTTGCAGATCCTGTAATGAAATCAGTCCGTGAAAAAGGATCAGTCGTGTAATTCTTGTGGGGAATAAAAGAGACACAAGATTCAGAGGGGCAATTTTCAAATAGTCAATGAGGCTACAAACTGTGGAGGTGATTTTAGAAGATTTACACCTCTAGACAAGGGCATTTTTTTTGTGTAAATACACATTTATGTATCATTAGTAAAAAAAAAAAAAAAAGGCCCGTTTCTGACACAAATGAAACGGGCACTAGCAAGGTTTTCCTCGGTTCCCCTGCAGCCACCCATGTCCAGCGACCCTCCTCTCCCCCTGCAGTCACCCATGTCCAGCGAACCTCCTCTCTCCCCTGCCCCCCTTCAGCCACCCATGTCTAGTGACCCCCTGCCCTTGCTGCAGCCACCCATGTCCAGCGACCCTCCTCTCTCCCCTGCCCCCCCTCCAGCCACCCATGTTCAGCGACCCTCCTCTGGACATGGATCAGCTGTGAGGCATGTTTTTTTCCCCCCCCCCCGGGTTCTGAAGTTGACATCATAATGGCTACGGTGATGTCAGCCTGATCTGCGGAGCCTAGCAGACCAACTCGGAATGAGCCACGGTCCCAGGCAGCAAGTCAGAACGTTGGAGGTGAGAATTATTATATGTGTTTGATTCCAGCACACTCAGACTTGAAAAACATATGCTCTGGGAGTGATTTGAACAGATGTTAAAATTATATGTGTGTTTCCTATTTTGCTACAGAAATACATATATACTTCAAAAAAAAGTTCTCCGTCAGCATTTACACCAGTTCTGAGGCATAACTGGCAGATAAACTACTTATTTGGAGCTGAGCAAACAGCTTTAGAAAGTTTCCTAAAATTAGTCTTATGATATATGAAATGACTGAAGAATAAGGGGGGGAGGGGGGGGGAGGGAACAGCGAGCTTTTACCGCATCTGATTTACCATGGGATCCAGCTTCCTGCGGTATCTCAGTACTGAAGGTTGCTGAATCCCATGGTAAAAGTATAACTCTGTCAGCCACCTCATAAGCAATGTTCTTTTATGTGCCCAGGAGCCTTGGGCCTCAAAGCCATGGCCCGATGCTCCTGGGCCCGATCTTAAAGGGGCTACCGGGCTGTTGGTAATGCCCCCATCATGCCCCCCTGACCCCTGATCAAGCCCCTTCATCAAGAACCCCTGACCCCCAATCAAACCCCCCCATCAAGACCCCCAATCATACTCCCCATGAAGACCCCTCCTTATACGGAAATATGATCCTTAGCAGTAGTAACTTGTGACTACCACTAGGGGCACCATTTTATAGGTGGCACCAGCCAGGCAGGAGTGAAGGGGATTACCTTTAGGCCCTCACTGATGCCTGCAGGGTTTTTTTTTGCCCATAATATATAAAATAGAAAATATGCATGTAAAGTGTGCACCTAAATTCCACCCAGTTCTGCCTTCTGGAAAATCTACATAGTAACATACGTGGAGGGGCATAATTGAACAGAAACGCCTATCTCCATGGGCATTTATCTCCGAGAACGGGTCCGTGAAGGGGCAGGCCGAACCGTATTTTCGAAAAAATGGACGTTTTTGAGCTGGGCATTTCTTTTTTTTAGCGATAATGGAAACTAAAAATGCCCAGCTCAAAAACGCCCTAATCCGAGCCATTTGGTTGTGGGAGGGGCCACGATTCGTAGTACACTCACCCCCCTGATATGCCAGGACACCAACTGGGCACCCTAGGTCAGTGCGGTGGACCTCAGAAAAAGCTCCCACATGCATAGCTCCCTTACCACGGGTGCTGAGCTCCCAACCCCCCTCCCCCAAAACCCACTACCCACAAATGTACAACACTACCATAGCTCTTAGGGGTGAAGGGGGCACCTACATGTGGGTACAGTGGGTTTTGGAGGCCTCCCATTTACCAGCACAAGTGTTACAGGTGGGGGGGGGGGGATGGGCCTGGGTCCACCTGGCTGAAGTGCACTGCGGTACACACTAAAAGTGCTCCAGGGACCTGCATACACGCAGGCCTCTAGGACTTGTTACTGCTGTATAACATTGGCACACCAGTTTACACCTGAAGACTAATCTCTCCGAAAACGTCCTTTATTGGAATAAGCATGCTTACTCACAGTTAACTGCAGATCAGAGGTTGTGCCCCACTGGCAACGAGTCTCCCTGGTACTGAGATTAGCAGTAGGCCAGAGCTGGCAGAATGCTGTACAATGCCCTCTTTCAGCCACATTCAAGGTAAGAACTAAGTTCTCTAACGTGGCTAACACATGGAAGGGATCTAAAACTGGCTTACAAAATGGCCACTACCTCATGGACTACCGGAAACACAACAGGGCACACTGTGACCCAGTAGGCAGGGGGAAAAGCATCGTGAGACTGTAACAGAAGCTAATGAAATCACGGAGCCCAATACCCTACACCCACCACAATGCAATGCTGATGTGACCCTGTACTGCACCCGAGAGCCACATCTGACCCAGGAAAAGGCTGTGACAGGATCGAACACATTCTGCTGTCATGGAGGTGGGTACGACATTTGAGGCTGGCATAGAGGCTGGAAAAAAAGTTTTTAAAGTGTGTTTTTTTTTGTGGGAGGGGGTTAGTGACCACTGGGGGAGTCCAGGGAGGTCATCCTCGATTCCCTCCAGTGGTCATCTGGGCAGTTTGGGCACTTTTTTGGGACTTGTTCGTGAAAAAAAAGGGTCCAAAAAAGGTGACCCAAAATCGCGGTAAAAACGCCTTTTTTTTTTCGATTATCAGCTAAAGACGCCCATCTCTCCTCGGCTGATAATCACGCCCCAGTCCTGCCTCCACCACACCTCCGACACACCCCCGTCAACTTTATTCGTTTCCGCGACGGAGTGCAGTTGGAAACGCCCAAAATTGGCTTTTGATTATACCGGTTTGGGCGCCTTTGCGAGAAAAACGCCCATCTCCCGATTTGGGTCGAAATATAGGCGTTTTTCTCTTTCGATTATAAGCTGGATAGTAACATAGTAGGTGACGGCAGAAAAAGACCTGTATGGTCCATCCAGCCTGCCCAACAAGATAAACTCATATGCGCTATTTATTTTGTTTTTATTTTGCTATATTTGACATGCAAACATACATAAAGTAAAGGCCTAACCTTGAAAACTGCACCTGTAAATAGTATAGTAGAGAGCACTGGCCCAGCATTGGATATCTGGAGATAATGCCAGCAGCGGCCTAAGATGCTGACCATTGCCTGCTGAACAGCTCACATTACCCCTAAATGTTTATCTGGTCAATGCCTGAGTATATAGAGGCCGGGCAGTTTAATAAAGACCCGCTTCTGTGCCAACACATACATCCAGAATTGTCTTATAATATCTGCTTGTTATACTACTATCATGTTTTATCATTATAATGTTACCCAAGATCCTTCTGTAATACTAAATGTATATTTTCTTATATATTTACATAATTCATGATGTATTGTAAGCCACACTGAGGCTGCACAGAGGTGGGAAAATGTGGGATACAAATGCAATAAATAAATAAATAAATAAATAAATAAGCTGCTTTAGGGACAGAAATGCCTTATAAAATTATCCCCATTAGTTATACGTTCACCTAGAGATCCACGCTTCAATCCAAGAAGATTCTATAGCAATGCGCATAACAAGCTTAACAAGCTAATGAGCGCTGATAACAGCATTTAACAAGCAATACAAAGCACCGATTAGAATTTAGGTGCACAAGTCGCTAAGCGTATTCTGTAACAAAGTGCGCCAAACTTCTAAAATGCACAGGCAAAGAGGGGCGTGGTTATATTCAAGGAAATGGACGTTCTGAAATTTACACACGTAGTTATAGAATATGGCCTACTATGTGTAAATCTACACGCCGTGATTTACACCACGTTTTCATTGGTGTAAATGGATGTGCGCAGTTTTAGGTGCTGAAAATATCAACTAAGTGTTTTCTATAATCGGCGCAGCACTGATTTCAGCACCAATTTTATAGGCGTCACATATTACTACTACTACTACTACTACTTAACATTTCTAGAGTGCTACTAGGGTTACGCAGCGCTGTACAGTTTAGCAAAGAAAGACAGTCCCTGCTCAAAGGAGCTTACAATGTAAAGGACGAAATGTCAAGTTGGGGCAGTCTAGATTTCTTGAATAGTGGTATAGTGGTTAGGTGCCAAAGGCGACATTGAAGAGGTGGGCTTTGAGCAAGGATTTGAAGATGGGCAGGGAGGGGGCCTGGCGTATGGGCTCAGGGAGTTTATTCCAAGCATGGGGTGAGGCGAGGCAGAAAGGGCGGAGCCTGGAGTTGGCGGTGGTGGAGAAGGGTACTGAAAGGAGTGATTTGTCTTGAGAGCGGAGGTTACGGGTAGGAACTTAAGGGAAGAGAGGTAAGGAGGGGCTGCAGATTGGGTGTATTTGTAGGTTAGCAGGAGAAGCTTGAACTGTATGTGGTACCTGATCGGAAGCCAGTGAAGTGACTTGAGGAGAGGGGTGATATGAGTATATCGGTCCAGGCGGAAGATAAGACATGCAGCAGAGTTCTGAACGGATTGAAGGGGAGATAGATGGCTAAGTGGGAGGCCAGTGAGGAGTAGGTTGCAGTAGTCAAGGTGAGAGGTAATGAGAGAGTGGATGAGAGTTCGGGTGGTGTGCTCAGAGAGGAAAGGGTGAATTTTGCTGATGTTATAGAGGAAGAAGCGACAGGTCTTGGCTATCTGCTGGATATGCGCAGAGAAGGAGAGGGAGGAGTCGAAGATGACTCCGAGGTTGCGGGCAGATGAGGCGGGGAGGATGAGGGTGTTGTCAACTGAGATAGAGAGTGGCGGGAGAGGAGAAGTGGGTTTGGGTGGGAAGACAAGAAGCTCGGTCTTGGCCATGTTCAGTTTCAGGTGGCGGTTGGACATCCAGGCAGCAATATCGGATAGGCAGGCCGATACTTTGTCCTGGGTTTCCGCAGTGATGTCTGGTGTAGAGAGATAAAGCTGGGTGTCATCAGCATAAAGATGATATTGGAAGCCATGGGATGAGATCAGGGAGCCCAGGGAAGAGGTGTAGATTGAAAAAAGAAGGGGTCCAAGGACAGATACCCGAGGAACTCCAACAGAGAACGGGATGGGGGTGGAGTAAGAACCATGAGAATGTACTCTGAAGGTACGGTGGGAGAGATAAGAGGAGAACCAGGAGAGGACAGAGCCCTGGAACCCAAATGAGGACAGTGTGGCAAGAAGTAAATTGTGATTGACAGTGTCAAAAGTGGCGGATAGGTCAAGGAGGATGAGGATGGAATAGTGGCCTTTGTATTTGGCAAGGAAGAGATCATTGCAGACTTTAGATAGCGCCGTTTCTGTAGAGTGTAAGGGGCGAAAGCTGGATTGAAGCGGATCGAGGATGGCATGAGAGGAGAGAAAATCAATGCAACGGCTGTGAACGGCACGTTCAAGTAACTTGGAGAGGAAGGGTAGGAGGGAAATGGGGCGGTAGTTGGAAGGACAGGTAAGGTCAAGTGATGGTTTTTTGAGGAGTGGTGTGACTACAGCATGCTTGAAGGTGTCAGGGACAGTTGCAGTGGAGAGAGGTTGAAAATATCAACTAAGTGTATTCTATAATTGGCGCGGCACTGATTTCAGCACCGATTTTTATAGGCGTCACATGTAGTATCTCCCCCTCAGTGACTGAATTATTTGCTGCATAATCTATAACTTTCGTACCTGCCTCTGCCCCGATCCTTCCTCTTTAAGCACATTTCAATTATTATAGGGAGAAGGTGATATGGGCTGATTTCCCTTCACCATAGCCCCTATCAGATGAGAAGAATGCTGGCTTCTGTTCCTTTAAATGCCTCTTCTCAGCTCCAGTGTAAACATCTTGATTATTCTGCTGAGACCATCACACTGCTTACGATTAACACTAGGTTTGTAAGGAATAAGATCACAACACTGTTTCACCTTATATGTGTGAGGAAACCAGATATCTTACGCATCACAAAGTCATGGCAGATCCTGTTCTAAGTAAGTTACTAGTGGAACTTGAGGTGTCCTGACCTGGACATCTTAATTCCAATTTGAACATCCTAAATGCCACTCTCTATGAGTTAGCACCTGAGAAACTCATATTTATTTATTAGGATTTATTTACCACCTTTTTGAAGGAATTAGTCAAGGCGGTGTACAGCAAGAATAAGCCAACATAAGCAATAGACAATTACAGCAGAAAAAATATTCAAGCAACAATACTACTTACAATGTCAACATAATATACTGTATAATAAAATATTTTAATAGACAGCATAGGGTGTAAGCAAAGATGGAACATATAGATAGATAAGACAGAGTAACAGGAGTAAGAAAATAAGGGACTAGTTAAATATAACACAACATAATTTATTCTTATATTCTGCAAAACCCTTGCAGTTCAATGCGGATTTCAGAATGCAGTGATGTATACACTGTGGTTTAACACAAAAGTTGAGTATCGGCAAAGTGGCAACTGAGCCAGAAAGAACTTGTCCTGACACTTTCACATTGATTGAAGATAATGATTAGTCAGGTCCATATAATTCAATGGCAATTGCTGCAAAAGATATTTTTTAATAAGCAAATTGTTTAACTGACTACCAGTGATGATCCTAGGTTGGTTGCCACCCAGGGCAGATCACCGATATGCACCCCCCCCCCCCCCGGGTGCAACATGACCATCCCCCCCCCCCGGTGCAATGACATCCCCCCCGGGTGCATTCTTGGCTGCTGGGAGCAGTCATGCGGCTCTGGGCTCCGCTGGCTCCCTGCTCCCTCTGCCCCGGAACAGGAAGTCCGACAGGCGCGCGGCTGCTCTCTGCACCCCTCCAACGGCGTGCACCTGGGGTGGACCGCCCCCACCACCCCGCCCTTGGTACTCCACTGCTGACTACAGAACAATATGTTAGTAATTCATCAAAAATGATTGCACATAGGTTCTTGCAGATATGTTAACAGATAAAGATAAAACCATAAACGCGTCATTTGCTATTACTGAGAATTCATGTTTAGTTGATCTCCCAGAAGTAATCTGGGATATATTTTCAGTTGTCACCACAGAAGAGGTAATATTTTATTTATTTATTTATTGGGAATTATTAACCGCCTTTATGAAGAGATTCATCCAAGGCTCGATGTATAGCAGGTTCAGTTTAACATAAAACTTATAATTTTGTTAACAACATAACAATAGTAAAATGACCAAATATAAGCATAAATACAATGAGGTGCCCTTTTACTAAGCCATGGGAGGACTAACACACAGGTACCACATGTAAAATCAGCACTACTGCCCTCTCTGATGCAACTTCCTGTTGTAAGGGCCAGACGCAGCAGAGGGAAGTCCCCTCAGTGCCTGTGTGAATCACGGACAGCCCAAAAATGTAAGCTGCAATCACTGCAGCAGTGGTGTGAGAAGAAGCAGGAAGTGGCAGATGCCGGACCTGCGGGAGGGGAAAGTAGGGAGTGATGTGCTGTGGCCTCTCTGAGAGTTCACTGTGACACATCAGGGTGCCGCATCACACAGTTTGGGAACCGCTGAACTAACGGTTAATACACACTAAAATCCACGCTAACTGCTTAGTGCATTTTAGTAAAAAGACTCCTCTTTTATATATTTGCTCACACCTTTTTCAGTAGTAGCTCAAGGTGAGTTACATTCAGGACCTTCTGTCCCTGGAGGACTCACAATCTAATTTTGTACCTGAGGGAATGGAGGGTTAAGTGACTTCCCAAGATTACAAGAAGCAACAGTAGGATTTTAACCAGACACCTCTGGATGTCAAGATGAGTGCTCTAACCACTAGGTCACTCCTCCACTCCACTAGGCCACTCCTCCACTCTACTAGGCCACTCCTCCACTCCACAAATGGCATTTTTCACGAGGATGAGGTGTGTATGTGCAGCAAGGTTGTTACTTTCAAGTGATACTTGCTCAGTTTTTCAGCAATAACCAGCTATTTATCCTTCTGGTCACTGGTCTGTGAAAATGGATTTTGAAATTCATGCTGTGTTCTCTCTCCTCACAACAGCATTGAGCAATCAGCCGATAACAGACCAAGTCATGGAAAGGCAGAACAGACATTCTGTTTTCAATCAGTGGTGGCTTACAAGGATGAAAAATAATAATGTTAAGAAACAGAAGAGATAGAGAGAGGTCGTAGCTTAGACGCACAAGCACAGCATCTGAGGATTAGCACTGCTGAAATTGAGTCTTTGTAGAGTCCAAAACTCTTATAAGGACATTGAAAAAGTTGTATTATATGACCTTTATCAATAAATCATCCTAGGTGTAAGTGTTTAATATTGCTCTGTGTAAAGCATAGGAAAAGCAACTGTATAAGATAAAAATTGAAATGCCTCTGGACCAGGTTGCATTACAGTGCAAAATCAATATGATTGCTGTGATGTTTTTCAATGTACTTTCAGATCTTTCTGCTTTGTGTTAATGTGTATGAATTGGTAATAACCCCTGGCTCTTGAAACCTATTTTTCTTTCTGTTAGGAAGTTGGCTGTGCAATTATAAAACCTAATTATCAGCTTTCTCTAAAGACTCACACCAGCTGATATGTGTTTTTAGTACATCAGACTGGGATACCATTGAACTCCACTGTAATTATTCGTATCAATCACCCGTTACTCCTTCAACACGTGTGCTGTAATAAGTGAAAGGAAGAGCACCAGAGAATTAACTCTTTTTGCAAAGCTGTAATTTGCTAGGTCTTGTTTTAATTACCAATACTGGTATAATTAATAGGGTCTCAGTAGCAGGTTGGTTTGACTGTTTCTCTGCGATTGTTGCATATTAAAGCTGTCAGGGTTGTCAACACTGCAGCTGAAATCCAGGTCTCATCTGCACATAGAAATATGGAATCTGATAGTAGATATTCCTTCGACCCTGTTGATCTCTTCCCTCCCGTTCACGTTTTTGCAGTGAAAGATCTGCTTTCTGGGATTCAGCTACCCTTTTGACTCCGTCACCTCTGTGGGGAAGCCATTCAGTGCTTCAGTTCCTCTTTCTGTGAAGAAGCGTTTTCTGATGTTATTCCTCCTACTGTGACCTGTTGTTCTAGAACTTTCTCTCCACTGACAAGTATTTGCTTCTTGTGCATTATTAATAACTTTGAGTAATTTGAGTTTTTCTCTCATATTCTCTCCCTTTTTCCCCTGTCTCTTCTCCCCTCTAGTTTTTATATATATTTATGTCTTTAAAGAGCTCAGGTACACATCCTGCACTATTTCGGTGGCCTTTCTGTGCACTGCCTATCAGGGTAGGACTGTCATGGATCTGGGCCCCCGGGCAATAAAAGGGTTCTGGTCCCTCTGTCCCTGGGTCCCACATCACTCACCCCCCCCCCCCCCCCGTCCCTGGGTCTGACATTCCCCCTCCCCCCCTCCCCCCGTTTCCTCAAAAGTCCCTTTCTCCATACAGGGCCCTGATTGCCGCTGACTGGATCCTTCTGACATGTCCTGCCCCTTTCTGATGTAAATTCCTGCTTCTGCAAAGGTGGACCACAGCAGCGAGAAGGTTTTGGTCAGTGGCAAAGAGCCAAGGCCCTGTATAAAGAAAGGGACTTTTGAAGTAAATGGGAGGGTAAGAGAGGGGGGTGTGCTGGACTTGGGGACTGGGGACATTTGAGAGAGGTGGTGTGTCAGACCTGGGCCTGGGCAAAGTGTGAGTAAGGTGCATAGTTATGCATGACTGGGTCGATATTCAAAACTATTTAACCAGCCAGAAATGGCTCCTGGCGACTTAATTCATTTGGTCAGGGCTAAGTGGTCATTTTAAGTGACACGTAACTGGCTAGGCTACTGAAAATGTTTGCTTAGGGCCAGATTCTTTGTATGTTCAAAATGAATGCATGCAGTTCAAAACAGGTGTAGCTATGGGCAGGGATTTAGGCGTTTCATGGGCATTCCAAAATTTACATGCTTAGTTATAGAATATGGGCCAGTGTGCGTAAATCTACATGCCAGGATTTATGCCAGGTTTTCATTAGTATATAGAATGTGGGGTTAATGCAGAGTCATTACCCAGTCCATGTTAACTGCATTGCAGATAATCCCTATGCACTTATACTATATATTGAGTTGGCAATAACTGCTTCAAATGATCTGCTGTATTAAGACTGCGTTTGTGTTAAGTTTAAGACGCAGTCCCTACCTCATCCAACGTTTGTCAGTTAATGCAGGAATTAGTGTGCCCTCAGTGTCAAGTCGCTATATTAAGTAGTCATGCAAGCTAATTCTTGTGCTAATTGCTTGATGCTCCACTGTAAGAGGGGCACTCAGTCCTTATCTACCATCTTCTGCTAAATTACTATGGCCAGGGTTCAAGATGGCTGCCCGCTCTAGCTGCATTTGTAGTCATTCGTGGTTTAATTAAGGGCATATAAGCTGTTAGTATGTTAGAAGGAGGGCTTCTATTCTTAGGTGTTTATAAATTATAAATGTAGGAATTTACTTTCCACTGTTTATTGGTGTTTTCACGGCAAGCAGTTGAGAAATCATCCAACTCAAACAAAAGACAGTGTTTCCACTTAAAGAATATCTATTGTTTAATGGTGGACACTTGGTATAATGGTTAATGAATATTGTGCTAAATTACAGTGTACTGGACTATGGGCAGCAGCCATTAAGAATTTCTATTACAAGTCAACCATTCCTGCCCTCATCTGGACAGGAGAAGACTCAGGTAACATGGATGTTGCAGCAACAGTATAGCTCTCTAACTCTTCCTTGCTTTTTTTTTTTTTTAATTGTAACTTTCAATCAAGTCACCAGAGAGCAAGCAAACCTTTCTAGGAAATTTTCCAGCTCTTGAAGATTTCACAGTCTCAAAAGTAAGAATCACAGACTCACAACATTTATATTCTCAATACACTCAGCTCTGATTTTAATTTCTTCCCACACCTGTAAGCTGAATTTTCACATTTCAAGAATGAGCCATAAATTCTTTTAGAGTGCCTGCTATTTATGCATGTCAGGGCTGTCTGTACACATCACTTGACCTGGGGCCTTTACAGCATCTCCTTTGTGACAAGTCTAGAGACACTTCCCTATGCTAATCTTCCACAAAGATGATGAGACTATGCAATAACGCTGAGTGTGCAAATTAAGACTGTTTTGCATTTGCCAAAAAATAATGACCCATGCATGCTAAGACAGTTCCTCAACACTTTTTTGGGGTATGCACATACCCAGATGCAAATGAGGGAGCATCATCTGCAAATAAGCTTTTAATGGGCCCCCACTAAATAGCAAGGTTTGCTCTCCACATCCATTATTTAGCATGAGCCCAGTGAAGGCTAAACACTTAACATCTGCTTCAAACCAGATATTAATTGCAACCTCTCTGCAGCTCGAAATCCCACGTGTTAATTGACTCAAAATAAAAGGGCTGGTTAACATGGTGTCTTCTTTCCTTCTCCCCAGAACAATATCTATGGGACCTCTGATGCTCAATATCCCCCAACATCCCATCTTCGCAGCACCAAGAAGGGGTCTGTGTTCTGACATCATCCCCTTGGATCTAACCTCACTCATCTCCAGGCATGTTCCTACCCCTTGCTTTTAGTCAAATAACATGCATATCCTTTGCATCTTTTTACAGTTGAGCATTGTGGAGCTATTTTTCAGCTCTGCTCCAGCGGTACTGATCAAGCGCTGTTCCAGATAGCGCTGAGTTCTGAGCATTACCCATTGGTCTACACCTGTATGGTTCCCTGGTTGCTTCACGACAACCCCTTCTGCACACCTTCCAACCCTTGGTTTTCCCTTTTTCTTCTAATGGGGAAATCCCTCCTAGGTAAAAAATTGCCACTGTCTGACTACAGGCTAGGGGTTACAAATGATGAGTGCTGCTGATTGAAGAAAGCTGAACCTCCTGCTGCAGGCAGAGGGTTCCCTGCCAGATATCTACTCACCCATGTCAACCTGAACATTGGTCAGTATTCAAAAGGACTAATGTGCTTACTGAAAGCCAGTAAACATATGAGCCTATCGACCCGGGATTTTCAACAGCACTATCTGCACAGTGATGGAAAAATCCCTCTAACCATCTCAGCAGTGTGGAGTTAGGGTGGATAGTGGTGAACAGGTCTGGAGAATGATAAGGTCTTATCAGCTCCTTCTCAGCAAGCAGCCCATCCTGGACTAATGGCGATGTTTACTGGACAGCGGGGCTTAGAAGGGAATTCAAAACAGGAGAATAAGCTGGAGATGGGAGGAAGGTGAAAAGTCACAGGACATAATGCTCAGGGTATTTATCTAGGTTCTGAAGGGTGGAAGCACGAATGTGAATTGGATTTTGTGCAATAGTTCCAAATATTTCATGAAGGTGAGAACTGCTTCACTAGCGTGAATAAAGAGCAACATAATATCTCATTTTAAAACAAGTGGTCATTTGCTTGACAAATCTCTCTTTCAGTACAATAAAAACCCCACATTCGTAAAGCTGACAGCCCTTGTTTAGTGATTAGGATTTGATTTGTTGCTATAGTAACCCAGTTCTAGTGAGAATGGCAACCATTTAACGCTGTAGATTTCTTTACTGTTTCTGCCTTGGAAAGTTTATTCAGTAGGGCAGAATTAACATTTTCTTTTCGGATTGTACTGATGCTATATTCCAGCTTGTCTTGCAGACACAGAAAACACAGGTACCATCATTATAGCTCTGTGCTGATCTGGGCCACAATCACAGCTTGAGAACTGTGAACAGTTCTGGTCCCTGTGTCTCATCATAAAAATTATAGCAGAACTAGAAAAGGTTCAGAGAATGGCAAACTGACAAAGCATATGGAACAGCCCCCATACGGTTAAAGAGGTCAGGGCTCTCTAATTTGGAAAAGAGCCAGCTGAGGCTGAACAACAAAATGGTGGCAGCCATAATGCCTGCCAATGTCATTTTGTAAACAGAACCAGTTACTGGGAACCAACTCCTGCTCCAATTTGACTATGGCTTGGGACACAGAGGGCAGGAGTGTCTGTGGATTGCTCCAACTCAATTTCAACTATGGAGACCTCAGCAATGGGGTAAAAAGCATCTTAGGGTGAAGTAAGGAGAACAACTGGGGGAGGGGGTCAGATTTTTAAATGGTGGCCCAGGTTTTTTTCAGCAGGATGAAGAGTCCTTCAATTTCTTTTCTATTTATTTCCCTTTTTTTTTTTAAATTTTCACCTTGATGTTTATTTTGCTATAATAAAAACAAACTGAAATAAACACTGAAAAAAATGAAAATAAACTCTTTTATGGAAACTAGGTTAGCCAAATCACCTATGTCACAACCAAGGAATGTAACCACCTCTACTCCCTAATAAGTATTAGTATCACTGGGCTCTCTTCTCAGCCGCCTATTTTCTTTAGTGGAGATATTATTTTCTGTTTCCTTAGTATTGTGTATTGCCTCCTAAATTGTGGACTATAGATGAGCAATTGATCAAATGTTTGAAAGTAAGGTTGAAATAATTATTTTTGTTAGAATTTATTATGACAACTAGTCATCTTTTCTGTTTCAAGAATTGTACTTGACGTTAAAATGTAAATGCAATTAAAAAAATGAAAAAAAGAATTAAAAAACAAACAAACCAAAAAAGACCCACCCCCAGAACAAATCCCCATTTCCCCCTGTATTTCCCTACTAGAAATGTTTCTGTGTGTTAATGCTCTGTTTTGCTTTTGAATTGTTGCCATGTGGGTGGGGCTGAAATGCTTCACACACCGAGAAATAGATCTTCACAAGTGCTTTACCAGGGGTGGAACAAATAATTTTGGACATATAAATCATTATGAGGGTAATTTTGATAAGGCATTTTTATGAGTATATGTGCATAAAATGGCACATAAAATTGGTCATGATTTATGCACCTACTTTAATGGCTACGGCTTCACTTTTGATGTGATTTCTGCAAGATTTGTACTGGTATTTTATAAACGCTCACAGGCATCTCTAGAATAAGCAAGAAACAGGCACCTTTCTGCCCTCTCAGTCTAGATGACTTTCATACAATTACCCTCCACTGTCTGCAAATGAAGCTGGATATGGGGTGTTCCAGGGGCGGTACCACTTCGACCCTCTTAATTATACGTCTCTGCTGAACATTTAAAACAAAAGGCCAGACAGGTGGCACAAATAGCAGGAATGACTTGAAACATCTAAGAGGGTTAGTCACTAAGCTGCATTAAAATGTTGCATTTTATTGCAGCTTAGTTTACCATGGGAGTCCCTAGCCTGCAGTAACTCAGTATCGCAGGTAAGTAGCTCCCCGCAGTGTATGAATAATACAACATGCCATTAACCGTGCAAGCTGCATTATTCTGCTTCTAGGAGCATCAGGCTATTAGTGATATTCTTAAAGGGGCTAGTGCTCTATTAGTTGTAAGCAAAGAGCATTCCCTCTTTTCCCCTCCCTCCAGCAAAGAGCCCTCCTCAACAGAGCTCCTACTGCTCAGAAACACTTTTAGGATGGACACCTTACCCTTAGGAACCCAGTGCAAGCCCTCCCCAATCACCTGGACCCATGGAACACCAGTCAATACTTCCCTCCTCTATAGACCCCCCCCCCCCTTGGCCTACCTTGCCAATTCCTGGGGTCTAGTGGAGCAAGACAGAAGTGATACTCATTTATACAACTTCAGCTTCAAAATTTCACTTCTCAGCCCCTAGCAGTAGTCTTGGTGCCTCCTGACCTTTAGTAGTAGCTTCAGACTATCACTAGGTGCCATTTTGAACCTGGATCCACATAGGGTAGGAGAGACTGGGGGTCAGCTCTGTTCCACTAGGCACTAGAGATTGACGAGAGAGGCCCAGGGGGATCTGTTGGGGAGTGGACCATTGACTAGTGTTCTGTAGGGTCCAGGTGGTTGGGGAGGGCTTGGACTGGGTTCCTAAGGGTGAGGTATCTGTCTGGGGGAGAGAGGAGGGAATCCATGCTTGCTATTAATCCTGCACCAACCTTTTTAAGATGGCAAAAGGAGCTCTGGGCCATATGTTCGCTCAAGATGGAGAAGATGTATATGTTGAAGAGATTTTAATAGCAGAATATAACTTGGATTCCATTTTAATGAGCTATTTCCTAGAAAAAAATGAGAAATTTTAGTTTATCATTATCTAATAAGAAGACAGAGCAGTACGGTAAGGGTCGCATACTCTTCATAGTACACTCAAGAAACAGATCTGAGTATTATTTCACATGGACATAGTTTGCAAGTTTTACCTGAAAGCCTGAGATAACTTACAGTTAATATGATTATCAAAAGCAAATGATTCATGCAGACAGGAACAGTAGAGCTCCTTTTTGTTGGGGGGGAAACAAACAAACAGATCTCTGGTCCTGCCCTCAAGCTCTCTAGTAACTGAAACTAGGGCCATGATTTTATTTTTTTATTTTGATATATCATCCTTGGAGGCAGGCCATTAAATGGTTCACAACATATGGTTCAAGAGTCCAAAAATGTTAAATCTAATTATATTAAAGATTTGAGAGAGGGAGAAAGTGGGGGAATGAGTGCTGAGAACTAGGTCAACGAGTCGCAAGTGGAATGTGCTTTATTTATTTATTTATTTATTTAGATTTTGCTCACACCTTTTTCAGTAGTAGCTCATGGTGAGTTACATTCAGGTACTCTGGATATTTCTCTGTCCCAGGAAGGTTCACAATCTAAGTTTGTACCTGAGGCAATGGAGGGTTAAGTGACTTGCCCAAGATCACAAGGAGCAGAAGTGGGATTTGAATTGGCCACCTTGTGAAGCCAAGATCTGAAAGTAGACGCAAAAATGGTTGATCATAGAAACATGACGGCATCAATGGCCCATCCAATCTGCCCATCCTCTGTAACCCCTTCCTTTTCCTAAGCGATCCCAAGTGCTTATCCCATGCCTTCTAGCATTATGACATTGGGATATTGAACAGAAGCTTCCAAAAGCATTAAGGAGGGTAATTTCCAAAGAGCAGAATTGGTGGTGGTGGTGGTGGGTTAATACAGAATAAGAAAATGAACAGTAGGAGTAGTACCCAGGTGAATAAACAAGGCCTCAGGGAAAGAAAAGGAATCTAAGTACAGTTTGGTGGCAAAAAAGAGTTGTGAGCTAAGAGGGTGACCCCTCACCACAACAAAAATACTTAGAAAGAGAAAAGCAGAATAATTTGAAGGGAGACTTTGGGAAAGGATGGCTTCTTCAGTGGTCTGAATCCAAGTCTCACTTAAACAATAGATAGAGGGTGGGGAACCGTATAGCAAATCAAACACAGCATGAATTCTGGATGATCCCAGTGGCCCAATCCATTCCACTGCTTATGCAGGCATGAAAGATTCAACAAGATTTCCAGGATGCATCAGAAGCTGCTCTTGCCCTGACCTCCAGAGATTGGCTCTGAGCACCATGGGAGGAGCTTAGAACTGCAAATTATTGTTATTTCTCGTTGGTTACACATAATTTCTAGGGATTGTCCCAGCCTCTTGATTATTGTGAACCACTTAGAACTACGAGGTTTAGCAGGATACAAGTCAGAATGTAATGTAAAAGGTGAATAGAAACAGAGCATGTAGTTTGGGTGTTGGTAAGCAGGTCTGTGGGCAGAGTGGAGAGCATTGATGGGCAGCCCCTTCGTCTTTAGGGGAGGGTTAATTCTTTGCTACTCTGCCCCACTGGGAACTCAAAAACATGACAGCCACAGAAACCTTTCAAATCTATTGTGCATTTTTCTCCTTTGCACTCTGAATATCTTTTTACAGACTGAGTAGAATGAATATCTTTGCTTGTGCCGTATATCTTGAAAGCAACAATTTTTCGACAGTTGTAAGATGGAAAATGTCAAATATTTCTTTCTAATCTCCTTTTAGACATTAAAGGGAATTTCACTGAAATGAGTCCATTGTTTGTAAATGCTCTATGGTTAAAAGCCAGTATAAAAATCTACAAATAAACACATTCATATAATCATACTTTCTCTTTTATGCCAGTATTTGAAGATAGGCTGGAATTTCTTCAGCATAAATCAAATGGCCATCTGCGCACAAACATTAATGGTAATTTAATGTCTGGGATAAAATCTAATTGTATTTATTGATTTAATGTAGAACAGTGCTCTTGCGATCACATCTTGCTTTGCCTGGCTGGAGAATTGAATCTTACATTCAGGTGCTGGATATTACGTTGTTAACGTCAGGAGCTGAATTAGAGGTGCAAGCAGGAAAGGAAGATGAACTGAAATATACATCCTAGGGACCCGATAATTCATTGATTGAGCTCTGCAAGCTGCAGAGTCTATGCAAGGGGAAACCTTTTACTCTTGTGCCATTCATAGTCTGAGTTTAGGAGTAAAGACATTTGAAAGCCATGACTGTGGTTTTCATAGGGCAGATAGTCTAACACAGAGGTTCCCAAACCTGATCCTGGAGGCACCCCATCCAGTCAGGTTTTTGGGATATCCACAATGAATATTCATGAGAAAGATTTGCATGTAGTGAAGGAGGTGCATGCAAATATCTCTCATGAACATTCTTTGTGGATATCCCAAAAATCTGACTGGCTGGAGTGCCTCCAGGATCAGGTTTGGGAACCACTGGTCTAACAGATTCATCTGTGTCTGTTGTACCAGTTAAAAATATTTTCAAATATGATGTCACAGGCATGATGTCCGTTAGAAAAATCATTTCCTGTTCAAGGGCTGCATATACCTACTGTTACTGGGGGTCTTAGAAGTGACATAGAAACCACCTGCCCATCCAAATACAAGATACATGGAGGCTGCTGAACTAACTTGCATTTTAATTTTGCAAATGGGGCTTCACATTAAAAAAATGAGGAAAAAATAATCTTGCTAAACGTTTCAAGGTTTCATGCATTTTTGCCCCTGAGGCTCCATTTGCATATTCAGCACTTTGCAGTAATAACATTTCAGTCTACTACATGTGAATTTTATTTACATTCACAATTAAGGAATTTGCTGCAATGCAACACAATTCACGAATGCTGAACTTTGTAGTCAGCAGCAAGCAAAATGGATCTGTGGGCTAGATTTTGCAAAAAAAAAAAAAAAAAAAAAGATAATTACACCTCAGTGCGGTTTACTTTGCTTTCATTCTGAGCTCTATCACAAATTTTCATGGAAAAAGTCTGCTACAGAGCTCATTTCATTGGGTATCAAACATTCATGCAAAAAAGGGTAAAAACCCCTCATGAAATATCATAGTTTAGTAAGTGGGTACTATTTTGGTTATTACTTATACAGAATAAAAAGTAAGCTATAACCTGTTGGGCTGTATTCTATTTCTAGAGATTGTCAGAATTCATAGGACCCCGTTCAAAGGTCCCTCCAGTGGACAGGAGAGTATCATGTAGTATTTGCCCTCCCCCTGAAGGAAAACCACATGTGTATTCAGCTTGTTCATCCCAATACAGTAGCAATAGGCAAAGGAATGGGGTGAGACAATAGGGCCCTATAAGTACTTTCATCAACCCAGCATCAGCAACTAGAGAGATTGGGGGTGGGTTGGAGCTGTTTATATAGGCCCTCCAGGCAAAAAGGTTTTCTGCTGCCCCTTCGAAGTGTGGATATGTCACAGCTCATCTGTGATTTATAGTACTGTAGTCTAAATTATGTGTTATGATTGAGTTTAATTTACTGTACTGTTACCCAAACAGTGATTTGACATTCACAATTAATTCATGTTACTGGAGTATCGCATCATAATTTATGTTATGAGTTTATCTTGTTGGGCAGACCGAGTAGACCATACAAGTCTTTGTCTGCCATCATCTACTATGTTGTTTTATGTTACACAACTTTACACATGCTGCCGGATTCTATATTGCGCACCTATTTATTTATTTATTAGTTTTGATTTACTGCGTTTTTTAGAGATCTACACTGAAATCCAGGCATATTCTATAACAACGCGTGTAATTTAATTGGCTTAACAAGTCAATCAGTGTTTTTAACAGCACTTATTAAGCAATAATGAGCACTAATTGGCAATAATTAGAATGTACGTGCATAACTTGCTAAACATATTCTGTAATGAACTGCGCCTCAATTCTAATGTGCACGGTTCAAAAAGGGGCGTGACTATAGGTGGGCAAATGGGCATTCCATGGGCGTTCCCAAATTTACATGCATAATTATAGAATATGGCTCAGTGCACATAAACCTACTCACAGGGATTTATGCCATGATTTTGTTGGTGTAAATGGAGGCATGTAGTTTTAGGTGCCGGGATATCAGCTAAGCATATTCTATATAATGCTCCTAAATCTACGCCCCGCTTATAGAATACACTTAGGCAGAATTGTTTACTGCACAGATTTTTTAGGCACCTAATATAGAATCTGGGCCTTAGGGAGGAATTCTATAAATTGCACTCAGAAATGGACACCGGAAAACACTGGCACCAAACGCTATTCTATGAAGGGCAGCCAGATGTGCGCAAATCCTAATTGGTGCCAATTAACATCAATAATTAGTCGTTAGCATTCAGTTATTGAAGGTAGATAATGAAGTTGCACACACATCTCAGAAGCACACTCCCAAATCTGCAGGCGTGTTTTGGGCATGCATCAAATATGGAATTACCTCCCAGGGCACGTGGTACCCGGGCAGTAGTACCAATCTGACACACGTTGGATGCGCATAGGCGCCTATGCGCCTTTGTAAAAGGGTCCCATAAGGCGTATTCTATTGGATCTCAAAAGTGGGCATGGCCATGGGAAGAGCATGGATAGCTCATTGGCATTCCTACAATTTACATGCAGTGTTATAGAATGACCTGTTCCAAGCCATAAGCTAGGCATGGGCATTTACAGCAGCTTTTCATTGGTATAAATGGCTGCACCTAAATTTTAGTCACATGGCGGTGCTACATGTATTCTATAAACTCTTCCTAATTTTAGGTGTGGTTTATAGAATACGCACAGATGCGTTTTCCATTGGTGCTGAATTTTTTCTGCACCAGATATAGAAACTGACTCTAACTGATTAGCACATGGGTGTCAGTAAGTGTACACACAGTACATTTTTTTAATGGCCATGTGCTAAGAGAACATTAATGCATGGCCATTAATAAAAAAAATACAAAATAGCCATTTTTTACAGCTGCAGTAAACATAAACTTAGCACGTAGAAAATACCTGCGTAAGGGCAAGCTGAGGCCACTTTTTATTTCAGCTTTACTAGAAAGGACCCTAAGCTCAGTGTACATTCTTCCTCCCCTGACCTCGCTGCTCCTCATCTTCTTATTTTTTTTGGGGGGGGGGCGGGGTGAGGGGTACAATTTTCAGATGTGGTGTTTCCATTGAAAAACTGCTGTTTAGCCACAGACATCCCTTTGAAAACACATTTTTCTATTGTGCTGTAATAAAGGCTTGTGTGCATTTTGGAGTTAATTTCTGTGTGTTGTCACTGAAATGAGGAACCAGGGATTCAGTGCCGAGACATTAATATGCCTTAGGAATCTGTCATCACAGTGTCTATGGTAACCAATTAGAATTAAAATCACACCAGGGTTAGCGCCTGTCAGGGGGGATCTTACAAGCAATAGATACAGTCATTACCGGAGCCGTGAAAGCCATTCTGGGTATGATGTAGAAAGGAATGACAATCGCATTTTTCTCTTTATGACAAATGGGCTCTACTCTAGATATGTCGAATTGTAGGTGTGAGTGGATGGATAAAGGGAGACAGAGGAGGAGGAGGCACTGGCTGCTGCTATATGTTACACCCTAGTGGGATTTCACTGCCTTGCAAATTTCTTCATGCTTTGTCTTGGTTATGATTTTATAAAAATTTTACGTGATATGTCATCCAAAGTCTTGCAATCATGTATTCAATAGTAGAAACCGGTCAGGTTCTTGCACTCATTGCAAAAAGGTCTGGAAACAAAACTAAGTTCCTTTTCTTGTGTGGGGCTGGTATTCTGGAACGCACGCCCCGATCAGCTGAATGGTATCAATGATATATTGCAGTTGGATGATCAGTGTTAGAGATGGCTTTTTGTGGCTGCATTTGCTGGGCAATGGGCTGATACTAAGGAAGTGTATTCTGTTTGGTAATTTTATATTGGAAACCATCTTGCGGCTTTTTAAAGCTGTATGTCTCTGTTGATCACCCCACCCCTCACCTATCCACACCCATCCTGTTAGAATATCAATGATATGCTTTGATGTCCCCATGCTTACCTCCTACCCACCCCCATCCTCCCACCCTGTCAGACTGTCATAGTAATGCTTGAATGTTTTCACTTATATACACTGTCAGCTAGCACATTTACTTATTTCTGATCTGACAAAGAAGGGCAACCTTCGAAAGCTAATCAAGAAACGTATTAAGTTATGTCCAATAAAAAAGGTATCATCTTATTTTCTTTTCCATGTTTTATTTTGTTTGATTTCTATTGATAACCTAAAGAGAGACAGAATTTAACAATAATATATCAATGCATAAATAAAATCCTGAGCTATGCATTGGGGTGGAGATCAAAAGGGCAGGAGCCAATGCTTTTCTCTGCACCAATGTCTTTAATAAGTTAATGTGTCACAATGAGCTGAACCCTTTGCAGATTACTAGGTAGTGTCATTTTACTGCAGTGAAATAAAAATGTACTGCTGCATGTTTTAACATCATTCAACGGTGGATTTTGTCTTTAATGAGTGGAATAACTTAATAAAGTAAACTGCATGAAGTTATCAATGCACTTGCAACTACATTTGTATTTTCATTCATTACAGTCATAAAAGAGAGGGAAAACAACATACAAATACAACCAAGTAAGCAAAAAAAGCAAACACTGGGCCTTCAGGATTGAGAAAAATGTAGTCCTTTAATATGACAAAGACCCGACCTGGGCCGTGTTTCGGCGTACAACCGCCTGCATCAGGGGTCAATAAAGTCCTATTGGTCAACTTGCGAACTATTGCGTAAGGGGTGAGTAAAACAATCGGGGTAGAACTCCCGTTGTGTTAACAGCTCGTCTGTATTCAAAAAAACGCCTCCAGTAATGGCGGTTTTCATTACTGGAGGCGTCTTTTTGAATACAGACGAGCTGTTAACACAACGGGACTTCTACCCCGATTGTTTTACTCACCCCTTACGCAATAGTTCGCAAGTTGACCAATAGGACTTTATTGACCCCTGATGCAGGCGGTTGTACGCCGAAACACGGCCCGTGTCGGGTCTTTGTCATATTAAAGGACTACATTTTTCTCAATCCTAAAGGCCCAGTGTTTGCTCTTTTTGCTTGCCTATCTTCATTCATTAACCATCTATCCCCCCTTCAATCCATCCAGAACTCTGCTGCGCGTCTTATCTTCCACAAGGACAGATATACTCACATCACCCCTCTACTCAAGTCACTTCACTGGCTCCCGATCAGATTCCGCATACAGTTCAAGCTTCTCCTACTAACCTACAAATGCACTCAATCGGCAGCCCCTCATTACCTCTCTACCCTCATCTCCTACCCGTAACCTCCGCTCACAGGACAAATCCCTCCTATCAGTACCCTTCTCCACCACCGCCAACTCCAGGCTCCGCCCTTTTTGCCTCGCCTCACCCTATGCTTGGAATAAACTTCCCGAGCCCATACGCCAAGCCCCCTCCCTCCCCATCTTCAAATCCCTACTCAAAGCCCACCTCTTCACTGTAGCTTTTGGCACATAACCATTTACCTCTACTCAGGAAACCTAGACTGCCCCATTTGATTGATTGATTGATTGACTGCATACTTGTCCATTAGATTGTAAGCTCCTTTAAGCAGGGACTGTCCTTCTTTGTTAAAATTGTACAGCGCTGCGTGACCCTAGTAGCGCTTTAGAAATATTAAGTAGTAGTAGTGGTAAGTAGTAAGATACAGGTTGGGAAAGAGAATGGGACTTGATATACTGCTTTTCTGGGGTTACAGTCAAAGGAGTTTACATATTATATACAGGTACCTGGGGCAATGGAGGGTTAAGGAACCCTTTTACAAAACCATGGTAGGGCAATTGTGGCAATGGTGTGTGGCAAATCAACCCTATCACTGGGCTACTGCAGGAGCCCAGTGCTAGTTCGAGTGTTTTCCACATGCCATTTCCTGTGCTCAAAAATTTTTTCATCGCTGAGAGCTTACCTGGCGGTAATTGGGCAGCGTTAAGCACTGCACGGTTACCGCCATGTTAGCTCAGAAGCCCTTACCATCTCCTAAATAGGAGGTGATAAGGACTCCCCCAGGAAATGGCTGCGTAGCAAGTGCTTAACTTATGCATGACCATTTCCTTTAAAAAACCTCCTTTTTCCTGCTGCCGTATAAGGGGGCCTCGGTGCACTGCAGATCCACACGCAGATGCCACTGTAGTGCCCCTTTTACAGCAGCTTGGTGAAAGGGGCCCTAGGTGACTTATCCAGAGTCACTCAGGCCACTGCACTAACAGTTAGGCTCCTCCTCCACTCTCACATAGTCCCCCCCTTCCCAACAAAGTCCCACACTGTTGTCAGAATGTGATGTCATCAGCTAACGTTTCCAAGTTTTATTGAAAGGAAATGGCTCTGAGTACCTGAAGAATAAAATGATCCTCTACACTCCTCCAAGGACACTAAGGTCCTCCCAAGGAGTATCCCTAACCACACCCTCTCCAAAAAACATTACACGATGTGATACCTGCAATTGAGCCTTCTCCGGAGGAGTCTCCACTGTTAGGATTTCAAGGCAGAAACTAGGTTCGTGAGCCCTTGGACCACTGCCAAGGAGCGGCAGTGGCAGGCAAAACCACCCCACACCAGAGACAAGGCAGAACTCTGACAGAAACAGCTAGACTTCATCTGCACTTGACCGCCCTTCCCCAGGAGTTGAGCCCCTGGGTGCAGGCGGCCGGCAGGACTTACCGGACAGGGCAGGAACCGGATACCAACTAGGCTGAACAAGGACTAAGGATCAGAGGGGAAAGGAAATATACATGGGCAGCAAGGCAGGAAACAGGGCTAGGACTCACAGACAGACAATACTACACAAGGCAGGAAATGGACAAGCTAGAGGACAGGAACTGAAAGCTGCCAAGCAGCCACTGAAAAATACTGACAAACAGAAACTAGACCAGGAATACAGACCAGGAACAAGACTAGGGAATAAGCAAACCTAAGCTAAACTACACACAGACTAACTAGAACCGATAAGAAACTCAGCCAAGAAACCAGACTAGGCAGAAGTGCAACAAGCCCACCAACATACCAGGGACCTTAGATGATACAAAGGCAAACACAGAAGTTTCCAGGTGGTTAATAAAGCCCATCAGCTGCTGAAGTTCAGCTGCAGGAATCATAAGGCAGCTACGGGTGCTGTTCAGGCACAAACAAGAGAAGCAAGTCTGGCAGCCCGGAAGATCCGGACCAGACTGGGCTGAAGTCTGGAATGGGTAACAGTTCATAGCAGCCACTGGTTCTGGTCACCAGAGGGCGAGGAGAGCACAGACAAGGAAACAGTCACCATCGTGACACCCACACTCTGGAATGCACTGCCTGAAAGACTGCGCTTAACACAAGACTATCTCTACTTCAGGAAGCAGGTGAAAGCTTGGCTCTTCAACCAGGCCTTTAATGGAAGAAGTATCTAACTTGTTAGTCTCACTCACACATACTACAGCGGGACATGTTTATCCACTATTACTCTAGCTGAGATAATATTTAACTATCTCTCTGACCTCATGTGCAACTTTCTTTAAATCAATCACCTTACTTTCTAACTCTTCCTACTTTCTTGCCAATTTATATGTTACTTCTTTACTTTACCCTTCACTATCAATTATAATCTTCTATTACGTATTGTGTTGACATTGTAAGTAGTATATTATACCATACTTTATATTGTTTTTGAATATTTTTTACTGCTGTAATTGCCTATTGCTCATATTTGATCTATTCTTACTATACACCGCCTTGAGTGAATTCCTTCAAAAAAGCAGTAAATAAATCCTAATAAATAAATAAATAAATATACCGCCAATAGGACAACCTTCTGTGTGGTCTACAATATAAAATTATGTATTATAAAATGAAAAGAAGGCGAAGCTTATGATTGGAAAGAATAAAGTAGCAATGAACACAAAAACAGACACATAGGACTAGATTCTATATATGGCACCTGAAAAATTTATACGGTAAAAAAATACGCCTAGGCATATTCGCTAAAGTATGCCTAAATTTTATAGAATTGTCTTCAATTTCCACGCAGTATATACACTATGTCAAGTGCCTTGGGTCGCATCCATTTAGGACATGTTTTACTTGGCGTAAATCCTGATGTCTATATTAGGTGCAGAGTGGGTGGATTCTATAATATTGCGCATACATTTTAGAAATGACCATTCTATGCCCATAACCACACCCCCTTTTAATGGTGCGACTTGGAGTTTACATGCACCATGTTACAGAATACACTTAGCGAGTTGTGCATGTAAATCATAATTAATGCCAATTAGTGCTTCTAGTTGCTTGTTAACATCAACAGTGCTAATTAGCAAGTTAACCAATTAAATTATAGGTGTTATAGAATACACTTCGATTTCCGCATGGAAATTAAGGCAAGATGTATAGAATTTCAGGGAATATAAATAAAACAAAACAAAACTCTGAGACTGAGCCCCATGGGCAAGAGCTATTTTGCTTATGGGCTATTTACTGATGTCATACAATAAAGGTTTACTTCCTTTATTAGGGTGAAGGCAAACAGTTTCAAGTCATGAGGCTTACAAGGACTCAACATTGGCCATGTTTTGGCACTGCATCAGGAATACATTGTTTCTGTAATGATACAGTAAGTGGTGTAGAGTACGGTATTCCAGATCAACGAATGGTTATCCCCCAGATTCTATCTGTTCGACTTATTTATTTATTTTATTAGGATTTATTTACTGTCTTTTTGAAGGAATTCACTCAAGACAGTGTACGGTAAGAATAAATTAAACATGAGCAATAGACAATTACAGCAGTAAAAATATTCAAATAACAATGCAAAGTATGGCATAGTACACTACTTACAATGTCAACACAGACTTGAGTTACAGATTCAAATCAGGTCATATTCTGATTGCAACTTAATTATCTTAACAAGGCCATCAGCAATGATAATTGCCACTTAACAAACAATTATTAACACTGATTGGCTTTAAATAGAATTTATACGCACAACTTGCTAAGAGTATTCTGTAAAGTGATGCACAGAAATTCTAACGCACGCAGCCAAAAAGGGGGCGTGGCCATGGGTGTGAAATGAGCAGTTCGTAAGCATTCCTAAAAATTATGGCTCTATTATAGAATATAGCTAAGTTAGTCACTGGCAATTACACGGGCTTTTCAAGGTCTTTTCCTCCAATTTTTGTGACAATTATTTGCAACAGTATATTATACAGTAACGGAATTCAAAAATACGTGGGATAAACATAAGGGAATCCTGTTCAGAAGGAATGGATCCTCAGAAGCTTAGCAGAGATTGGGTGGCAGCACCGGTGGTTAGGAGGTGGGGCTAGTGGTTGGGAGGCGGGGCTAGTGCTGGGCAGAGACTGAGCAACTGGAGAGATAAGTTTCCTTTCGATTACTAGCATAAGCTGAATTAAGCGTTACTTGAAAGAATTGCTTGAAAGTAAAGAAGAATAGGAGGTTTTTTTAGCCAGTGATGAATGAATGGGGCTCCCTAAGGTTGATTAACTGATCGACAACGGAGTACCTTATCATTGTTTGAGGCTTTTCCTCCTTTAGTAGGGACATCATCACAACATACACTGATAAGTAGAGCTCAATCTAATTTGATGATCTTGAAAATTAGCATGTGACCATTAATATAAAAAATAGAAAATTCAGGGCCCTAAGCCGCATTACAGGCATTTTAGAAATTTTAATGCACGTTAACCATATACGCACTTTAACTGTGTCCGTACCTACAATATCCCTATAGGCACCTACATGGTTAGCGCACACATTAATTGTAGGTGCGTTAAAAGTGCATTAAAAATGCTAACGTGCCTTAGTGAACAGGGCCCTCAGCCATTTTACCCCAGTGGTAAAAATGACATTAGTACGAGGGAAAGATCCGTGTAAAAGTGTGCTAAAGCCACTTTCACCACTGTATGGTAGAAGAGCCATTTCTGAAAGCGAGACAATGTTTTATGAAATTGCCAGGGTATAGGTGAGTAAGAGGTCCTTTTACTAAGGTGCGCTGAAAAATGGCCTGCGCTAGTTTAAGCAAGTATTTTGGACGCATGCAGATCCTTTTGGCTGAAAATGGAGCAAAATGAAAATTGGCGTGCGTCCATTTCAGGTCTGAGACCTTACTGCCACCCATTGACTTAGCGGTAAGGTCTAACGCGTTAACTGAGCGGTGATGGTCTGTGCACGTAGAATGTCTATTACCGCCTGTTAGCGACGCGCCCAAAAATACAAATTATTTTCCATCATATATAGTGGACACGCATAAAAAATGAAATTACCACCCAGGCCATGCGGTAGCTGGGCATTAATTCCAAATTGACGCACTTTGGGCACATGTAGGTGCCTACGCGGCTTAGTAAAAGGGGCCCCTAAATGCACCACAGCTTGTTAATTCCTTCTTACACCTGGAATGAGCAGAGGCATTCCCAAGGTCACAACGAGGCGGAGGTTGGACTTATACACTTTGCTTTCCTGTTTTATTATGGTGTTATTTTCTATTTTAATTAATTAATTGTACATTTTTATACTGTAAGCCGCTATGACCTGCCATTCAGAAATAGCGAGACAGTAAGCTTTTTAATAAACATAAGAACATAAGAATAGCCATACTGGGTCAGACCAATGGAATTCGTTGCCGGAGAATGTGGTGAAGGCGGTTAGCTTAGCAGAGTTTAAAAAGGGGTTGGACGGTTTCCTAAAGGACAAGTCCATAAACCGCTACTAAACGGACTTGGAAAAATCCAAAATTCCAGGAATAACATGTATAGAATGTTTGTACGTTTGGGAAGCTTGCCAGGTGCCCTTGGCCTGGATTGGCCGCTGTCGTGGACAGGATGCTGGGCTCGATGGACCCTTGGTCTTTTCCCAGTATGGCATTACTTATGTACTTATGTACTTATGTACATCTAGTCCAGTATCCTGTTTCCATCAGTGGCCAAGCCAGGTCACAAGTACCTGGCAGAAACCCAAATCAAGGCAATATTCCATACTACCAATCCCAGGGTAAGCAGTGTCTTCCCCATGTCTCTCAAGAGCAGACTATGGACTTTTCCTCCAGGCACTTGTCCAAACCATTTTTAAAACCACATACGCTAACTGCTGTTACCATATCCTGTGGCAACAAGTTCCAGAGCTTAATTATTCGTTGAATGAAAAAATGTTTCCTCCTATTTGTTTTAAAAGTATTTCCATGTAATTTCATTGAGTGTCCCCTAGTCTTTGTACTTTTTAAAAGAGTGAAAAATCGATTCACTTCTGCTCATTCAACACTACTCAGGATTTTGTAAACTTCAATGATATCTCCCCTCAGCCATCTCTTTTCCAAGCTGAAGAGCCCTATCCTCTTTAGCTTTTCCTTATATGAGAGGAGTTCCATGCCCTTTATCATTTTTGTCACTCTTCTTTGAACCTTTTCAAATTCTGCTATATCTTTTTTGAGATACAGTGAAAAGAATTGAATGCAATAAAGGTGAGGCCTCACCATGGAACAATACAGAGGCATGATAGTATTCTTGGTCTTATTTGTCATCCCTTTCCTAATAATTCCTAGCACCCTATTTGCTTTTTTTTTTTTTGGCTGCTGCCTACACTGGACAAAAGATTTCAGCATATTGTTTACAATGACAGCTAAGTCTTTTTCTTGGCTTCCGCCTACCAAGATGGACCCTAGCATCAGGTAACTATGATTTGGATTTTTCTTCCTAACGTGCATCACTTTGCATTTGTCCACATTAAATTTCACTTGCTATTTCACTTGATTGTTGAGCAGACTGGATGGACCGTACAGGTCTTTCTCTGCCATCATCTACTATGTTACTGATGTTCTACAATGTATACGGTTGCACATAAAGGGGGAGATTCTATATATGGCATCTAAAAAATCGGCACAGAAATCAGTGCCGAATAAGTGTATTTTATAAGTGGTATCTAGATTTAGGCGCGGTATATAGAATAATCTTAGTTGATAACTCAGTGCCTAAAACTACACACCTCCATTTACATCAATGAAAACGTGATGTAAATCCCAGCACGTAGAAATAGACGCACTGGGCCATATTCTATAACTACACATGTAAATTTCGGAATGCCCATGAAATGCTCATTTCTCTGCCCATAACCAAGCCCCATTTTGACTGCGCACATTAGAGTTTTGGCGCATTGCATTACAGAATGTGCTTAGCGAGTTGTGCGTGTAAAGTCTAATTATTGCCAATTAGTGCTTGTTAAGAGCCATTATCAATGCTGATTAGCTTGTTAAGCCAATTAAGCTATGTGCGTTGTCATAGAATATGCTTGGATTTCAGCGCAGAATGCTAGGTGCACTATATATTTATTTATTTAGATTTTGCTCACATCTTTTTCAGTAGTAGTGTAACAAGAATTAATTTATACTTGGGGATAGCTCTAGAGCACTCGCTAATGTTTATAGTTTTTAAAATATATATATATTGAATAATTCTCCACCAGTTGCCGATTAAAGCAACAAGATTCACAATTGCAATGAACAGAGATATATATAGTGAATTGTTGAAATGCAGTATTCTGTACTGCAAGATTTAAAAGCATCCACTCAGGACACCAAAGGCCATATATTTAGCTTCAAAAGGGTTTATTAAGTTCAATTTTAGCAATTAATGTTGCAGCGAGAGATAAGAGTCTTACAGAGAATCTGTGTCATAACAGTAGCTCTAGCTCAAGGTGAGTTACATTCAGGTACTCTGGATATTTCTCTGTCCCAGGAGGGCTCATAATCTAAGTCTGTACCTGAGGCAATGGAGGGTTAAATGACTTGCCCAAGATCACAAAGAGCAGCAGTGGGATTTGAACTGGCCACCTCTGGATTGCCAGACTGGTGCTCTAACCACTAGCCACTCCTCCACTCCAGGGGAAATTTTGTGTGAGACACAGACAGGTATAAATGTCTGGCTACTTTACATGGTGGGGGAGGAGGGTATCATTTTAATGCATAAGTTCCCTTTAGAAAATAGCTAGAACATACCTGTTGTGTCAGGAAGGTACCTGTTAGATACTGCACATGGCCGACGTGCAAAAAGAATCCACAAGATAAACCACACCAGACAAAGCTAAGTATATTCCGGTGTGAGTTTTGTCATTTTCAAGAGAAGTTGATCTAACTATTGAAGTTAAGTAAAGTAAAGTGCTTTAATATACAATACTGTTTAGATCCAACGGAAGTTTTCAGGCCAATGATGAAGAAGTCCAGCCCCTGAAGCTGAGTTAAGCTAGGGGCTTCTCGAGGCCTTTCCTCTAAAAATTCAGACACACTCATGCTTAATTATTGGGATCTCCCCATTTTCTAGATTTTTGTTTGCACCAATAGGGAGACCACCTCCAGTTTCATTTGATAGATACTGTACAATTGCCATGCAAGTAAATTTCTTTCAATCCAAGGGCCCTCTACTCGTGAGAGGAACGCTTGCTACTTCCCAAACCTCAGTGGACAAATTCACCTGTGCTGCCTGCAGAACAGAACTCTCTTCTGGCTCAGCTCCTTTTCTCTGTTTGCAACTCAAAAGGCAGCAAAGCATGACAGACGTGGGAACACGGGTCCGCCTGTTAGAGACAAAACCACTTCCAAAATCCCACTCATGGCTTTGTTGCTAAGGCACTGGGCTTGGACCCGGCTGCCATTAAGTTTGTCAGTAACAGATTTCTGGGAAGGCAGGAAGAGCAATTTATTTTCTTCCTGTATCTCCAGGTCTAGCTTCAAGGGGAATTGATGCATGAAAACCCCCCTGTGCACTTAAACATCTGTTTGGATAATGGAGTATGCGAATCTTTTCCTGTAGCTTGGCCATATAAATTCTACTGACTGCTAAGGTAATATCTACCCCGCCTGAATGAATGATCAGCTCCTGGTAATAGCGCCAATACAGGAGTTAGGATCATTAAGAAGCTAGACCAAATGCCAGCTCTTTTTTTTTGCATTTTTCCTGCACATGCAGACAATGAATGTCACGGCAGCTGTCACTCCAATGACCTTGGAGCCATCCTTGGGTCTTTTATTTTCTTGCTAAATAAAATTGTTCTTCAGTTTGTAGGCATCACTTGCTAGTAGAGTTGTACTGAATAGCATATTCTATTATTTTGCCGAATAAAAATAATGAAAAAAATTATTTAGCTGAATATAAATAATGATCATTAAGCTTTAACATAACAAATAATAAAAGAAACAACATGAAATCAGAGATCAAGTGTCTATTTCAATAGGACTTAGTACAGTAAAACCCAGGATTATTCATATTCATAATAATAGTAACATAGTAGATGAGAGCAGGTAAAGACCTTTACGGTCCATCCTGTCTTCCCAACAAGATAAACTTGTATGTGCTACTTTATATGTATTGTGATAAACATAGGACTGTCCTATCCTGAGGAGGCCACCAGAGGGTGCTGTCCCAGGGAAAAGTCTGGAAAAAGCCCTGATCTGTTGACTAGAGGGAGCCAAAAGGGGTATGACCTGAAGGGACAGCTAGGGGGTGCTCATGGTATAGGACCTGCCCTTCCCTGAAGAGGCCACCAGGGGGCACTCTCAGAGTAGGTGAGGGAAAGGTGGAGAGTTCTGGTCCTGGACCTTTCTGGAACCATGGGGAGGGGCCTAAAGGAGATGTTGAGGAGGAAGCCGGTAGGAGAGATGGTGCTGGCCAAGGGACATCCATGAAGCCAGAAGTGAAGGGAGCCTGCAGAGAAGGAAAAGGGACCTCCATAAAGCATGAGAAAGAAGGTACTTACCTTGATGTGATGCTATAAAAGCCAATGTGAAGGAACATTGGGCTAAATGGAACTGAATCCTAGTTGAACTGGACTAACAGCCGTGGGGTGGAGGACAGGACTATAAAGATACAGTGAGAGTGGAAAGTCCTGTCCAGTGGAGGAGGCTGTTTTAAATGGAGACCCAGGTCTCCCAAATAAGTGGGCTCAGTTGAGGAAAGCCAGAGGAACTGTTGGTGGAAAGAAGTTGTTCCCCACTGGAGCAGGGTGCTAATAGAGTGGATTTGTATCTGGTGTATCTAATTTGCATATTTGTGAAAGCTGAGAAACCAGGGTTATAGTCTCAAGAAATGTGACAGGGGGCCTATCAGGGGTACCAGAAATGTGACCGGTTACCAGAGGATACAGCAGGGAAGGATTCCCAGAATTGGTGATAAATGAGGAACAGTCAACTTGAGTTAAAGGGGAGAGCAAACATTGAGATTGGGAGTACAGACTGCTGTAGAGGAGAACTGTCTCTGAGCCTTTCTTAGAGGCAAAACTCTAATATAGAGTCCTGGCTGTGGCCTTGCAGTCCTGGACAGGAACCATAAGGGGGTCTTCAGCACATGAGATTACCCCGGGGGATTATGGTATACCTGACCTTGATTTGTCCTTGCCATTTTCAGGGTACAGACAGTAGAAATGTGCCCAGCACTGTCATTGTTCTAAATTTCTCAAGTTGTCGAAGCCCCTGAAAAGCTCCACTGCAGCCCGTCCAAATCTATTCAGCCATGATCAGAGCACAGACCATCGAAGTCTTGCCCACCACTGGCTTTGCTTCCCGATTAGCGGTGTTGCTACTTAATCTCTGCTACGCTTTTTTTGGATCCATTCCTTCCAAACAGGATTCCTTTATGTTTAGCCTATGTATTTTTTAATTCCATTACCGTTTGCATCTTCATGATCTCCCGCAGAAGGGCATTCCAGGTACCTACCACCCTCTTAGTGAAAAAAAAATACTTTGACTTCTAGCAGAAGCAATGGTAGAATAAAAGAATGCTTAGAATGGTAGAATGGTAGAATGGTAGAATAAAAGAATGTCTATACACAGCGGGCCCTGAGGGACACTAGGGAGGAGGGAGGAGACTGTGGAGTAGGAGGTACAAATGAGCAGACTGGGTGGTTTAAGTAATTCATGTCTGATGACATCTTCTATGATTGTAACGAGAGGGCCATTGTTGGGGAAATGGCATAGGGGATGGTCTGCTGTCCAATTACAAGAGTTCTCAGTGTCAGTACCTGTGGATCTCTCTCCTACACATAGGTCTGTTTTTCACAGTAACCACAATATGCATATTGACTTGCTTCTTATGGATGCCATTATAACTCACGGTAGATATCCCTAGAACAGACCATTCGGATGGATGGTGGTCAAGAAGCAGTGCATTATCCTCAGCTCTACAGATATGGGTTATCACTACACATTATAACCATAGACATAGGAGCCAACTTTTCAAAATTATTGGGGGTGCTAAGCCCAATGGAAATAACCTCTCCCTGGACACATACAAGGAATTTTATCAATATTGGGGATGCTCAAGCACCCACAGAGTCGGCTCCTATGACCATACAGAAAATCTTTAGTGGGAAGAATTCTCCATCAAATGCTTCCAAACACAGGGCCCCTTTTACTAAGCCACAAAGGTGCCAATGCGCTCCAAATTGGAGTTACCACCCAGTTATCGCGTGGCCTTTGTGGTAATTTCAATTTTGGCGTGCGTCCGCTACGCGCGTCTGAAAAATATTTTTTATTTTCTGGTGTGTGTAATGGACGAGCGCCAAGTGGCATCTGACACACTTAGGTCATTATCGCCCAGATTCTTTACTGCTAGGTCTATGGCTGGTGGTAAGGTCTCAGACCCAAAATGGACGCGCGGCAATTTTGATTTTGCCGCATGTCCATTTTTGTCAAAAAAGGGCTTTTCTTACCGGTGCACTGAAAATGGATTGGGGCACGTCCAAAACCTGCGCCTACACTACATGAAGCCATTTTTCAGTACACTTTTGTAAAAGGACCCCACTGATACTAAGGACCAGATTTACAACAGGAAGAGTAACTAATCAGGCAATGAAGAGGGGAGAGAAGCCTGATTTTTGAGGCATCCTTTAATATGAACTGCAATTTTTTGTTCTGCTGTCCATTGCTCTCATTTAGATAAATATGAATGGGAGAACATTTCTTTTTGGTGTGTGCTAGGGTGTTGACCTCTACGTCCACAAATAGAGGATGGGAGCAAATTGGAGCATAGGCGCCGACTCTGTGGTGCTGTGGATGCTCGAGCACCCCCAATATTTTCACCCGCCGGAAGTCGGAAACGGAAGTTCCCGTCTCCAGCCCAACCTGCCCGGTGCCCGTCCTCTTCTCCCTCAACAGTCCTCCGCCGGGACCCCGAGGTAAGATGACTTTCAAAATTCTGGGCAGCATGCAAGAAGGTGAGGGCGGACCGGCGGAGGACAGTTGTGGGAAAAGAGGTTGGGCTGGGGTTGGGACTGGCACTCGGAGGGAGGGGGGGCCTGGAACTTGGAGGGAGGGAGGGCGGGGGGGGGGCCGGCCTGGAACTCAGAGGGAGGGAGGGGCCTGGAACTCGGAGGGGGGAGGGGGCCTGGAACTCGGAGGGAGGGAGGGCAGGCTTGGAACTCGGAGGAGAGGACGGGGAGAAAGAGGGGGAGGGGGAATGCACCACCTGTAAAAAAAAAAAATAATAATTTTCAGCACCCCCAATCATTTTGAAAAGTTGGCTCCTATGAATTGGAGTATCAGGGTGAACCTCTCAAGGATACCTGCAAAATTCTGTTCATATCCTGTGCGGCTTAGAACATGATATAACAGATTGTATTAAAGGCCACCCCTGCTCTGTAAAGTGCTCCTAGCAGTTCCAGGATCTTTATAGTGTGTTAATAGCATAAAGAAGTTCCAAAAGACATGACAGCCGTCATCTGAGTCCTCTTTTCTGCTCCTCACAGAGCACATAACTTTCTGAAAAGAGCAGAGATGGATCAAAACTGGTTTCCTGTACAGGGCAAGACTAGGAAGGGACACGTTTTATAAATCTTAGTGCCATTTACATGTGTAAGAAGCAGATTTACATGGGAAAATTAGTACATGTGTGTAGGTAAAGATGCTAGCACAGGCACTGCTATACACAGAAGTTTAAAAGGTATCACCTTATTTTCTTTTCTCTGTTTTATTTTATGCTATTTCTATTGATTACCAGAAGTTTAAAGGAAGCATGTTCTGGGTGTGGTTTTGTGGCTTCTTCAAAATATCTGCATATTCTGTATTTTAGAAAGGCAATATATGTGTGTGTGTTGGAAAATGTATCTGTCAGCATTTACATCTGCTTTATTATTATTTATTATTATTTATCGCATTTGTACCCCACATTTTCCCACCGTTTTGCAGGCTCAATCTGCTTTAAGTCTGCAGCCCCCCCCCCCCCCCCGCTAATTTCTCATTTGGCCCTGGGTTTTGGAGGAGGTGTTTGAAGGCAGCATCGGACTCATCTCTCTGTTTACCTCCCTCTGCAAAATGTTTGAATTTTGGATGATAGTTGCTTAATCAGCTCCCTGTGGGTGATACAGATTTAGAAAATCTGCCACTTCACATGTGTTAAGTGACACCACTTACACATATAAATTCCCTGATGCTTTTTTTTTTTCTTTTCCAATGTGTTCACTTATAAAATGGCTTTTCCTGTTGTGTCTGGTGTCAAATAAAAATGCTTGATATTTTATAAAAAGGTCCATCCTCACCAAACTTTCAATAACATACTAGTGTAGCTTTGAGCACATGGATGAAACATCTGACCTATGCAAAGTTATCGTCCAACAAATGCTGGACGTCAGTGCTCATAGACCCTGACCAAGGACAGATGCCATAGAATGAAGCTGGGCAAACTTTCTCCACTCACCTGTGCCAATGTCTGTCTGTTGGTCCTGACCTAGGAGTTATCAGATGCCAAGGGCTATTGTGGTTCAATTGAGCTATTCCTGCTTTTCCATGCTACATTTTTGGGGTGTGGAATTGCAAACTTCCTAAAACTAAGGGGAAAGTCCTTTAAGTACACCAGGCCCTATGTTAATTATTTTCTCCCTAATTGTGTAATAATTAAGCTATTTTCCCTCTTGGAGATATCAACCCATGCACATGGATCTCTGTTCACAGGGGACTGCACACAGAGCTGGAACTAGGCATTTTAGTACCCAGGGCAGGCAAACATCTTTGCCCCCTCCTGCTGCCATTCTGACCCCCTCTACTCTCCTCTCTGATCCGTAGTCTTTTGTGTGTGTGTGTGTGTCCTCTCTCCTTCCTCTATCCCTCAGACTGGATATTAGGAAAAGAGCTGTGCCCTTCCCAGCTTTTCATCTGCTGTCACCCCAAGCTTAAATTTCAGTCTCTCTCCTCCCCAATAGCTTTCTGTCCTGAGTGGTTGCCCCCTACTAGTTATGGAGCTAGCCACACATATGTTTATAACACACTACAGTCATAAATCTTTGTCTTAATGTATCAGGCTACAAAATGTACCCCTTAAGACCCCCTCCTGCAAAATGTTCTGTTAATCCAACACATGTCAACGGGAAGATAGAGCCTTTTCCAAGTTTCAATTCCGACCTCCTTTCTCAAAAGCTTACAGTGATGGGAGAGATGCAGGTTCTTTGATGGGGATGTGCAATGCGCTATGTGTAGATGGAAATTATTTGAGATACTATTAACACCTGGCAGATTTCTCCCTTCATCGAGCGGCTTCTCCCTCGCCTCTCGCTGTCATCTTTGCAGTGGAAGTCTTTCAGGTGCCAAATTGCCTATTACATCCCAATTAAATGATTCACTTTGACTATTCCTACCATATGGACTATTTCAATTAATTCGTCTCTTCTCATTTGAGTTCCTTGTCCTGCTGCCGGTGCCTTGGCCCTCCACCGCATCGTCTGCTTTTGGATCTCAAGGCTGACTGGTATATTTGCAATAAACAAAAATTTCAGGAGGGCATTCAATCCGTCACGTTTGTAGGGGAATGTTTGCTGCTCAGCCAGAGTGTAACTGATGTAATGAATAAAACACAAGCCAGCCTAAGTAGACCATATTTTCTCCCTAGAGGAAGAGACAATACAAATTTATAATTCCTGGAAACAGAACCAAAGGGAGTTACTTGTTAGCTGCTGAAATCCCAGCACGACCAGACATGGCTGTTTTGCAGAAAAAGTGAGAGGTGGCGTAATTATTACAGTGACACTCAGCTTAGAAGAGAGAAATCCCATAAAGGCCAATAAACTTTCATTTTATTTCCAGTATTTGTGCAGAAATGGTTCAAATTGATTGAATTTGAGGAGGGGTAGGAGGAACCCTTTACCCGCCAACCCCCCCCCCCCTAAAATCTTTCTTGGCGTGCTTTAAACAGATAAGCGATAGCATTTTGTTATTGTGGACTGATATTTTTAATACTTTGCAGGCCACAGAATAACAGCACATTGGAAGGAGATACAGAATGGACTGATATGTATTTCTGTCTCCTACATGTATTAAATGTTTGCTGTATTTTCTAATAAATAGGCAAATGATGGAAGGCCTAAATTTAAAAGCATAGGGGGTAATTTTCAGCCTGCCGCAGTAAGCAGCTTGTAAGCCGCTGTCAGCTACAAACTGAACTAACCCTGGTGTTCAGTGCAGGTGCCTGTGCCCATGAGTGGGCAAAACATGGGCCACATCAGGTGATTTAAAAAAAAAAAATAAAGATATTTATATTGAGACCATTCTTGGACATGTTTTGTGTTGCAGACTGCTGCGTGGTTAACTAGCCAGCTCATTTTTCGAAAGTGATCGCCGGCCATCTTCCTACACAAATCGGGAGATGGCTGGCAATCTCCTGAACCCGGCCAAATCGGTATAATCAAAAGCCGATTTTGGCCGGGTTCAACTGCTTTCCGTCGCGGAGCCAGCAAAATATCAAGGGGGCGTGTTGGTAGGGTAGTGAAGGCGGGACGGGGGCGTGCTCACGAGGTGGCCGGCTTCGCCTGATAATGAAAACAAAAAGCCAGGCTTGACAAGCATTTCGCCGGCTTTACTTGGTCCCTTTTTTTTCACGACCAAGCTTCAAAAAGGGGCCCCCACTGACCAGATGACCACCGGAGGGAATCGGGGATGACCTCCTGTTACTCCCCCAGTGGTCACCAACCCCCTCCCATCCAATAAAAAAAACAAAAAAAACACCTTTTTTGCCAGCCTCAAATGTCATACCCAGCTCCATGACAGCAGTATGCAGGTCCCTGGAGCAGTTTTTAGTGGGTGCAGTGCACTTCAGACAGGTCGATCCAGGCCCATCCGCCCCTACCTGTTACACTTGTGGTGGTAAGTGGGAGCCCTCCAAAATCCACCCAAAACCCACTGTACCTACATGTAGGTGCCCCCTTCACCCCTTAGGGCTATGGTAGTTGTGTAGAATTATGGGGAGTGGGTTTCGGGGGGCTGAGCACCCAAGGTAAGGGACTTATGCACCTGGGAGCTATTTTTATTTTAATTTTTAGAAGTGCCCCCTAGGGTGCCCGGTTGGTGTCCTGGCATGTGAGGGGGCCAGTGCACTACAAATGCTGGCTCCTCCCACGATCAAATGCCTTGGATTTCGCTGGGTTTGAGATCGCCAGCATTATTTTCCATTATGGCCGAAAACCGATGCCGGCCATCTCAAACCCGGCGAACTCTGACATTTGGCCGGGCCCAACTGTATTAGCGAAGAAAAAGATGGCCGGCCATCTTTTTCGAAAATAGAGTTGGCTCCGCCCACTTACGGTGCCGGCCCCGAAGATGGCCAGCGCCGTTCGATTATGCCCCTCTAGGTGTGTAAAGTTAAGACAGTCTTTTTGCTGCACCCCTGACCTTACAGGTTAGGAAACAGCTGGTTAGTGGAGATGTTCAGTGGTAATACCTGATTAGGGCCCCCTTTTACTAAGGTGCGCTCACGTTTTTAGAGCGTGCTAAAGTTGTAGGCGCGCTAAATGTTAGAGATGCCTATACATTCCTATGGGTGTCTCTAACGTTTAGCGTGTCTACAATTTTAGTGCGTGCTAAAAATGTGAGTGTGCCTTAGTAAAAGGGGGCCTAAGTGCTGCTGAATACTGCTGGCTGGCCAGCTCAGCAGGGTTTAACTGGGCCGGAGCCTTTTAGGTTCCTAAACATAAATGAATTTTTAGCTGAAAGTTCGATCGTGTTATGCCTCTTCTCTACCAACATCATTGGCCTCCAGTTGTTTATCAAATTCAGTTACAATTTTGGTTGTAACTTTCAAAGTACTGTCTGCAAGCCAAGCACCCTCTCTCTCATCTGGTCTTATACCATATGTCCCCTTGTCCACTCTTTGGTCCAGCACCAATTTCCATTTGTGAGTTCTATCGATTTTCCTGTGTGAAATTGGATTCTACCCACAATACAGCTTTTTTTTTCTACTAGGCCCCATCCTCGTGGAACTCCCGGCCTTTATTGGTGAAGCCAGAAAACTCCTTGCCCAAATTTAGAGCTGCCTTGAAGACTTACCCATTTGACACAGCGTTTGAGGAATAGGTTGGGTGAGGGGGTGGGGTGGTAGGGTTCCTGTGCCTTGCATTCTTTGCTCTTTTTGTGTCCTTGTCCTACTGTGTTTTTTTATTCTCTGTAGTCTCTTGTCTCTCCTTTCCTGGTGATTTTTTGCATCCTTTTCTGATTTTGCAGTAGTCTGTGAACTGCTCTGATGTATTGCTACAATGGTGGTATAGCAAAAATACAATAAACATAAATATAGACATTCTAGCATGACATGCTTGACCTTGAAGGGTTGGCCTGGGTGAATCCACATCCACAGCCATATCCTTTGGTGAGGAAGACTGTTCTCTGCATTGTTTCCTTTGTCATTATGTAATTCTGGCTGAAACAGAATTGTCCCATTTTCTTGTATCCTCACTTCATACATTTATGGTTTAAATTCTATATTCAGGACATGTCACGATATACGATGACCCCTCAGTGAACACCTTCTAAAGCAGCTGCAAGTGGAGAAGCCGAGTTTTCATTTCATAATACAGTGGAAAATAGACTATGCTGAGATATGCAACATATTTCTAAGGCTTCAGCTGTTTGGAGGGCTGTTGTTTACCACTCAGGGACTGGATAGGATGGCTAAGTTCCTGCTTTCCTTTGTGATTATCCCAGAGTTAAATATCTCACGATGGGACCGGTAATAAGGTCAGCAAGCATATTGTAAGCCAGCTCTGTCATTTGACTGATTAAGTCACGTTTCATGCCTCATAATGAGTTAACCACATTATAAGTGGTATCAAGAGTCTGCAGTCCTCAGCATCCCAAGGGACTTGCTGTGCCAAGATCAGACCTGCCTGCTAGAGGGGCTGCAGAGGAGAAAGCTGCACGTTTCATTTGCAGAATGATCAGAGGAGCTGAAATTATCACAGTTCTACCCCCAAAAGAGAAAATCTACAGGGAACTGGCCTAGGTGTGAAGGAAGGGAGGGGGGCAGAGGGTTAGATGAAATGCTAGTGGCTGTTGGCTTTCTATACATACATGAGAGAGGCTCCCTTCTCCGAAGTATAAAAAGCATTGCATGGGCACAGACACATTTTTAACCTTTCTCTCTCTCTGCCCAATGACACTGGAGTAAATAATCACATCTGGTTCTGTCACAAGACATCTTTGTCATTTCACCTGATCCAAGAACAAATTATATTTGACACTTAAATGAGTAGCCCTGCAAGTTTTATTAACAGGGGAGCAGACAGCTCCCTTTGTCACCATGTAATAGTTTTAAAGTTCTATAAGAGGCACAAGGATGTATTTTTGTGTAAAAATTTACTAAAGATCTTAATTATAAGCTTTATAAGGGGGAGGCAGTGGAGGAGATCAAGGAGCAGTGTTTTATGGTAAATTCTGGCTCCAAGGAAAATCTGAAGAGCAAAATTCACTGGGGCTTATGTAACTATGAGTATTATTTAAGAAAACACACAGGGAATTGATCTACAAGATTCAGCATGGAAAAAAAGAATCAGTAGAGCTAACCCCCCCCCCCCCCAAAAAAAAAAAAAACTCTCCAAAATATTCAATTTATTCACCACTAAAATAATAAATACATAAATAATTAAAAGCCTGACATGGCCATGTTTTGCCCTCTCAAAGGGCTGCATCAGGGGCTTGAAACAGAACCATTGCTGCTGCTGTTTCTGAGGAGGGAGTAGTTTAAAAGCAGTAGGTGAAGCGTTCTGTTAACACAACTGGGTTCTGTTTCAGGCCCCTGAGGCAGCCCTTTGAGAGGGCAAAACATGGCCGTGTTGGGGTTTTATTTATTTATTTATTATTTCAGTGGTAAATTGAACATTTTGGAGTTCTTTTTTTTTTTAAAGATCTACTGCTTCTTTTTATGTCATCTACAGTGGTGGAAATAAGTATTTGATCCCTTGCTGATTTTGTAAGTTTGCCCACTGACAAAGACATGAGCAGCCCATAATTGAAGGGTAGGTTATTGGTAACAGTGAGAGATAGCACATCACAAATTAAATCCGGAAAATCACATTGTGGAAAGTATATGAATTTATTTGCATTCTGCAGAGGGAAATAAGTATTTAATCCCTCTGGCAAACAAGACCTAATACTTGGTGGCAAAACCCTTGTTGGCAAGCACAGCGGTCAGACGTCTTCTGTAGTTGATGATGAGGTTTGCACACATGTCAGGAGAAATTTTGGTCCACTCCTCTTTGCAGATCATCTCTAAATCATTAAGAGTTCTGGGCTGTCGCTTGGCAACTCGCAGCTTCAGCTCCCTCCATAAGTTTTCAATGGGATTAAGGTCTGGTGACTGGCTAGGCCACTCCATGACCCTAATGTGCTTCTTCCTGAGCCACTCCTTTGTTGCCTTGGCTGTATGTTTTGGGTCATTGTCGTGCTGGAAGACCCAGCCACGACCCATTTTTAAGGCCCTGGCGGAGGGAAGGAGGTTGTCACTCAGAATTGTACGGTACATGGCCCCATCCATTCTCCCATTGATGCGGTGAAGTAGTCCTGTGCCCTTAGCAGAGAAACACCCCCAAAACATAACATTTCCACCTCCATGCTTGACAGTGGGGACGGTGTTCTTTGGGTCATAGGCAGCATTTCTCTTCCTCCAAACACGGCGAGTTGAGTTCATGCCAAAGAGCTCAATTTTTGTCTCATCTGACCACAGCACCTTCTCCCAATCACTCTCGGCATCATCCAGGTGTTCACTGGCAAACTTCAGACGGGCCGTCACATGTGCCTTCCGGAGCAGGGGGACCTTGCGGGCACTGCAGGATTGCAATCCGTTATGTCGTAATGTGTTACCAATGGTTTTCGTGGTGACAGTGGTCCCAGCTGCCTTGAGATCATTGACAAGTTCCCCCCTTGTAGTTGTAGGCTGATTTCTAACCTTCCTCATGATCAAGGATACCCCACGAGGTGAGATTTTGCGTGGAGCCCCAGATCTTTGTCGATTGACAGTCATTTTGTACTTCTTCCATTTTCTTACTATGGCACCAACAGTTGTCTCCTTCTCGCCCAGCGTCTTACTGATGGTTTTGTAGCCCATTCCAGCCTTGTGCAGGTGTATGATCTTGTCCCTGACATCCTTAGACAGCTCCTTGCTCTTGGCCATTTTGTAGAGGTTAGAGTCTGACTGATTCACTGAGTCTGTGGACAGGTGTCTTTCATACAGGTGACCATTGCCGACAGCTGTCTGTCATGCAGGTAACGAGTTGATTTGGAGCATCTACCTGGTGTGTAGGGGCCAGATCTCTTACTGGTTGGTGGGGGATCAAATACTTATTTCCCTCTGCAGAATGCAAATAAATTCATATACTTTCCACAATGTGATTTTCCGGATTTAATTTGTGATGTGCTATCTCTCACTGTTACCAATAACCTACCCTTCAATTATGGGCTGCTCATGTCTTTGTCAGTGGGCAAACTTACAAAATCAGCAAGGGATCAAATACTTATTTCCACCACTGTATAATCTGTCTGTCCTACAATACTTGAAAAATAAGTTTGTGGCTTAACCATGTCCATGCTAACATGAATGCAGTGTGAAATTGTAGCAGTCTGATTGGTCAGCTTAATATCCCCACTGTGACGTATCATAACTCTTCAGCAGCTTATATTTGCATATTGGGTGAGGAATGGACCAATAGGGAGGCTGCATTAACAATATTCTCTGAGGTGGGATGGGCAAAGATTCAATTATATTTGGGCTCAGACATGTTAATGGGTGGAGAAGGGAAGCCAACAAGTATTTAGCTAAAGTGGAGAAAAGAAGGATTTTTTTTCCAGAGAATATTGAAAAGGAAATTAGTAAACCACTGAAGTTGTTAGTGCTGGTGCAAGGTGAAGGAAATGTGGGAGACTTAGAAGATAGTGTGGAGGGTACCGCAGAGCAGTTAGTTGAGTTTTTCATAGTCAAAGTAGATTCCTGGAAGCAGTGCTAATTAATCCTTTTGTGGTTGTGACCCCATAATTGTGGCCAACTAAAATTGGAGAGCCCACCCATATTGTGACTCTCAAAAGTAGGTTTGATGACCCCCATTTGGGTTCCTGACCCACAGTTTGGGAAGCTCTGCCTTAAAGGGAGAGCAGAGAGTAGCAGAGTCAAGAATCATTAGACAGGTTGGGCATGGAGCTATAAGAATAATATGAGATCATTTAATAGAGGAACAGGGAACATTTCAGCCTATAACAATTGTAGTCGCTTTATCACATGTATTCGGTATAGGACCCAACAGCCATTTTCCTATGTAAACAATGCTCAGCGGGTGTAATGGAGTGGAGTTTAGATGTAAAGCCTCTCTTCAGTAGGAGTTGTATCCCCCTCTCCTAAAGGAAGCTGTAGTAACTCCAGTTTTAAAAAAGGTGGGAACTGATCAGAACACATGAATTTTCAATCAATCTAAAATGTGCCTATGCTATCAAAGTTGATTGAGAAGGAAGGGGGTGGACAGATGTGTTCTTTTTTTGGAGGATAATTTTGATATTGGGCAGGCAGGGTTTTGAATTGGGAGTGGCACCGAGATATTGTTGGCTAGGATGCCAGATCAGATATATTATTACTTTGATAAGGGTATTCCAGTTTTTCTTGTAGCATTAGCTTTGTTGGTGGCTCTTTGATTTGATGGCAATAGATATTTTAGTGGAAGGGTGTTGGCAATTGAGAATGGAAGGTCTGGTGATACAGTGGATTGAATCATTTGTGGAATGGAGATTTTTGCAGGTTAGATGTGGGGATAGTTGGTCAAAAGTGTACTACTATTTGTGGAGAGTCCCACAGGGATCCTCCTTATCTCTGCTACTGTTAAACAAGTATTTACTATGTTTGGGAAATTTGGCTAGGATGTGTGGTGTTTCCTTCTATGCTTATGCCAAGAATATAGAGTTATTAATATATGGAGGGGATAGTAATTTAGTGATGGGACAGTTGAAACAATGTTTGTAAATGGATTGGTCTTGGATGTGACGAAGACTGTTTAGGGATAGGTGAGATAATGAAGGAAGCATTATATGCGTTATTTATTTATTGGGATTTATTAACTGCCTTTATAAAGAGATTCACCCAAAGAGGTGTACACGAGGTGCAGTTTAACATAAAACTTACAATTTTGTTAACAGCATAACAATAGTAAAATTTTCAAATATAAACATGAATACAATAAATGAGGTGAAAACAGTAAATTAAAACCTAATAATAGGACTACCATGAAACCATAAAAAATATACACATTTAAAAGCACTGAAATTCAAATAACAGTTATATAATACTTGACACCACCCTGTAATGTAATGGGATTTGATATACCACCTTTTTGAGGTACAATCAAAGCAGTTTACAATTACTGTTTGTTTGCTGGGATGAATGTCTGACTTTCCTATTTTCATACTGTTGTTCCTTTCATTTATATCTTAGTCTGTATACTGCTTTGGCCTACTTGTTAGTTAAAGTGGTATAGCAAGTCTGGAATAAACAGGTACTGCCAAGGATGGAGGAAAGGGATATCCCATGATTCAGCTGAAGCAGGATTCCCCCCCCCCCCTCCGCCTCTCTGTCTCTATCTCCCCTTCCTTCGCATGTCTTGGGGCCAAGGTCTCCAAATGGGTTATTTTTGTGCATAACATGACAGTAATGAACCTCACCCCTAAGCCAGGGTATATGGAATATGATCTCAATCTCTCAAATTTACTGCTAATGCTCATTATAGAACTTGCATTGTGCCATAGAGAACTTCCTTCTGGAGTTCATACAACAGTCTGACTACAAAGACCTGCACCAACTCCAACTGATTCAGAATACTGCAGCAAGACTAATAGAAGGTTGCAAGCACTGGTGTGCTGGTAAATGTTTAACAACAGGCTCTCTCCCCGGTCCCCCTCTGCGCCCCCCCCCCCCCCAAATTGCAGAGCTGGCTATAGCCGGGGAGAGAGCCAGGGAGGGGAGGCAATGCATTACTCCAGGAAAAAAAAATTAAATGAACCCAGGTTCCAATCTAATTCATGTTTAATGTGCGATAAAATGCCATAAATAAGTAAATAAATATAAACTTTTAATGTTGAGCACCTGATTCTCAAAGTGAACATATTCCAAACACTATAATGAAAATAAAATTATTTTTTTCTACCTTTGTTGTCTGGTGACTGTTTTTCTGATCATGCTGGCCCAGTATCCGATTCTGCTGCTATCTGTCCTCTTAACTCCGTTTCCAGGGCTTCCTTTCCATTTATTTCTTTCCTTTCCTCCTTTCTTCTTCATTTCTGGTCCTCAGCTTCTGCCTATTTTCTTCATCCATGTGCAGTTTTTCTTCTCTCTTTCTTTTCCCTCATCTCATCTCCTTCCTCACTCTTCCCTCCCCTCCATCCATGTCCAGCATTTCTACTCTCTCCCCTCCTCTCCCCTGCCCTCCATCAACCCATGTCCAGCGACCCTTCTCTCCCCTGCCCTCCATCCACCCATGTCCAGCGACTCTTCCCTCCCCCTGCCCTGCATGCACCCATACCCAGTGACCCTCCTCTCCCCTGCCCTCCATCCACCCATGTCCATCAGTGACCCTCCTCTCCCCTGCCCTCCATCCACCCATGTCCAGCAGTGACCCTCCTCTCCCCTGTCCTGCATCCACCCATGTCCAGCAGTGACCCTCCTCTCCCCTGCCCTCCATCCACCCATGTCCAGCAGTGACCCTCCTCTCCCCTGCCCTGCATCCACCCGTCCAGCAGTGACCCTCCTCTCCCCTGCCCTGCATCCACCCATGTCCAGCATTGACCCTCCTCTCCCCTGCCCTGCATCCACCCATGTCCAGCAGTGATCCTCCTCTCCCCTGCCCTGCATGCACCCATACCCAGCGCGACCCTTAGTTCTCTCCCCTGGAGGCTCCATCCACCCATGCCCAGCGACTCCCTTCTCTCCCCTGCCACCCCCCTCCCGAGTTCAGCGAATTCTCCTCCCTCCCTCCGGATCCGGTCCCTCACCGCCTCCTTGTCCTTCTAATTCTTCGAGGCAGGCAGTCATGCCTGCCCGCTGCCATTGCTGACTCTCCCCCACTGCCGGTTCGCGCTTCAAAATGGCCGCCGAGACTTCAGCAGAAGTCTCGCGAGGCCGCCTCTGGAAGTCTCGGCGGCCATTTTTAAAGCTCAAATTGGCAGCGGGGGAGAGTCAGCTGGCAGCGAGCAGGCAAGACTGCCTGCCCCAAAGAATTAAAAGGACAAGCCAGGAGTCGGTGAGGGGCCGGATCCGGAGGGAGGGAGGAGGGAGGGAGGAGGGAGGGAGGAGAGCCAGAGCCGGCTCACGATGTTTAACAACCGGCTCGCAAGTCGGTAGAAATGTTAACAACCGGCTCCTGCGAGCCGGAGCGAGCCGGCTCCAGCACACCACTGGTTGCAAGCGACATGACCACATCACACCATTTTTGCAAAAGCTTTACTGGCTACCAGTACAATATAGGGCTAAATTTAAAACTCTATGTCTGATCTTCAAGGCCAAATGGCCCCGAGTACTTGACGAACAGGATGATCCTCTACACACCTCCAAGGACACTAAAGTCCTCCCATTGAGTATCCCTAACCACACCCTCTTCAATAGACATTACATGATGTGATACCCGCAAGCGAGCCTTCTCCGGAGTAGCCCCCGCACTCTGGAATGCACTCCCTGAAATGTACCGCTTATCACAACACTATCTCTACTTCTGGAAGCAGGTGAAAGCTTGGCTCTTCAACCAGGCCTTTAGTGGAAGAAGCAACTAACTTGTTAGTCTCACTTACACACAAGGAGTGACACAGGTTGCACATACTACAGCAGGACGTTTACCCACTTCTACCCTGAGACAATATTTAACCATCTGTCTGACCTCACGTGCACCGTTCTTTAAATTAATCACCTCTTACTCTCTTACCTATCTGAGGGGCCCTTTTACTAAGCCTTGTAGGTGCCTACGTGCGCCCAACACACGCCAAATTGGAGTTACCGCCTGGTTACCGTGTGGCCCTTGCAGTAATTTCAATTTTGGCACGCATCCGCTATGCGCATCTGAAAATTATTTTTCATTTTCTGAAGTGCAGCAGCTACGTACGTCAAGTGGAATTTGACGTGCGGAGACCATTACCGCCATGTTACCGCATGAGACCTTACCACTAGGTCAATGGCTTGTGGTAAGGTCTAAGACCCAAAATGGACGTGCGGCAATTTTCATTTTGCCACACATCCATTTTTGGCAAAGATTTTAAAAAGGCATTTTTTTTGTAGGTGTGCTAAAAAATAATTCTGTGCGCACCCAAAACATGCATCAACAATACCGCAGGCCATTTTTCAGCGCACCTTAGTAAAAGGACCCCATATATTCCATCTTTCCTTATACCTTATACTTTCAATTAAAATGTTTTATTACATATTGTGTTGACATTGTAAGTCTTATACCACGCCATACTTTGTATTCTTATTTGAATATTTTTACTGCTGTAATTGTTTATTGCTTATGTTTGACTTATTCTTACTGTACACCGCCTTGAGTGAATTCCTTCAAAAAAGCGGTAAATAAATCCAAATAATCAGGCCTGTGGCACCCAAAGCTATGGGAGATATTTCTGTATCTGTCTGCCACATTTTCAGCATTTCTTGAGAGTACTGTGTAGTACTCTCAGACACTCTGCAGCAGCTCCCTCACCATGATTCCCTTTGAACAATAAGCAGAGCTGCCTGAGTTGTGCTGGTTTTAATTCTCTTTGGCCCTCCCTGGGTTTAAAACCTCTGAGTGCCTGTCAAGTGCCATGTTGATGTCTCCTTCATAGTCAAGTTGATTGAAGTGCCTACTTTTCATGCCTTCCCCAGTTCAACAGGGGATTTTGCTCTAGGCCTGGAAGAGAGCACCACACAGGGTTTTGAAAATGAAGAGACTTTTGCTAGCGGTTTTCTGTTAATAGCCCTGCAGAGGCTGTGCTAAAAGGGGGAGGGCAGAGAGAAGGAAGTTGGTGAAAGCTATCTACAGGACACATACCTCAGGTTAATGTTTTCTTCAGCCATTAATTTTTCCATGGTGTTCCAACAACCTCTGCTTAACGTCCTGAATTATTCTGGCATCCGGAAAGACGTGCTCTGTGCTCTGCAGTGTTCATGCATCTTTCTGGTGACATGGCTGCTGGTAAAATAGGAACTTTTTAATTTTTTGCTTTATTCTATAAGGTCTTAGAAAATGCTTAAAGTCCACATGCTGATTTGACTGTTACCAAATATGTAATATGCAATGTGGCCTTTTTCATGAGTTTCACCCTGGAGAATGTAGTTACTTCACAGTTCTTCAGGAATGATTTGAAGTTGTGGACATTGGTGTCTGCATCATTTTCTAAGTGTGTAGGTTTAAGTCTCCCAGGAAAATAATCCTTAAAAATTGTGAAATGGCAGAGGAAGTTATCTCTTCAAGTAGAGGTTCTGCCTTCGACCAATCTCCCGGAGGATGGTAAATGAGGAGTAGGGTGATTTGATTTGCCTCTTTTGAATCATCACAGAATTTGCACAGCATGTATTCCAGTTCAGGGAAAATCCCAGAACTAACTAAAGACAAGTGGAAAAAGCTTTTAAAGATAACAGCAAGTCTGCCTCCTTTTTTACCCTGTCTTGCAGAATAATGAAAAATACTTTAACCGGGTGAGTAGATGTGGAGCAGTATCGGACTATCAACTTTCCTTTCTGAGCACACTTCCAAAAACCTTATTCACACTCTTATCACTTCTCACTTATTGCAACTTGCTTCTCACAGGTCTCCCACTAAGCCATCTCTCTCCTCTTCAATCTGTTCAAAATTCTGCTGCACAACTTATATTCCTCCAGTGTCGCTATGCTCATGTTAGCCCTCTTCTCAAGTCACTTCATTGGCTCCCTATCCATTTCCGCATACAGTTCAAACTCCTCTTATTGACTTACAAGTACATTCACTCTGCAGCTCCTCAGTACCTCTCCACTTTTATCTCTACCTACACTCCTCCCTGGGAGCTCCGTTCACTGGGTAAATCTCTTATCTGCAACCTTCTCCTCCACTGCTAACTCCAGACTCTCTTCCTTTTATCTTGTTGCACCATATGCCTGGAATAGACTTCCTGAGCCAGTACGTCAAGCTCCATCTCTGGCCATCTTCAAATCTAGGCTAAAAGCCCACCTTTTTGATGCTGCTTTTAACTCCTAACTTCTATTCACTTGTTCAGTACCCATGTCTGTTGTACCATTCCCACCTTAAGTAATTCCCTTGTCCCTTATTTGTCCTGATTAGATTGTAAACTCTGTTGAGCAGGGACTATCTCTTCATGTTCAAATGTCCAGCCCTGCGTACGTCTAGTAGCACTATAGAAATGATAAATAGTAGTAGTACACAAAGAGGAGCATAATCGAAAGGGACACCCAAGTTTTTTTGAGGATGTCCTCACAGGACGTCCCCGTGAAGGGGCAGGGAAACCCGTATTATTGAAACAAGATGGACGTCCATCTTTTGTTTCGATAATATGGTCGGGGATGCCCAAATCTGGAAATTTAGGTCGACCTTAGAGATGGTCGTCCTTAGACTTGGTCATTTCTGATTTTTGGCGATAATGGAAACTGAGGACGCCCATCTCAGAAACTACCAATCCCAGGTGCATAGCTCCCTTACTGTGTGTGCTGAGCCCCCCAAACCCCACTACCCATAACTGTACACTACTACCATAGCCCTTATGGGTGAAGGGGGGCACCTAGATGTGGATACAGTGGGTTTGTGGTGGGTTTTGGAGGGATCACATTTACCACCACAAGTGTAACAAGTAGGCGGGGATGGGTCTGGGCCCGCCTGCCTGAAGTGCACTGCACCCACTAAAACTGCTCCAGGGACCTGCATACTGCTGCGATGGACCTGAGTATGACATTTGAGTCTGGCAAAAAATATTTTAAAGGAATTTCTTTGAGGGTGGGAGGGGGTTAGTGACCACTGGGGGAGTAAGGGGAGGTCATCCCCAATTCTATCTGGTGGTCATCTGGTCAGTTCGGGTACCTTTTCATGGCTTGGTCATAACAAAAAAAGGACCAAGTAAAGTCGTCCAAGTGCTCATCAGGGATGTCCTTCTTTTTTCAATTATGTGTCGAGGACGCCCATGTGTTAGGCACGCCCAAGTCCAACCTTTGTTACGCCTCTGACACTCCCCCGGGAACTTTGGTCATCCCCACGATGGAAAGCAGTTGGGGATGCCCAAAATCGGCTTTCAATTATGCCGATTTGGGCGACCCTGCGAGAAGGACGCCCATCTTCTGATTTGTGTTGAAAGATGGACGTCCTTCTCTTTCGAAAATAAACCTGAAAGTTTTACTTGGCATAACTGACCACAACTAAATTTAGTCACGTGGATGGGCGTTCGGTATATTCTATAAACTGCATGGAAATGTAGACTTATTCTATAAAGTGTGCCTACATTCAGGCAAAATTTGTAGAATAGACCTAGGCATATTTTGGTTTGGCGCAATTTTTTTAGGTGTGATATATAGATTCTAGTCCTAATTGGCACTAATGGCCAATAATTGACGATAATTGGAGGTAACTGGTGGTAATTGGCTCTAATTTGCAGTTATGTGCTTAGGGGCACTTAGTCGTAATTCTATAACCATAGTGTGGAAATCCTTTAGCGCATACATGCAAGGGGGTATAGACATTGGCCAGGGGCCTTCCCAGCACTTCCTCAATTAGGTTATAGAATGCTGACAGTTACATGCACAACTCCATCTTTAGTTGTGGACATTGACTCCAGTCATTGACATGGAGTGAGAGGCCGTGTCTAAATAGCAACCTTGTTAGTATTCTATATTGACAATGTAAGCGCTATTCTATAAATTGTGCCTAACTTTTTTTATTTTATTTTATTTATTTATTCATATTATTAAATATATTACAAGCAAAATTCTTGTTCAGGATAGTATCCATTTAACAATAACATGCTCAATCATTATAATAAAGGAAAAGGTGAATTCCTCACGTTTTCAAAAGAAAACAATACTCAAGTCCATAAATTCAGATCCAAGATTTCGGAAAACAAAAGGAGAAAAAAACATTACAAGGAAAATAGATATCGAAAGACATACTAATTCAACTAGGCAGAGTTATTTTATATATTTAGCGCTTTTCCACTTTTACTGAGGCTATAAGTGCCGACACATGAGCAGGTTCTGTAAATACATATTTTTTTTCTCTAACCCTTATTATGCACTTGCAGGGGTATCTTAAAAAAAAGGTACCCCCCAAGTGCAGAATCTCCGGCTTAAGGAGCAAGAATTGTTTCCTCCGTCTTCTTGTCTCCTTAGAGACATCCGGAAATAATAATATTTTAAAACCTAAAAAAGGTTTATCTTTATTACGAAAAAATAGACGAAAAATCCAACTCTTGTCTGGTAACAATGCGACCGTTGCCACTAATGTGGCTGCAGTCGCTAGATCAATATCCGAAGTCTCTAACAAAAGTGAGACATCTAATGGAGCTTCGGGTTGATTTAGGTCTTTCCCAGGGATATAATAAACCATAGTCATTGGTGGTAAATTTTGTTCAGGAATTAATAGTATTTCGCGCATATAGCGCTTCAACATTTCCATAGGAGCAACATTCTGAAGTTTAGGAAAATTGACGAATCTGAGGTTACAATTTTTAGTATAATTGTCAAAGATTTCCATTTTAACCCTTAGGCTCGTCAAGTCTTTAATCATAGTAGATTGTACTGTTTCAAATTTCATAATCCTTTGATCCATTTTAACAACTTTATCATTCAAGTCTTTTATCTGCTCTTCTTTCTTTTGTAGATCTTTTTCCAAGGTTTTTAATTTAGGTAATACCTCATTAGACTGTTTTAGGAATAACTGTCCTAGGTTAGAAACCAAATCCCACAAAGCTTCTAATGTAACCTCCTGGGGTTTGACCAGGAGTTCTAAAGGAATTTCAAATCTTACAGTTTGCTCAGATGTGGCACTCCGTTCCTCAGAGTTTCTCTCCTCAATCCGCGGCGTTTCCATGGGCATACTGCCCTCCAGTCCAGCTCCAGATGTAAAAACAGCTTCCATTCGGCGTTCTTCTGGGCCCCTGCCCTCTTCCGGGGTGGACCCTGTCGAATCCTCAAGGAATGAACTGGCGCCAAGCGGTTGTGGAGGAGGGGTGCGCTCGGCGGGGCTCAGAGTGACTTCAAGGCCAGGGAGCGCCGAAATCTCCAATTCGCCGGCGTTTCCGACTGGCAGCGTTCCGCCATCATGAGTAACTCCCTGGGGTCTCAAGTAACGATCCAAAGGACCAGGTAAGGAGGGAGTTAGCGGGGAAGCTCTAACCGCTAATCTCCCTCTAAATTGTGCCTAACTTTTAAGCATGTTTTGTAGAATAGCGCTTTTTTCAGTGCTGATTTTGGCGGCACCATATATAGAATTTATCTCCATTTGTGCACTCACAGAATTCTAGCATTTACACAGAAAAGTGCACACTTGCACATTTAAGTGCTAAGTGAGTGCTGACGCTGTTATATAAATGATGTATGCAACTCATTTAGTACATAAATGTGTGTGTGTGTCTAGGGGGGTGCTTGCAGGGCAAGACTACTAACATTTAACATTGTATTTAGGTGTGCGCACTTCTGCCTAAATGAAGGTGCATTAACGTCAATCTCTACTAGTATTTTATAATGAAATCTTGGTGCCCTGATGCCATTGTAGAATTAGCACCCAGAGTGCTGGACTTAGGTATGTCAGTGGGGGCATCTATGTATAGAATTGTCCCCTATGTAGACAAAAATGGTTTATTGGGATAGAGTCAACATGGATTTAACCATGGGAAGTTTTGCCTCACCAATTTACTACATTTTTTTCAAAGAGGTGAATAAACATGTGGATAGAAGTGAGTCAGTTTATGTAATGCACCTAGATTTTCAGTAGAGAAGTGTGGTAGCCGTGTTAGTCCACTCTTAAAGGTTATCAATAGAAATCAAACAAAATAAAACATGGAAAAGAAAATAAGATGATACCTTTTTTATTGGACATAACTTAATACATTTCATGATTAGCTTTCAAAGGTTGCCCTTCTTCCTCAGATCGGAAATAAGCAAATGTGGTAGCAGATAGTATATATGAGAGAAACATCAAAGCATTACTTTGACAGTCTGACAGAGTGGGAGGGTGGGAGTATGCATGGGGACATCTAAGCATTTCATTGATATTCTAACAGAATGGGTGTTGGTAGGTGAGAGGAGGGTAATAAACAGAGAAATAAACAGAGAAATACAGCTTTATGTTTTATAATGAGTTAGAAAACCCAGATCCTTATTAAGTCCTGTTTGTTGGGTGTCAAAATATTCAATCATTCTTATTTCAAAGGTCTTACGTTCCTGTATTGTTTTAAAATTACCTTTCAGTATTCTTACTGTGAAATCACTGGTGCAGTGTTCTGGTCTTGTGAAGTGTTGGCCCACAGGGGTGGGGGCCTGACTGGCACCGGCTATTTTCATGTGATGTCTGTGCAGATTGAATCTTGTCTTAAGCATCTGGCCTGTTTCTCCAATATAACATCCTTTTCTAACTCATTATAAAACATAAAGCTGTATTTCTCTGTTTATTTCTCTGTTTATTACCCTCCTCTCACCTACCAACACCCATTCTGTTAGAATATCAATGAAATGCTTAGATGTCCCCATGCATACTCCCACCCTCCCACTCTGTCAGACTGTCAAAGTAATGCTTTGATGTTTCTCTCATATATACTATCTGCTACCACATTTGCTTATTTCCGATCTGAGGAGGAAGGGCAACCTTCGAAAGCTAATCAAGAAATGTATTAAGTTATGTCCAATAAAAAAGGTATCATCTTATTTTCTTTTCCATGTTTTATTTTGTTTGATTTCTATTGATAACCTAGATTTTCAGAAAGCTTTTGACAAAGTTCCTCAAGAAAGCAATGGGATAGAAGGCAGTATTCAGTTGTGGATTAGGAACTGGTTAAAAAAGAGAATATAGAGAGTAGGGTGAAATGGAGGAGTTCTGTATTGAGACTGGTATTTTTTCTAATATGGTTATAAATTATCTGAAAATAAGAAGTGCAAATGAGGTGATCAGCTTTGCAGATGACATCAAATTATTAAAAGTTGTTAAATAGCATGTGGACTCTGAGAAACTGCAGGAACATCTTACGAGACTGGAAGATTGGCAGATTAAATTTAAGGTGGACAAATGCAAAGTGACAGACATTTGGAAGAATAACCCAAATCATATTAAATGATGCTAGGTTCCACATTAGAGGTCACCACTCAGGGAAAAAACATTCAACTGTCATCATGGATGGTACATTTTGCTCAGTGTGTGGCAGTAGCCTGTAATGCAAACAGAATGTTAGGAATTATTAGAAAAAGAACAGACAAGGGATTCTATGATATCTCTGTATCGCTGCATTGTGCAACTGCACCATGAGTGATGTGTGCAATTATGGTTGCTGTATCTTAATCAGTGGTATACTGAGGGCAGGGCGGTCCGCCCCAGGTGCATGCTGCAAGGGGGTGCAGGGAGCAGCCGTGTGGCTGTTGGCTCCACCTGTTCCCTGCTCCCTCTGATGTTATTTCCTTTTCTGGGGCAGGGAACTGGAAGTAAGAGCAATGTGCTGGGGGTGGGGTGGAATGGTTAAAAAGTGCAGACTATAGGAAACACCATGAAGTTACATAGTAGCACCTTTAAAACAAATAGGAGAAAATACTTTTTCACTCAACACATAGTTAACCTCCAGATTTCATAGCAGGAGGATGTGGTAAAAGCAATTAGCATAGCAGGGTTTTAAAAAGACTTGGACATAATCCCTTATTAAGGTAGATCTATGGAAAGCCAGTCCTTATTCCTGGAGGTAGGTAATATGGAGTTTTTCTAATTTTTGGAATTCTTCCAGGTGCTTTTGACCTGGATTGGTCAGGATACTGAGCTAGATGGACCTTTGGTTTGAGCCAGTATGGCGATTCTTATGCTCTTATGAAAGCATTTCATGCCATCTGATGCTTGGGGTATATCTCAAATTCCTGTGTCTGGTCATTGTTAAACTGTGCAACTCATTTCTACTTACATGGGAAAGGTAGGAGTTCGGTTACTGCTAAAACAGGATAATAAATCCAGTCTGCCGGTGAAAGCCGTCCTTGATTTCCTCTCTGTTTTATCTTAAAGAGATACCAAATGCTGTCCAGTCATTCATTAAGCAATCAGTGTCATTTCTGTGAAGAGCTGACGTCAAGCAGCAGAGAAGAAGCTACAATTATCCTTCATTCCAGTGGACAGCTGCCATTTAGTCCGGGATTTGAAAAGGGCCAAGCAGCTCCCAGTCACTGTCACCTGGAATTGAGCATTTGCTGAGCAGGAGGTGGCAGAAGCAGTTTGACATTTGCTTATCTTAAAAGCAGTATTTCACAATGTACTTTCTTACCCTTGTTGTTTTATTTACAGAAGAAATGGAAAGTTAAAGATGCATTGTCAATCTGACTGGCACAATCTTGAGTTATAGTTTCCCTTTCTGTGTTGAGAACATAGAGCTACATATCTCAGAATGACTGAGTATATTGAAGGGCTTCACACAGAGGTATATACCTATGGTCTTCTAACATCCCATAATACAGAGAACAACTTGGGTAGGTATTCTTCACAGACACCTGAATAAAGGAAAGAATGCAACATTTATTCTGTCAGGTCTCTCTGTTGCTTTTGATACAGTAGACCAGGGTTTCTCAACCCAGTCCTCAGGGAACCCCAAGTCAGTCTGGTTTTCAAGATACCCACACTGAATATGCATGAAATATATTTGCATACAATGGAAGCAGTGCAGGCAAATTTATCTTATGCACATTCATTGTGGATGTCTTGAAAACCAGACTGGCTTTGGGTTCCCTGAGGACCGAGTTGAGAAACCCTGTTGAGTAGACTGTTGGCTATTAATGACCTCCAGAGCAAATGGGCAGGGATGGGGTAGGTTTGGGGTAGACACAAGAAAGTAAACCTGGTGCATCCTTTGCAGCCATTGCAACAGGCTTTGCATCTAGGGGCTTGGAAGCTGAAATTCAAAGAAAATTCCCCTTAGTGTTTCCCTTTGAAAATGTGGGCCAGAGCATGAAGTGTGGTCACAGGATACATCAAACAGAATGATTGCTGTTCCTGGAAGCCTGTGTACTTTATACTGGTCGGCAAGTTGGTCAAACTGAGAGAACCTTCAGCCAATAGCATGTTGGTCTGAATAACCCTATTGTGTGTATGAACTACTTTCCTGTGTTTCGATGGAGTTCCTTTCTGCTTATATTTTTAATTCTACATCGCCTTGATTTACGTGGTAAGGTAGGCAATTTTATTAAATAGAAATAAACCATAAATTTCATACGCAGGAACATTCAATGTTTCAGACACAGAGCAGGGGGGAGAAACATTCTGTCCCTTTATGTCCTGTTTCTCCTTGAAAAATAAAATTACTGTAGCAGATACCTACTGTACAAAATGAAGGAGAGTGGAGTATGCAGAAGTGAAACCGGTATGTACATGAGTCACTATCACACTATTACACAAACATCCAGACCCCTAAATCAATTAGAGCACTATCACCAGGAGCCTTTGCTGGAAGACTTTCATATGCACCTGAAAATAAATTCTGCCCGTGGTACTCAATGATTGCACTTAGCTGTGTCCATGGAAATTGAATCAATGCTTCAAGGGTCGTGCTGCAGCTGTGGCTCCTGTTCTTTGTGATAAGTGGATTGCCTACCACAGGGAGAGAAACAATTCCAACAATCGTGGGGGTTTGCCACTTCATCATGCTCCACCTAACGGCCAAGGCACGGTGATTGTTGGAAGATGCAGGGCTCACAGGGGAAGATGGAAAGCTATTTTCAAGTCCATAGCTGCTGTGGCAAAATTAGGAGGCAGCCTATTACCCTGGAAACATAAGAAAAGAAAGGCTGAGTTCTTGTGCTATGTATGAACATTGTTTTTTATTAATGAGAACATTCTTGTTGGGATTAGAGGGGGGAGGGTTCTCTAACCAGGTGCCTCCATTGAGGCACTCCAAGATTGCATGGTAGGCATCTATATTAAATGGAATCTAGCTGTCTAGACTCCCTTATAGAAGATTAGTATGATCCAGTACAATGGCATGTGTAGGCACCAATGGCCAGATTCTATATATGATGCCTAAAATATCCGTGCAGAAAACGATTCTGGCTAAGCGTATTCTATAAGCGGTGCCTGCATTTAGGCATGGTCCCCAACCCCCTGGCGGTGGCAGGGGAAGGTTGGCGGCAGTGGGCTGGGGGTTGAAAGGGATAGGGGAGGGGCGGTGGTGCCCAGGAGGGTCAAAAGTGGCGGGGGGGGGGGGGGTTCAGCAGTACCGGGGGGGTTAAAATGTGCCCCCTCACCTCGGGCTCTGGAACCCCCTCCCGCTGAAATCTGGCTACCCTTTGGGATTCTGCACGGAATCTTGCTACTCTGTCCTTATCCTTTATTTGTCCTGTTTATCCTGATTAGATTGTAAGCTCTGTCGAGCAGGGACTGTCTCTTCATGCTCAAGTGTACAGCGCTGCGTATGTCTAGTAACGCTATAGAAATGATAAGTAGTAGTAGTAGTTTTAGCAGCTGTAAATCCAATGCATAATATTGGTCACAAGATCTGCACTAAGCCAGTATTCAGCAAAAGGTGCAAGCCCTTTGCAGAGTATGATCTTAACGTGGATCTTTTCAGCACCTAACTTTGGGCGCTGTTTACTGAATCAAGCCCCTAATGTATAGAATTAGCCTTTAAATGTAGAGTGGATAATTTACATATTGAAAAGATACTGAAAAGGGAAATGGGACTTGATATACCACCTTTCTGAGGTTTTTTTGCAATTACATTCAAAGCGGTTTACCTATATTCAAGTATTTATTTTGTACCAGGGGCATAGGAGGGTTAAGTGACTTGCCCAGAGTCACAAGGAGCTGCAGTGGGAATTGAACTCAGTTCCCCAGGATTAAAGTCCACTGCACTAACCACTAGGGTACTCCCTCCCAAGAGAGCTGTTCCACTAGATATATATAATAGATAGTGCCTGCACATGAAATGCTCAAGATGAGGTCGCACCATGGAGCAATACAGAGGCATTATAGTATTCTTGGTCTTATTTTGCATCCCTTTCCTAATAATTCCTAGCATCCTGTTTGCTTTCGTTGCTGCCACCACCATACACTGGGCAGAAGATTTCAGAGTATTGTCTACAATGACACCCAGATCTTTTTCTTGAGTGCTGACTCCTAAGGTGGACCCCAGGATCAGGTAATTATGATTCGGATTATTCTTTCCAATGTGCATCACTTTGCATTTGTCCAAATTAAATTTCGTCTGCCATTTTGGATGCCTGGTCTTCCAGTTTCCTAAGATTTTCCTGCAATTTTTCACAATCCTCATATGGTTTTGACAACCTTGAATAGTTTTGTGTCATCTGCAAATTTAATAACCTCACTCGACATACTGATTTACAGATCGTTTATAAATATGTTAAATAGCACTGGTCCTAGTACAGATTCCTGCAGTGCTCCACTATTCACTCTCCTTCATTAATGAAAATGGTCATTTAATCCTACTCTCTGTTTTCTGCCCAATAACCAATTCCTAATCCACAGAAGGACATTGCCTCCTAGCCCATGACTTTTTAATTTTCTCTGGAGTCTCTCATGAGGAACTTTGTCAAAAGCTTTCTGAAAATGTAGATATACTACATCAACCGGCTCACCTTTATCCACATGTTTATTCATGCTTTCAAAGAAATGAAGGAAATTGGTGAGCCAAGACTTCCCTTGCTGAGTCCATGCTGACTCATGGCATTGCTTGTTATTAACCAACAAAAACGAGCAGAAGAAAATACATTTTGTGATTTTGTGTGTGCTGATAGTATGTACTATTGGAAAAGAGGGCACACTCTGAACGGCTTCACTTCTTTAATGACAACATGGCCAACCCCCCCTCCCCCCCCAATAAAACGAAAATTTCTGTAAACAATTTAGGAAATGACAAGAAATGAAAAATTTCAGGCATCACATAGGCTACCCGGATGATTATATATAGACTAAAATGTATTTCCAACACTAATAAACTGGTCTGGTGGAAGGCCAGATCCTTTTACTAAGAACTTCATTTTTAAACTCTGGTTTTGGTTTTTATGTTCTTAACAGAGCAGTAGAGAAGGTGAAGAACAATTACAAAATGGTAGAACAAAACGTTCTCTGGAAAGCACTTATGTGCTGATTGAATTGTCCTTGTTTTAAGGCATCTGAGCAGCAGAATGTTGACTTGCACTTGTCCAGGCTCAATATTACAGAACCTCTTCCCCTTCTCCCAATAAAATATGGAACACTTGAAACCACAAATGGGAAAAGTTGTCTTGACTCTCTAAGTTAAACTAAGACAGTGTTCGCTTTGTGAATAACAGTCAGAGTCTAGGGGCAATTCAAGGAAGTGGAGCCTAGACATAGTCATCACTTAGGCGCATCAGAGGCGCCGTTAATTGCCAGGTAGACTCCTTCGTGCATTAGATGCTATTCTACAAGGTAGTATCTAAGTGCCATAGGACCCGATATTCAGCTGCCTCCATTAAACCCACATATTCAATGCTGAACCATTTCCGGCAACCGGCATTGAATATCCAGGGGGTTTTTTACCACTAAAAAATGTTATTTTGACATTCAGTGCTAACTGGTTAACGACAGGCCTGCTATTTATGCGGCCTATTTTAACCGCTAAGCATAGCCAGTTTAGCGCTGAGTATCTATGGCTAACTGGCTATGTAGCACGATATAGCTAGGCTCTAACCGGCAATATTCAGCGGAGATATACGATTATCTTTCATTGAATATTGGCGGTTAAGCGGGTGTGGGGCCTGAAGACTGTCTGATAGGGATATTTCCTCCAGGGCCTCCTCTCCAAACTCTCATCCATCTCCTACAAGGCATGAGCCACCAAAGCATGCAGCGTATCCATGACTGCCTTGCAGCTGTCCCACCACCACAGATGCAACCCACTGAACCCAGAAACACCACTGTGCATGCTTCCACCTACTGCACCTCGTGAGACCCAGCACCAGCACACAGTCGTGACACACAAGCTACCCAAAACACTTACTCTCTCATTACCAACAAACAATCCAGACACGCACAGCTGCAGCACTAAGCACTCACTCTCCCAGCACCAGCAAACAGTCCTCACACACAGAGCGGCAGCACAAAGCACTCAATCTCCCAGGAACAGCACACAGCCCTTGCACACACAGCTATAACACAGAGCACAGAGACAAACTGGGAGTGGACAAACAGAGGAACAATGAGAGACAGGAGACAAGCAGGTAGGTATGTAGAATGGGAGGTGTGGGGGCAGTGTTTTATCATATGTTTATTTTTTTATTTTATTTATTTAAAAACAAGATGGCCGCCGACTAACGGGCAGACGATCCATCAGCTCCTGATCCCATCTCAGAGCTTGCCCGTTGTCTGGCTGGGCACTGGCCCGATTTTGATCCTGAGGGTCCGTGTAATTCCAGGGCTCCTTCTGCTGCCTATTTTGGCGTACGCAACTTCGGATTTGGCTGTCTGTCTTCCATCCTGCTGTCCTGGTGCCAGCGTGAGGTCTGCCTGATGGAGCGGTTGCCGGGTCAGTGCGGGGTACACGACTGGGCCGGTGATTTCGGTCTTCGGGCTCCTCTCACCTCATCTGCACTGCCGGTTTCCTCTGTGGGTCTGCCTGGCGTGCTCTGCTCTGCTTGCGCTCCCGTTGCTGCCGCTCGACTGGTGCCTGCAGGATACTGTGCTGCTGCCTTCCCCCAGCTCGTCCTCTTCTCCATCACTGATCTTCGCTGCTGCCTTCGCGATCTTCTGGTCTTCCCCGTCTCTTCCTCTTCGGCCGGCCAGATGGAGTCACAGTGGAGGAGGTTCCTGGCTCGGAGAGTCCTGACGGTTGGAGCTGCGGAGGATGACCGTTTGTCCACCATCTTGTTTCAGAGGATGCCTGCCTTTGGCTTCGTCCGGCCTCTGTATGCTGTTGCTGGCTCTTCAGTGCTTCATTTGGGGATCACTTTGCAGGACTTATTCACGTCAGTCTGGTTTTCCATCATCCCTCTTGGCCCGCCTGGACTTCTGCTGTTTCTCTTTGCCTCCTTTGCCTTTCCCTTCTTGCCTTGTCCTCCTGCCCTTCCTGATGAAATGTAACTGCACTGTATTTATTTTAATGTATTTTAACTAGTTCATTGTAAGCCGCTTTGGGGCTGCAACACTGCGGCAATAGGCGGGGTATAAATGATCTGAAATAAATAAATTATGTATGTGAATTTTGTTATCAGGATTTTTGAGATATGCGGGCTATAAGAACTTTTACAATAAACAATAAAAAAAATAAGCAATTAATAGGGAATGATGATTTAACTCAGGAGTGTCCAACCTCGGTCCCTGAGGGCCACAATCCAGTCGAGTTTTCAGGATTTCCCCAATGAATATGCATGAGATCTATTTGCATGCACTGCCTCAATTGTATGCATAAAGATGCCATGCATATTCATTGTGGAAATCCTGAAAACTTGACCTGGCGAGGGCCAAGGTTGGATACCCCTGACTTAACCTTTCAAGCAACACAAGAAGAAAAGGACACGATGAAACTAATGAGCAGAAACTAAAAACAAATAGTAGGACTATTTTTTTTAATTTATGCATCACATAATTAAGGTGTGGAATCTGCTGCTGGAGGTTTTGTCAAACTGACTGACATTACAGGATTGAGAAGAGGATTGAACATGTTCCTGGAGGAAAAGTCTATAAAAATTATTAGCCAGGTAGTCTTGGCAGAACCATTGTTCATCCCTGGAAATGAACTTTATGGGATCCAATAGGTACTTTGTGACCTGGACTGGCCACTGTCAGAAACAAGATGCTGGACTTGGTAGATCTTGGTCTTACTCAGCGTGGCTTTTCCTATGCTTTTGTGTTCTTGACAACTATTTCACATTAGCTTCTCTGCACTGTAGGAGGTAAAGATGGCCAACGTTGATGAAGGTATCAGACAGTGGTACTTTGTAAGTAATTGAACGGACAATACTTGAGCATTTATTAGTTAAAAGGGACCCTGAAAATAAAGCAATTAAAGCACCATCATCTATTTCTATATCATAGCTGGAAGTGGCTTTCAGACAACACCTCCCTCTGCTCCTTTTGAAGGTTTTTGTTTTTACCATCCTTTACAGCTTTCAACACAAACACTGACGTAATGCAGCTTACGGTTTATTACAGTTTTGATAATGTGGTGAGGTTTTTCTCTTAGTCTACTTGGAATGATTGTCAACAAGTAAGTTTTATAAATAACATGAACAAGTATGGATTTAAGCAAAGGGAGGTTGTGCCTTAGGTACTGTAGTGTTTTAAAAGGTATAAATAAACATGGATAATGGCGACCCACCTGATAGCTGAATTCCAGTGCTGTTAAATTTTGATACTGTTTTACAATAGATCTATTATTAGGTTTCAATTTACTGTATTCAAGTTTGCCTCATTTATTGTATTTATGTTTATACTTGGTTATTTTACTATTGTTATGCTGTTAAGAAAATTGTAAGTTTTATGTTAAACAGTACCTGTTGTACACCACCTTGGATGACTTTCCTCATAAAAGTGGTTAATAAATCCCAATAAATAAATAGATAATAGAATGCATTAAGATTTTCAGAAGATATTTAACAGCCTTTGTCTTTGGACAGTGGGTACAGGGCCTCCTATCAGCCACAGCTTTAGCTGCTGCATCTGCTGTTGTTCTTCCTCCTTGAGTGTTGGGGTTTGGGCTACCCATCCCCTGTAGACTCAGCTGCTGACTGTGCCGGCCCTTCACCTGTGACCTCCAGCTCTTTCTGGGCTCTGGGTTGTGCATATGAACAGTGTTTCAACAGGTACTGACACTTTTTTGTGAAACATGCCTAAAAAGGGTTGGACAGGTCTTAGAGGTTCATAAATAATTATTAGCCTGAGAAGAGTTGGCTGCCTTCACCTTTTCTGAGTGTGACCAATAAATATAAAGTTTGGGTGAACTTTGGGGTGCTTTAGCTTAGCTTAGTTTATTAAAAATTTGATATGTTGCTTAGCCTGTTAAGATCAAATACCAAATAATGCTGAAATAGTCCTCCTGACACTGCTGCAAATATGACTTCTTTACCCTTTGTGCCCCCAAAAACAAGCAGGCAATCTACACCGATGCCAGTAAGGAACAGAGTTTCTTTCCTATTGAGATCCAATCCAGGCTGGTCACTGTCGAAGATGGGATTTTGGGCTTGATAGCACAGAACCATCTTATGTCCTTAAGACACAAGGTAATACCTTTTGATTGAACTAACTTTACACTTGGAAATCATCATTCTTAGCACATTGTGCAGTGACCTAGTAGAGTCCAACTCTTGAAAGCTAGTTAGTCTGATGGAAAGGCGGCATGTGCAAATTGTTTGTTGACCTTTAAGTCTACTCCTGGAATTAACAGAAATCTTTCAGACTGACAAGTCAGCAGCAGCAGCAGGACAGAATGCAATTAGCCACTGCCAATCTCTGGCGAAGACAGACATAACATAAGGTAAGACAGAGAACAGATGAGGGGAAATGTGGACGAATAGAGAAAAACAGGACAAAGAAGAAACTCCATCTTTCTTAGGTCCCGATGTTCAAAACTCCGGCGCTGTTCCGAGTAGTGCCGTAAAAATACCGCCAGAACAGTGCAGAAGAACAACGCCCTAATGCTCAACGCTAATGAGATGCAAATATAGGCACACTCATGGCGTTGAGCATTAGGGAGTTCAGTGGGAGGATTGTGCTGGTGCATGCGCAGAAGAATTCAGCGGTAAGCTCAGCTCCTGTGTGCACGAGCCTGGTAAAACCTGAATGTGAAGCCTAAATATAAGTGTTTTTAAATATTATTTTTAGCTTGGACGCTTATATTTAGATGCAGGAAATAGACGTCAACATGTGCTTTCGCTTGAGTCTGCTGTTTCTCATGACCAGCGCTTAAGGACTTGCACGGGATTCCTTCTGCTTCCCAAAGCAGTCAAAACCATCAGATTTTGCAGAAAGAATCAAGCGAGAAGCATGAGAATCATGGGAAATTCTCTTTTCCAACACCCTAACGCCTGCTCTGACCTGGTATAATTTTTTGCAGCAGAAAGGCAGTTTTGTTTTGGGCGCTCATTTCTGAACATTGGGAAGGAATACAAAATTACCTCATTTACATGAGGTTGACTACATTTGCATGCTTTCTGCGCTAGTGCCTGGCACACTCGTTTCCCGCGCTAGACCCCTCTGAACATTCTGCGCGGGTTAATGGAGGTGCTAGTTTGGCGCTAATGACCTCTAGCTCCCGCAATTACTTTTGAGCATTGCAGCCCTAATGAAAGGCATTTTGGAGTGTGTGTGTGGTGGTGGTGGTGGTGGTGGGGGGGGGGGGGGGGGGGGGTCTTGTAAAAAAATCCTCTCTTTACAGTGTGCATTTTTGTTTGCTGCACATTACTTGACCTCATTACCTGTCCACACTACCTGTGTGTGTTGTGTTGTATCTCACTTAACTGACTGGTGCAATTTGACCTCCCACACACAGTATTGCTGTTAAAATTCAGGAGGATGAACGCTAAGATTGTTGAATTGTACTCCTGACTGCAGTGGTCTGCACTTTTCTGCAGACTCATGCACATTTCTCCCTTTCCGCGTGCGTCTCATCTCGGCCTCTTGCTGTCTCTCCATGACTGGACAGTAAAAGACTTCAGCTTATATCTACAGTTCTCATGTGCACAGTTTTTTCTTTTGTGTTTTTCTGACTGGAAGAAGATACAGCACAGCCCTAATATTAGATTTTTTTCTGCAAGTCATTTCTACCTAACAACAATTGTGTTGTCGCGTTAACAGATAAATATTTTATGCTGGAGTTTATTACATTTCAGCAAAGGCGGAGGTGGTTGTTACTGGCTGCTGCAGGAAGTGCATTGTTTTCGCAGAACACTGCCTCTGGCTCAGTGGGAAAGTGTCAGACGCTGCTTTGGCTGTCTAACACTGGGTTTGACATGGGGGGGGGGGGGGGGCTTGAGCATCAGGTGATGGAGCAACTTAAGGATCCTTTTACTAAGCTGTGGTAAAAATAGCCCACCCTTGTACAGAGATGTGACCACCCTAGCCTGGTGCGTTATGCGACCTGCAGCACTGAGTTCAATGGGCAGAATCAGACACTACAAATCCCACGCTGCTTTGGGACACAAGTTCAAAACCAGGACTGGGCCAAAATCTGCAGCCTGGAACTGGGCAACTTGGCATCTCTGCTTATGTGGGCCTTTCTCATGCTGTGTAGCCTGTAACAAGGCCTTTTTGCATGTTTTTGCATTAATGGCCATGCGATATGTTGCCATTGGCACATGGTCATTGAAAGAATTATTGCAGGGGCACTTACCTCATTTTGTAGGTGGTAAGGTCTCTCGTGTTAACTGTGTGCTAACCAGTTAGTGCATGGCAATGTAGATACGCGCAGGAATGCCCACTCTCAGCCCCCGACACGCCCCCTCAAAAAAAATTGTAAGTAGCGGTTAGCGTACACACATTCCAAAAGTACTGCGTGATGCTGTAAGCGCATCCCATGGTAGTCCATTTTTTGCTGCTAGGCGTATGTTAGCACCTTACACATCTTAATAAAAGGGCCCCTTAGATTGGGCTAAAGCTGGGCTTCCAATGAAGGAACAAGGCTGCATTGGCTGAAAATTTCAGGGCATAGACAGTTTTGCAGCTTTTTAAATAAGTATTCAGTCGAAAGAAAATTGACCAAAATCGTGAAGTGTTTTTGATTTTCAGGCTCCAAGTACTGGTTCTTATTGTCTTCTGCTCGATAGAAACATAGAACATGATGGTAAATAAAGGCCAAAGAACCCATCCAATCCGCCCAAACACTGCAAAGCCTATCTTGTATTTGCGCTGAAAATACCATTGTGTTTGCCAAAGAGGGGCACATTGGCTGGCATGTTCAGGAAATGGAGAGGGAAAGGGACGGGGAGGCACTGGCAGCCGGATCAATATTAGTTATGATAGCTGTGTAACATATCACCTGCACCTGGAGGCACCTGCCCTGTTCAGCGTCAGATAGAAATCCCAGGGGCCTTTGTCACATGTAACGCAACCCTCTGGATTGGCATCCTCATTAATTGCAAAGTGTGTTTACTTGTACTGCGGAGAAGAGACAGGATAGCGGAGAACAGGCAGATGGTGCAAGAATAGGAGAAAGCTTGAAGGGAAGAAGGGGCCATTGTGGTCTGGATTATTCTTTTGGTGGCCCAGTAAAATGTGCCCCAGCTTGCAAAGCATTTTGCAGTTAGTAGAATCCAGCATTACTAGCCTGGAGGGGACCTTTACATTATGACTTTCTTTGAATAACTTGAACTGCATCTGCCCTGCTGCCTGTCATCCTGTTGTCTCTGGCAGTCTAACAGCCTGTCTCTGAGCACAAGACAAGAGACATTGAGATAACAAATTAGACACCCCCATCACCGATGATTTCTATCATTTTTGTACTTGCGTTGCTTACAAATTAGTAAATTCCACTTCTAACCGGAGCTAGCCTAGTTGTTTTTTTTTTTTAATAGGCTTATAAAAAAACAACATATCAATACCAAATTTAATATGCATTCACAAAGTCTTATTAGTTAATACCATCTTTCTTAGATTCCTGTGGTATGAAGCATGCATAGCTCTGACTTTTTATGTGCTAGAAATGACTCTGTTCTTACAGCTCCCTCCAGCGTTGGCAAAAATATTCATTCAGCAGCTGCAGCACCAAGCGATGGGTTATCACTCTTTGGAAAAGTTTTACGAATTTGTGATCTGTGGCTTAGAAAAGAGTAACAAGCATTCAGCTAGAGTTTCTAATGTGTGCTAATCCTCTTAACTCATTTCGGGGTCCTTTTACTAAACCGCGTTAAGCACTAACCCGCACTTAATGTGGGGGGAAAAAAGGTTTAACAAAACCTGTTAAAGAATCTTGTGGTAATTTGTCTGTCAGCGCAACACTAATCGAACGCTATTACATTTTAAAACACTGTTTTCATGAGGGTGTGTGTCCTGGGCGTGGAAGTGTTATTAAATTAGCACATTTGCTAAGTGCTCCTGTGTTAATTTTTCTTTGTACATCTTGCGCAATAATGGAAACTTTAGCATGGGGCCTGCAAAAAACAAAACAAAACACACACACACTTAAAATGGCATCAATACTTCAGAAGCTAAATCCAGATTTTGCCATAGCTTAGTAAAAAGGACCCTTTATGCAAAGGGCCCAAAGGTGTTAATCGATAACACGTTAACAACTCTATCTGCTAGAATATATAAAATACAAGACAATGTGATAAGACCATGGTTTCAAAAGCCAATTATTCACAGGGAAAATTTAGTGCATAGCACATTGAGGGATAATTTTAAAAGCCATCCACGTGTATAAAACATTATTTTATATACAGATATGGCTTTAAATGTACCTGCACAGACTAAAACCAACCTGAATTTCAGGAGTGGGTTTTGGCCCAAATTCCAGTGCATTTTTGGCTGAAACCAAAACTGTTCCCCCCCCCCCCCCCCCGTGATTACTCTCCTCCCCCTTCCCCTTGAGCACTCTCCGCTCCCCTTCCTTGAGCACTCCGACCACCCACAGGCCCTCCCTAGGTCTACATTTAAATGCCCTGGTGGTCTAGTGGCCTCTTCAGGGCAAGAGTGTTCCCCGGTCGCTCTTGCCCTCTCCATTCCTCAGCCAAAATGGCAACTTCCCACGGCAGCCTTCCAGACTGCTGTAGGAGGTCCTGGCAGTCATTTTAAGATTGGAACCAGCATGAGCAGGATATCCATAATGAATATGTATGAATTAGATTTTCATACAATGGAGGTAATGCATGCAAATGTCTCTCCTGCATATTCATTGTGGATATTCTGAAAACCTGACTGGCTGGGTGTGTCCCTTGGACTGAGTTAAGAACCCCTGCATTACGAGGACGGAGCCCCGATGTGTTTAGGTCACAGGAGAAAATAAAAACTGTAGACTGCATTCTTACCTCTAGGGGCATTATTCACCTTGGAAAATGTAGTTGCTGAAAAGGCCAGTTGCAAATGGCTGCAGGTACTTTTATAGACATGGCAAATTTCAGTGCAAAAGTGTGTGCATATTTCACTCTGAAATCTGAGGCAAAGTCCATGGGTAAAAAGCACCTGCAGACTTTGTGCCAAAATGACCCAAAGAGGGCACAGAGAAAGTTGGCCACAGAGAGCCCTCGTTCACTACTCCCAGACTGCACCTGGTGGCCTCACTTACACGATCAGTGCTTTGTCAAGATCAACACTTTTTTTAATTTTTAGTTTATGTTTCTTGTATACCACCTGGCAGCTAAAAACCTACTGAAGCAGTGTAAATTCCGATACAGTAGGTAATCATTCATGAGTATGAGATCATTGCAAATGTAGCTTTATGGATGCTGGTCCTTCCTATGTGGTTTGGGTGGAGAGTACTTTACCTCAAATTCTAATAATTTGAGGCCTAACCCCGGCCTAACCCCTTTAAGCCTTTCCTTGGCTGAGAGGTGCCCAGCTCTATCACCGGCTGCCTTTCAGGTGCTGTGGAGGACTTGCAGCTCATCTGCATATCCTTACAGCCTTCTCCGGGGTGACTCCCAGGTCCAGTCCGATCCACTCAGGGCCTCCGCTCTAAGTGCCGAGCGCCAGGGCATTTTTTTCTTTGCATTTATTTTTCTCCCAGTTACTACTTATGGCTCTAGTACACTTTCTCTTCTTGGTACTGTCCCTTCCTAATCTGTTTCTCCTTCTGAAACCACTGTACACTGCAGGAACACATTGTCCACCCTCTGTATTCATCATCTCACCATCTTTTTTTTCCTCTTCCTTCTTCTCAGCTCTCAACCTTCAACATTTCCTTTCTTCCATTCATCCCTCTCCTTTCTATCTGAGTACATCTCACCTTCGTGGCTGTTGTCATACCTCTCCTACTCTTCTCCGTACTCTCTGGCTCCTTCTCCTGCTCTCCGCTGGGGACATTAATTCCAATCCTGGTCCTCCACATCAGCTCTCATCCGATTTGTGCAGGTCACACCGTGATATCTCCAATCTAATTTCTGTTCCTCTCTTCCCCCCTTCTTCTCTGCCTTTCTCTTGTGCTCTGTGGAATGCCCGCTCTGTCTGTAACAAACTTTCCTACATCCATGACCTCTTTATTTCTCGTACTCTCCATCTGATTGCCCTAACTGAAACTTGGCTTTACCCTGAAGACTCTGCTTCAGTCGCGGCCCTATGCCATGGAGGTTATCTTTTCTCTCATACTCCTCGCCCGGTTGGCCGCGGAGGTGGTGTCGGGCTACTACTTTCACCCTTTTGTAGATTTCAACCTCTTCTTCCACCTCAGTCTCACTGCTTTCCTTCCTTCGAAGTCCACTCCATCCGTCTATTCGATCCTCTGCCTCTCCAAGTAGCAGTCATTTACCGACCCCCTGATAAGTCCCTTTCTTCCTTTCTCACTGACTTTGATGCCTGACTTTCCTTCTTTCTTGAACCTTCATCTCCTTCCCTCATTCTTGGGGATTTTAACATTCATGCTAATGATCCCTCTGACTCTTATGCTTCTCAGTTCCTTGCTTTAACATCCTCTTTCAATCTTAAACTGTGCTCCACTGCCCCTACTCACCAGAATGGCCACTGTCTTGATCTTATCCTCTTCTCAAACTGCTCACTCTCCAGTTTCTGTGCCTCAACTCTGCCCCTCTATGACCATCATCTGATAACTTTCACACTTAAACACCCTCCTCCCCAGTCCCATCCAATCTTAACCAACACATTTAGGAATCTTCGGGCTATTGACCCTTCTACTCTGTCCTCCAGTGTTTCAAATCTCTTCTCTACCACTATGTTATCCAAGTCTGTCAATACTATTCTCTCCTCTGCTCTGGATACTCTTGCTCCTCCCATTCCCTGTTCTGTAAAACGTACCAAACCCCAGCCTTGGCTGACCTCTAGAATCCGCTACCTATGTTCCTGTGCCTGTTCTGCCGAACGCCTTTGGCTGAAATCCCGTGTCCATGCTGACTTCATACATTTCAAATTCTTGCTGACCTTCTTCCAGTCTGCTCTTTTACTTGCCAAACAAGACTATTACATCCAGTTGACAAATTCTCTTTGCTCAAACCCTCGACGTCTCTTTGCCACACTGAACGCTCTCCTCTCCTCAAAGTGCCTTCACCTCCAACTCCCCCTTCACTTTCTCCCCAGACTCTGGCTGAGTACTTCCATGATAAGGTTCACAAGATTAAACTTGAATTCTCAACCAGGTCACCTCCACCTTTCCTTAGTCCATTTTCTCAACCCTCCAATCTCTACCTCCTTTTCTTCCTTTTCTGAAATCACTGAAGAGGAAACTACACATCTTCTTTCCTCCTTGAAAATAACTACCTGTTCCTCTGATCCTATTCCCACCCATGTACTTA